>NC_084810.1:19624875-19937806 GCF_963583255.1 Pyrus communis | reverse complement strand
GAATTATTAATCTCACATTCAAACCTACTATTCATAGTTAAGTAACTTAAGTTCAAAACAGATTCAGTAATCAGGAAAGTATAACTAATCATACTATCCTATATCTGTAAGCAAAGCTTGGTGTACTGGCATGTGGAGAAGAGAATAAAGGGATGCATGGCAGAAAGTGCACATGCGTTGGCAGCCTTGCATATTTTTCATGCCTAAGCGCTTTACTTATATGTATACTAAGGCCTTATTTGGCACACAATATTAAGCATCGGATAGGATTAATAATATAGGAGGGGATGTTTGGAGACTTACGTACTAAATAGTCGCCGGACTAACGAATCCGGTCCAAGTTAATTAGTACGCCTCACACCCGCTAGATAGTACGCTAAAAAAACTCGGTATAATTAGTCGGCCTCAAAACGCCTCGGATCCCTCTCGCATCTGCTCCGTCATCTCATGTCTGTTGCTGGAGATTTAGAGCTAAATTAACGGAACCATTCTCGCTCACACCTAATTGCATCATCTTCCTCATGGGTGTTTTCTCGTTTCATCTTCATCGTCTTCCTCTTGCTGCAATTTTCCATTTTTTTCTTCTTTGTTTTTCTCTTTTTCTCTCTGTCTTGTTTCCTTTAGTTTGTGATTTTTTCTATTTGATGGATTTGTGATTCTTGATAATTTGTGATCTTTTCTGTTTGATGGATTAGTTTGTGATTTTCGTTTTGGTATGGGTTTCAAAGGGATCTCGAATCTCTGAGCACTTCTTCCCTGTTCGTCATTCTCTGGGTTTCTTTTGATTTTTTAATTTTTTGTGATTTTTTTTGTCGAATTTATTTTAATTTGAATTATCAGTCTTAAAATACTATTAACAAGTAATTAAAAAAATATAACATAATCAATCCTATTAATACGGTGATTAGTCCGATGTTGCACCAAACATCCGACTAATTTAGTCAGTACTATCCGACGACTATTTATCATATCCGACTAAAATAGTCAATATAGTCTGAGCTGCCAAATGAGACCTAAGAGCAACTCTAGCCGTCACCCAATTGCAAGAGCAACTGGGTTGAACTGCCCTTGGCCCAAAAATATTTCCTCCAGCGGGAGAAAAAATTGGAGGCAATTACAAGGAAGGCAGGAGCCCTTATGGTTGTCTTGCCTCCTGAAGCCAAGGCTTACGCTCGTGTGAAGCCTAGCAGACAAGGGGGGCCCACATAAAGCCCGGCATAGTCAAACAACTCAAATTTGGTGATGTTACAACTGTTGAATTTTAAATGGTGACACACCCCGACCGAAATCAAGGCGTGCTGGCCGTCATGTGAGGGTGACGTAGCCATATGCACAGTGCGGAATTAGTAATAATATAAGAAATGCGAATAAATAAAAACTAAACTAACTAGAGCACTAAAAAAGATAAGGTGCAAGACGAAATAAGTGTGAATTCACAACCAGAGCATAAGTAGCCTAAGTGCAGTCCAGCAGGACGGATACTATTTATACAACACCCAAAGATGACCATACAATGATGGTAATCTGTCAGAGCTGCCGTGGATTCCTTGCAAACCACCAAAAAACACTCCTAACTAAAACCTGAAGGGGCATAAAACAGAAAGTGTGAGTGGGCAAAAACAAAGCTTTTCAAAACCATTTCAATTACCAAAGATAGTAACCCCTCGCCGTAAAACTTGTATAATTTCTCAGAAAATAGAATATATATACCACAACCATGCTCAGAATAACAAAATTTACAAATATGCCATGTCAAATATCTCAACATAAAAATATGTAAGCCAGGTGATATAAATTAATGCAAATGATATGTCAACCGGAGTCACTTAACGTGATATGTACGGCTGAATCTAGAGCTCATCCATCTAGCCAGAGTCACCTAACGTGACATGTACGGCTCAAATCCACATCTCAACAAATATACCTGCACATGAGTCGGAACCACCTGAAGTGGCCTGTACGATAGGACTGGGAGTAAATAAATATGCTAAAGTGCTACGATCACGTGAAAACTGTGCGAATAATCGCGGGTCACCTACGAGTCGGAACCACTTATAGTGGTCTGCACGACAGGACTGTGCACCTCACTTGGATCCAAGGTGAGTGTATGGTGTGGGAGGTGAACATCACGTGAAGAACTGTGCCCTAACCACGAGCGGGAGCACTAACACCGGGGTGCATGTTTATGAGTTTTCAACACATCTCACATAATCATCAATTCACATAAACAGTCTACAACTTACCTGGTACTTTCCTGAGCGTCCACCGCGTCAAATCACAATATGCACATATCATACAAATTCATAATCTAATTATAAAACAATAGGCATGGCATTTCAAACATAATTTCATTTAAATCGATTTTCTGGGAAAAATCTCAAGTATATAGGTATATATGGAAAACCAAAAGCCCACTCACTGGTATGTGGAAGGGTCGTAGCCCCCAATCCTCGATTGACAGCGCTTGTCCTGAGGATAGGTCTCACCTATATACGAAACAACTATATAAACGTTAATTTAAAGCACATAAACAAAACTAGCTAATAACTTCTCATACATTGCTCAAATAGGGTGTTTGAATATACCAATGTGATCTACTCAACACCACAAACATCCCCATATTTTTAGAAAAATTTTCCAACCACTTACGCGCCGGCCAAAGCACGGCCAGATGTGCCTCCACGCACGGCCAACCCTAACGGAACAGTTAACGGCAGTTAGGAATATTCCGTTAAAACCTTAATAGAAGTTAACGGTGTTATTTGACACCGTTAGAATATTCCGTCAACTCTGACGGAATATTCGTCTCCTTCTCCGACGAGCCTCGCCAGTCGTCGTCGTTAACGCCGCCGTCTGAAACTTGAATTTTTGCCGATTTCACTTTTAGGACTTAAATCCAACGGGATCTCGCTGGAAAAACCCAGGATAATCCGGCCACCACTGCAACTCTCCAAAACTAAACTTCCCGACGTCCAAAACACTCCAACTTTCTTCCCTGAGCTTCGTGAAGATGTTCTAAAGCTTCTTAGGACCTCAAAACTCCTTGAAAATTCCACGATCACGATCACATGAACAGTGCTCAAAATCTAGGATTTCTGGGTTCTCGGGTTTTCGAAAGATTCACGTTCTTAAAATGATATGGATGTGTTCCTAAGCTCACAATGAACACAAAAATGGCTTCCAAAACCTTGATCCGTGAATGCTCAAGTGGTTTGAGAAGTTGTCCGTACAATTGTAAGGAAATGGAAAGGAATCCGAGAGGGAAAGAGAGAGAGAGAAGGTCAATGGGTAAGGGTATGGGTGTGTGTGAGTGTGTGTGGTCCAGATGGTAGCCAACCAAAACAAAATAAAATAAAACCTAAGTCCTAAGTAGTTCCAAAAGTATAGGAAAGTTAGGAATTGGACCACAACCAAAACATATCACCCATGACACCCACAATCGTCCAAGGGCAAAATCGTCATTCCACGCTAGTAAAGCTAAAATAGATTATGTTTCGGGACGGGTTGTCACAAACGGTCTGTTGATCATGACCATTTTGATTTTCAACGGTTAAAAGATAAATAAATTTTTGCAGCGCTACCACGTGGCACTTTGTGGAGCCTCTGATTTAAAAAATTGATAAATTCAACGGCAATGACTAATCCAACTCTAAAAAATCTAAAAAAAAATCATAAAAATTATTAAATTTTTTCAAAAAGCTTACAAAGTTCACACTTAAAAAAAAAAAATCTCACAATTTCAAAACACTTGCAAAATTAAACAAAAATCTACGGCGATAATATATGCAGGGATAAGATGAAGAACACATAAAAAAAAATAAAACATATATTTGTGAATGGTAATCACCATCCCCTTTGCCTTTCCTCCTTCCAAATGAGTGGACTTGTATAAAAAGCAATTATTGGTTAAAGAGAATAGTAAGGGCAATTTCATTGCCCTTTCCCTCCACTAATGGGTGGAGATGATCTAAGGTGAGGTCACCTATCATATGTATGTGGGTAGTGAGTGAAGAATATGAGTAACTGGAGAAAAAAAGTAGGATGTGAGAAAGAGGAAGTGGATAAATTAAATTTATCATTGAAGTCTATTATAGTTAGAATTATAGCAGATGTGCGATTGTGTAAATCTTAGTAGGTTGTATTTAGGATTCCTATGTGATCTAGAAAATCTTAGGCTTTCTTGTTACTCGTAGTGCAAGTAAGCCCATTAAGTTTACTACAAATATAGGTACAAGATGAGGGGAAAAGAGTCACATGGAATTCCACATGCCTTTCTTTTCTTTCTCTGCTGCACTAAGGATATGAAGGATATCATGTACAAACCCATTCACCAAATCCATCACACAATCCAGTTTACCTTCAAAACACGGCTTCAATTTCGATATTTTTTCAACCTTGATTGCATGAAACATTAACCATGAAGCATGAGCCTAATTTAATGCTTTTCGAATTATAGATTATGTTTAATTATTGTTCTCAATTATACTATTATTATTGTTATAATAGTGGTGAATTGGATATGTGTGAATAAGAGAAGTAAAAGAAAGGATTTTTCCAACCCTAATGTGTGCGAGCCGTGGCCTAAAGCCGTCGCGCTACACTGCGTCATGCGAGTCACTAGAAGAGCTTGAGAAAATGTCTTGTACATGAAATCAGAAATTTGAAATGAACGATCTTGGAAAAACTCGATATTAACTCGGCTTGGAACTCCAGCATTGTTTTAACAATATTTTGGTACATTGGTCGAACTACACTAAAAAAGTGTTGCATCGCTTTAATGATGGTAGAGCGAAACATTCAAATATTCATATGGCTGTCCAAACGTTAGATGCAAAACACGACCATTTCCTTCCTAAAGATGATGATGAAGAGGTTTTTGAGCCTTAAGTTCCATATCTAAGTGCAATCGGCGCTTTACTGTACTTATCTCAGAGCACTAGCCTGGACATCTCCTTTGATGTTAATCTTTTAACAAGATATATTAACGCGCCAACACGCCGACACTAGAATGGTGTTAAAGTTTAACATTCTTCGTTACCTCAAAGGTACTACGGGTTTGGGCTTACTCTATCTTTATGCATCTTAGAATAACCCCTTTGGTCTTCTGAATGATGCTTGTCTTGATGGTTATGCTGACTCATGTTATTTATTTGACCCGCCAAGGTATGTTCTCAAACGGGTTATGCCCTTACCTTTAGAGACACACAATCTCTTGGAGGTCAACTAAACAGACCTTAGTTGCAACTTCTTTGAACCATGTTGAAATTCTCACTCTTCACGAGGCTACAAGTGAGTGTTTCTGGCTGAGAGCTGTTGTTGAGCATATTTGAAGCACTTGCAGATTTTCTCTTATCGTTAATGTCCCAACAAAGATTTATGAAGACAACACTGCTTGTATCAACCAGATAAAAAACTGATACATTAAAGGAGACAAAACCAAGCATATTTCACTGAAGTTCTTTTTCTCACACTAGCAGCAAGAGTATTAGAAGATTGCATTCAAACAATTCTGATCTAAAGACAACCTTGCCTACCTATTCACAAAGTCAATATTGAAATCAACCTTCTAGAAGCTTTTTCAAGGAAGGTATACATAAATTGTCTAATTAGCAATGCTTGTAGTTCTATCTTGAAGTATACTCATTTGACCTTAATGTACCTTTTTCACTACGATCAGGATAATTCTGTCTCATTCAATTTTTGTTGCCTGACAAGGTTTTGATGAGTTACTACTCTAAGTCGGTTATACCTTTGTGTATGTTTTACATACTTCTTGAAGATGATAAGTTTTGACTTGTGGCATGTACTCACTTTTCTCCTTAGATTATGGGTTTTGTCTCACGTGGGTTTTACCATGTCAAGCTTTGTGAGGTTTACCTTATATGCATTTTCCTATTTGAGACTCGCATTCACTACTTGTGTCGACTAGACTAGACGACTTCATTAACTGCTTTGCCATCTTCCACGAAGATCTTATGCGATTTTTCCTTCAGTATTTATACACTCAAGCGAGAGTGTTGTAATTAGAATTATAGTGCGTGTGATTGTGTAAAATTTAGTAGATTGTATTTAGGATCCCTATGTGATCTAAAAGATTTTAGGCTTTTTTATTACTTGTAGGGTAAGTAAGCACATTATTATATTTCCTATAAATAAAGACACAAGATGAGAAAAAAAGACATGCAAAATTTCCCACACCTCTGTTTTCTCACTCTCTGCCGCTGCACCTCTCTCTCTCCTTCAATTAAAGTTAGGCCAACAACAACACATTTTTAATATTTAGTATAGATATAGATACACATAGGTGGGGATTATATATCAATCTATCTTTCAACAAATTAGTTTTAATTGAGAGAATTTACAAATAAGCTTATATGAGATATTTCGTATTTCAATGATTTGAATTGTCTACTTTATGCGTTATAAGTTTTTTTTTTCCTTAAAGATCAATCATTATTGCAAAAAAAAAAAAAAAAAAAAAACTATGCGAAACCATTTAACACCTCAATTAAATTATAATTATTTTTGAGTTTCATGCCGTGTTCGTTGATTTTTTTCTGCAACTAGTTCTTAAGCGTTAGCGGTTTTAGTTTGTCTAATTAATTAAAGTTTTGCTAATGTCTCATGAGAGAGAAGAACTAATTTATCTTCATCATATTAAGGAATCAAAATGTCACGTGAAAGTGTGACATTGAACTTATTTAATTTTATGCAAATTGCTCATCAGGTCGGTGAATACTTAATTTCTACTTTTAGCTCACCATAAAGTTAAAGCCATCTATATACATATAGGCTTTTATATGTTTCCCTCTTTAGTAATAATTAAATTAAATTTCTGGGTCTTGTTTTTTGAAGGAGACTGTATGATGGGGTAACATACTAACATGGATGGTTACAACTTACAATGATGATATGTTGTGCTGTAAAAAAAAAGCTTAGGCTCAGAATAATCATGAATGCTTTCTTTATTAAAACATGGGACCTCAACTCTTTCAATTCTTCTTCGTTTTGTGGCTGTAATTTTGATCATCATCACTTCTGCGTTCAGGTATAAACACGTGGTTGGACAAATACAGTAACTTGGCTGAGTAAATAGCATTGATCATATTTATGTGCAATATTTTGCCTCAACAGGCATCCTTGGCTTGGCATCGTCAATTTTCGAAAGGCCTCAGACCCGGTAAAACTTAAGAATAATATCCGAAATTGAGGAAGACAAGTCACGCGAAGTGAAGTGATTTTCACAGAACTATTTTTTGCAGTGATCCGCCCTATATATATATATATATTATGCCCTAATTGATCTGTTGTGTGCGTTTAATATCAATCGCAAACTATTTAATTTAGTTAACTACTTGTATCCACTCCATGAGTACATAACATCGCATTTGAGTGTTATGAATATCTGCAACCCTCGCAAGTCAATGTAAGACTTTCCAAACACTTACTGAAGAAGGAACTATATATTTAGGGTTTGGACTGTAAAAGTGTGAGAGGCGTGCATGGTTTCAAGGCGGAGAGTGGAAAGAATCGAAACCTCTTCCAAAGGAAAAATGTGTCAGTAGACTCACTCACTCACTCACTCACTTGTAGAGAGGGATATGGGAAAAAGAACGTGAAGTAAAGCCCACGCAGAGCGCAGAGAATATGAAATTGGAGTGCCTCACAAGCAAACAGTTCGATCGATCCACTTCACTCACTGAATGCAGTGCAACAGAGGAAAACAAATTCAGAGCGAAACAGTTATACGTGTGCAGTGCACCCGAAACAGAAGGTGATATATCACATGTTAAAATATAAGTAGACAACAAGATTGGTGCGTCTCACTTTAAGGTATATTTTTTCAAATATCTTCCTACCTATGATGCACAGATACTTTTGTTTGGTCCCGTATCCCGTATCTGATACTTGATCAGATACGATACTTGCCCGATACTCTCGGATACTCATCCGACACGTATCCTGGTTGATGGACATGAATTTGACAGGATGGATACGCGTATCCTACATTTAGGATACACGTATCCGTCTTTTAGGATACATTTACACTTTCAAAAAAGGTAATGAGGAGGAAATTAATAGGAGACATCTATAATTGAAAGTTGCTGAATGCAAAGAGCTTCCCTCTAAAACCATGAATACGACTCTCACACTTCATCTACAGTTTAAAGAGGATTAGATTTCGAATTTTTCTTCTCTAATGACTCAAATGTACTTGATTTGAATGATGAATTACGTTTTAAAATGTATATTTTTGTTGCTATATACATTTTTATTTGCCGTATCCATAACGTATCGTATCGTAATTTTTAGAGATTTTCCGTATCACTGTGTCGTGTCGTATCGCCGTATCCGTATCCCTGCTTCATAGCTCCCTATTTATATTATATAGATTTGTGTTCCAGCTAACTTTCGAGAAAGAAGATGGTGGTGATCTAATTGGCTTAAACCCACATGGACTAGCGTGCAGGTCCAAGAATTTGGGATTTTCCAGTGGCTAATAATATAATGAATATATAAAGGCCTTGTTTTTGCTTTCTATATGTTTTAGTCTAAGATTGTTGAGAGATATTTCCATTCATTAGGTGTACAACTTGCCAGTATAGAATTGCAGTAAGCACATGTTCGGGTATAAGCAGTTGGCTTAAGAGAATGTTAAACTGCTGCATTTAGATCGGATTAGAGTAGACTACGAATTGTTCAGACGTCCCTGTGTGCGTCCGAATTGTTGACCGCGAATACATATGAGATCACTTGTTAGGAGATTCATGTATACAAACAACATATAATCGCTTATATGTGTGAACAATTTTTCTTAATATTCATCTGAAAAAAATTACATAATGTATCTCTTCCATAGAAGTCATCATATTAAATTTACAAATGTTAGCCCTCCCCCCATTCCCCCCCGCCCCCAAAAAAAAAATAAAAAAAATAAAAAAATTAAAGAAGTCTCTTAGGTAGACTTTCTAATATAAGAGGTATTTTAAGAGATACTGTAAAACAATCAACACTCTATTTTAAAGACCATATTAAAAAATCCACCTTCAAGAGATGATGTAAAAGAGTCCTTATTATAGCCAAATGTACAAGCACTCTTTAAATTTAGAGTGCAACTATTCACTTGCTAAATATTAAAAAAAAAAAAATAGAGAGAGTTGTTGGAGATGAAAAGTTAAAGTGAGTAGCTAAAATAGTTTTTAACACTGTTCATTGCTAATTTAACACAAATTCAGAGTTTCTTTGAGAGATGCTTAAATCTTGATTTAACTAAATCTTCATATAGTTAGTGACATCAATTGATAAATTTCAAGTAACAAATGTTGAGAGCGTAGGCCCTTGAGCAAGGAGAAAAAAAAAACAGAGAAGGTTGTTTTAGAAAATGAGTGTTGGGTTTGAATTGTTAATAATAAAATATTTAAAGTTTGTTAAAATAGAGTGTTATTGGAGATGAAAAGTTAAACTGAGCAGTTAAAATAGTGTTTTGACACTATTCACTTGCTAATTAAACAAAATTTTAGAATTTCTCTTGAAAATGCTTAAATCTTCATATGATTAGTGACATCATTTGACAAAATTTGAAGTAACAAATGTTGAAAGCAAAAAGTTCCAAGGCGGCATTCTACAAGTAAATTCAAAAATCAATGACCACTATTGCACCAACCAATTCTATAAAAACCCACAAAATGTAGGTCACCTCTTTTGGGTCACAACCCCAATTATCCCTACAAACAATGACAAATATTCGTGCACAGAACAACTTCTAATTGGGAGCTTTAAAGAGGGATGATCAAGTTGGGGAAAATGGGAGCAACTAGAATAAATTTTAGGGTTATATGCCCGTATACTTCTCCTTTGTGAATTATAGTTTGACGCATGTACAAACATATCTTGTTAAAAAATTACAAAATATTTTAACGACATGTCAAAAAAAAAATTGATCAGTAAAGAAGAAAGAAAAAAAAAATTAATCAGTAAAGAAGAATAACAATAGGCCAAAAAAAGTGAGTATGATACCAACATAGTGAATTCATATAGGAATTAAACACTTACAATCAGCGGAAATTTTTGAATGTGATATGAATACATTGAACTCGTGTGATACCAATATATTAAACTCATATAGGAATTATACTCTTACAATGAGCAGGAAAATTTGAGTGTGTCATGAGTTCAATATATTAAACTCATGATGTGATATATAAGGCCATCTTCAACCGAAAAGGTTAAACATAGCCCCGTCCAGAATTATAGTCCTGCAAAAATTATTTTTATATGAATAATGTCAAGCCATACTCATATATCATCTTTAACCAAAAGGGCTAAACATAGCCCCCTCAATAATTTGTTAGTTTTAAGTTTATACTTTAAATTTATTAGTTAATTTAATCAAATTATTGTTGAATGTTTTTAAATCTAGCCGTTAAATTTGAACAAATTATTACAAATGAGGAGTTGGGCTCCAAAAAAAAAGGCCAAGAGGAGGCTAACTTTGACCAACCTGATGCTCCTTTGGCAAATAATGGCATGGTAGGCTCCATAAATTATAGTCTAGTCATGGGTTAGAGATGAGTTTTTGAACAAATCAAGCCATGTTTTAGCTTTTAAACCTTTAGCATTTTTCATTGGATATGGCTTAAGTATCAAATTTATTCAAACTACCGAGGAATGCCTAAAAAAAAGGAAAAAAAAAAAAAAAGAAGCGTTTTGCATATTTTTCGACTTTTTATTTGTTTTAAGTCGCAAGGAATGTATTAGGCACCAACACCATGTGCCTCCTCACATCACTCTTTTTCACGTGGGGCAACTTTGCCACCACACACATACCCACTTTGTCCACCTTTTCATCATCTTCCAAATTTTATTTTTCCCTTCCTGTCCCAATTCTCTTCACAGTTTTACAACTAAATATTTCGCTTCATTAATCACTGAGCTAGTGACTTGTTGTACTTCCTTACTTTAAGTGAACAACTCCATCAAAATCATAAATTACCAAATCAAATGGTTGGTAAAAATTGACAAAACTAGGACTTTGTTAGACACTTATGTCAAACATCACATTAATTTGGTTCCTTCCTTTCTCACATATCTTAATATTCAAGTTTGCGGATGTGCCTCATCGAATTAGCCTAGTTATACGACACGATTTTTTACTTGTTATGAGATTATTTCTTATTTTCATACCCTCTACTTATCATGCTAAGATAATAAATTTAAGAGTATACTCTAAATTATCTCGATGAATTTGTACCCTCTCCTTTTCTTGACGATGGTTTTTTTTTTTTTTTTCAACGTATAAACTTTTCAATAGCTGCAAATAGTTTGAAGTTTCAGGTTCATCTCCCTCCCTTTGATCACTTGCCATGTGTCAAAGCTATATCCATTTTTCTAAGAAATTTGACTTAGGTCAATAAATTGATTGAAATTCGTTTTCTAACATAGGTTATTAAAATGGTTACTTAGTACTACGGTCCAGTGATATTCCTCTTTATTGGTATATGAGATATCTTAGATTTGAATCTTATGGATGGTGAGTTTGATACTAATTTATTCTCCCACCCCTTAGTGTAGATATATCGTTGAATAAAGAAAAAGAAAATATTTCTAAGAGCAATTTCACCTCTAAAGAATTTGCGCCAGCACCCAGTGCATTTATCTACTCAAGTGAACAGTAATATACCTCAATGAATAGTAATAGGCCAAAGTATTTCCACCCCTAAAACAAAAAATAGGCTAGTCAATTTTACTAAATATATTATTATTTTTTATTATAAAATAATAAAAATTAATTATTTTATTTTTAATTTCTGACTTAAAAAATTTTTTTTTGGGGAAAAAAACGTGAACCGTTGATCTATGATCGGACGGTCCAGTTAAAAAGTGAAATTCAAATTTTTTTTACCGTTGGAAATCCAACGGCAGAAATTGGGCCACATCGCCCATTCGGGGGAGATATTAGTGCGCATGCGCCTTTTGGCCCCGCCTCTAATTTTGTTGTCTGCTACTCACGCCCACGTTCCAGGCACAACAACACAAATGGCTCGGTCCCAAGGTCTGTCAAAAATGGGCTAGTCTGGAGACCGGCTTGGGCTGGGTGTCAGGCAAACACACGGGCTAGAGTGAATTGACAGGGTGCTAGCTTGACTTTTTGACTGGGTGTTGGGCTATTCCACCTCCAGTGGAACTGCTCTAAGGTTAGTACACCCTATTAAAATTTTTCTTCATTGACCTCTAATTAAAAACAAAAAATATATCGTATCCATTGATGTTTAACAAAAATTCACTATGTTTACAAATGATGTCTACTACAACATAAACCTAATTGCATAATATATAGGTACTCATTTTCTGATTTAACCTAATTAAAAATTGTTACTTGTTCCTTGCTTTTTAAAGCCCAAAAAACAAGAACCCAAGTATTATCCAGTGACAAATACTTGAGTGGGCCCATCAGATTTAATTGAGTGGAGCCTAGCTTTAGTTATTAACGAGAAAATTTTTAATGTTCTACGAACACGATTTGGTATATCAAGTGTTATAATACAATTGATTGAATTTTTTTTTATAAAGTTTTGAACCAATTATATTATTACACGCGATCTACTATATAGTGTTGCCGGTTAAAATATTTCTCGTCATTAACAAGAAAACCCACTCTTAGTTTAAATGCGCACACACTAATTAAACCCTAATTTCCAAAACCGACACTAATTAAAGCAGGTTAGTAAAAACAAGGAAGGGCCTATCAGTAATATGTGGTAACGATAGGGGCAATGGTTCAAACCTGGTTTCCGTTTCGAAAATTTTGAAAAGATCAGTGAGGTGAGGTGAGGTGAGGCCTCTTTGTCGATTCATAACGGTCGGGAAATTACTATCTCACAAACGATTTTATTTTAGTTGACGGCGTTAAGGGGACGCGTCAATGCCGTCCTCACATATTCCAAACGCCCCCCGTAACGTCTCTTGAAATGTAGTCTAATTTAAAATTTTAATTAAGATATTATTATTTTATTTTAGTTTTGAGCTCTCAAAACAGTCCCTACTCTCTCTCTCGCTTGTTTCTCACACCTCCCTCTCTCTCTCTCTCTCTCTCTCTCTATCTCTCTCTCTCCATAAATTACGATTCACACAAAGATACAGACTCACTCTCTCTCTCTAAACTCTACGACTACGACTTTCTCTCTAGAGATACCGCCATCGCCATTGGTTTAAGGATCTCCCTGTGCTTGCAGGCCGGCCGGCAGTTCGGTTTCACTGTAAGTTTCTTCTTCTTCTTTATTAATTCTGCTTTTTTGCTTTTGCTTTTTGATTTCTTCGGTTTGAATCGCGCACATTTCGATTTCGATCGTTCGTTTTCGATCCTTTTCCGATTCAAATCTGCATATCTGGATGAATTCGGAATTGCATTGCTTGAATTTGGTTGTGCGATCGATCGTTGACTCAAAGATTGGAAATTCAAATTATGCACTAATCTTGAATGATTGTATGAGTGTGTGTACACCGGTACTGATGATTGAAGGTTTTTCAGATTAAGAGAGCAACAAAGCTATGGATTCCTCGCAGTCCCAACAGAGAAGAGGAGGATTGGTATCACTATCACCGTCACAGACGCCAAAGTCGAGCGACAAGTCGGTGCGAGATCTGCGATCTGGGGATTCGAATTCGACAAACAGGCATGAGAAGGAAAAGGGTGTCAATGTGCAGGTCCTTGTGCGTTGCAGGTGAGTCGGATTCCAAGTAGAGTTCAGTGAGATGTTGTCTGAGTGAGTTACTTACTCGATTGATTTGGTTTGCAGGCCATTGAGTGAAGACGAAGTGAGGGTGCATACGCCGGTCGTGATTTCTTGCAATGAGGGTAGAAGGGAAGTTGCTGCAATTCAGAATATAGCTAACAAGCAGATTGATAGAACCTTTGCGTTTGACAAGGTTCGTGGCTTGGAATTTTGGAACTTAAATTCTTGTGTTTAATCTTATTCTACTTTAAAAGTTTCACTACGGTCTTATAAGATGAACGGAATTAGTGGGTTTTGATCAATTTTTGTTAACAAAGTTCTGAAATTAAATAAGGATTTGTACTGCATTCAGTGAAGTGTAGTTGAAATAAGTTCCTTGCTGTTATGCTACTTGTAATATTCTTTCTTTGTACTGGGAAGTGATCAGAAAGTTGGATAATGTTGTTTAGGTCTTCGGTCCAGCATCCCAACAGAAGGAACTGTATGACCAGGCTGTCTCTCCTATCGTAAATGAAGTGCTTGAGGGATATAACTGCACAATCTTTGCCTATGGTCAGACAGGGACGGGGAAAACATACACAATGGAGGGAGGAGCAAGAAAGAAGGTTTGTTTGTGACTTTAGAATTGACGCCACTCTGTATGTTACGTTATAATATTCTGTTTCCTAAATAGATTTCTGACTGAATTTTGTGATTTTTGTAGAATGGGGAGTTTCCTAGTGATGCGGGTGTTATCCCAAGAGCCGTTAAACAAATTTTTGACATATTGGAAGCTCAGGTTGCTGAATATAGCATGAAAGTCACATTTTTAGAGCTGTACAATGAGGAGATAAGTGATCTTTTGGCCCCTGATGAGAACACAAAATTTGTAGATGACAAATCAAAGAAACCCATAGCTCTCATGGAAGATGGAAAGGGTGGTGTTTTTGTAAGAGGCTTGGAAGAAGAGATAGTGTGCACAGCAAATGAAATTTACAAAATCTTGGAGAAGGGATCCGCAAAAAGGCGAACAGCTGAGACTCTTCTCAACAAGCAAAGCAGCCGTTCACACTCAATATTTTCCATCACAATCCACATTAAGGAATGTACTCCAGAGGGTGAAGAAATGATCAAGTGTGGGAAGCTGAATCTTGTCGATCTCGCTGGTTCTGAGAACATTTCTCGCTCTGGTGCGAGAGAGGTAAGGAATAAATTTAGTTGTCTTGTCAATATAATAACGTATAGCAGATGCATATGGTGACTTCTTTGGAATGTTATTTTACTAACAAGATCTTATTGCCATATATCCATGAAAGTTTGTGTTTTGAGCTTTTTTCACCATGTGTATGTGATTGAAAAGAAACTTTCACTTGCAGGGAAGAGCAAGAGAAGCTGGGGAGATAAATAAGAGCTTACTTACTCTTGGTCGTGTCATTAATGCTTTAGTTGAGCACTCTGGTCATGTTCCATATAGGTATTACTACTTAAAATCCCATACTGTTCTTGACTATATTTACAAACCCCAGAAAGTAAATTTAATTACAATTGAATTGTTTGGAATACCAGGGATAGTAAACTAACAAGATTACTGAGAGACTCCTTAGGAGGGAAAACAAAGACATGCATAATTGCTACCGTGTCACCTTCCATCCATTGTTTGGAAGAAACACTCAGCACCTTAGACTATGCACACCGTGCCAAAAATATAAAGAACAAACCAGAGGTCAGAAGTTTGCTCCATCCCGGTTCTCAAAAATTATATAGTTGAACAGTCTTTCATTCTGATTCTTGTTATGGCTTGTTGTCGCTTATTGTTTCAGGTCAATCAAAAAATGATGAAGTCTGCTTTGATCAAGGATTTGTATTCTGAGATTGATCGGCTCAAGCAAGGTTGTTAACTGATTCCAACGTTGATGTGCTCTCTCTCTCTCTCTCCCCAGTGATTTTTTTTTTTTTTGTTTGACAGGTTATTTAATGATTCTTTATAGTTACTTTGCTACAAGCTAAATTGTATGACATGTTTCTTTTGTTCATTCAGAGGTATATGCTGCCAGAGAGAAGAATGGAATCTATATACCACGAGATCGTTATCTTAGTGAAGAAGCAGAGAAGAAGGTCTTATTCTTGTCGTTTAACTGAAGTATGGACTGCTTTTCCTACGTTCACAGTTGACTGGTTACTAACTTCATTGACTATTTATTTACTGTAGGCAATGGCTGAAAAGATAGAGCGGATGGAACTTGATTCTGATTCCAAAGACAAGGTATCTCCATCAAGATTTCACTCCTTTCTTTTTGAATAATATTGACTACAGGGTGGGAACTAATATAAACGTTACATTGGCCTAAGAGCAGCAATTGCTGGAGCTTCAGGAACTTTACAGTTCTCAGCAACTTTTGGCTGTAGAATTGAGTGATAAACTTGAAAAAACTGAGGTAATACATTCGTAATATCAACTTACAGAGTCTCCTTTTGTTCTTTCTGCTCTCGTTCTGAGATAATTAAACACTTTATACTTCAGACAAAGCTTGAGGAAACTGGACATGCGCTGTATGATCTTGAGGACAAGCATCGACAAGCAAATGCGACCATCAAAGAGAAGGAATTTCTGATAGTGAATCTCCTCAAATCGGGTGAGCAAAGTTGTCTGCTAAAACAAATCGTCGTGTCACCATCTGCGTTTTCAGACCATAGATGGATTCTCTCCTTCTCATCTTATGTTAAAGTTATACAGTCGACATTCGGGCTTATTCTACACTAGTTCATGTTCAATTTTATGCATATATTAAATTTTATGTTGGATGGTACATTTAAATGCCTTTTTCTCACTATTATTCCATTGTTAATTTTCAGAGAAATCACTCGTCGGGCGTGCATTTGAGCTGCGAGCAGAGCTAGAGAATGCTGCATCAGATGTGTCCAGTTTATTTGCCAAAATTGGTTTGTATTATTATTTTGTATGTTGTTCTTTGATCTCCCTCAAAACTTCGGGTTATTTATTTACTGACCATGGCTGGTTTTGTAGAGCGTAAGGACAAAATTGAAGATGGAAACCGGATACTAGTCCAGAAATTTCAGTCCCAATTAACTCAGCAGCTTGAAGTCTTGCATAAGACTGTGGCAGTTGCAGTGACACAACAGGAGCAGCAATTAAAAGATATGGAAGAGGACATGCAGTCCTTTGTATCAACGAAGGCGGAGGTAAGGTCTAGACAAGAAGATGTTTGTCCTTGCATGCATTCCTGAGATCGAATTTTCAGTCTATATACAACTTCATTATTTGGCTTAATTTTGAAGGCTACTGAAGAACTACGAGGAAGATTAGGAAAGCTTAAAAACATGTATGGTTCTGGTATTAAAGCTCTAGATGGTATAGCTGGGGATCTTGAAGGAAATTCGCAATCAACGTTTTCTCATCTAAACTCTGAAGTTTCTAACCATTCTTCTGCTCTGGAAGATGTAAGCATTATTTCACTATATATTTTGTCTTCAGATTTCTTTGTTTTTCTGTATTTGACTTTCTTCAAACGATTCAGCTCTTCAAAGGAATTGCTTCAGAAGCTGATGCATTACTCAATGATCTTCAAGGTAATCTTCACAACCAAGAGGAAAAGCTAAATGCATTTGCACAACAACAGCGTGAGGTACGTAAGATATTGTTGGTTTCATGGATGATTTATTTCCTTTACAGTAAAATTCAATCATCAGTTTTGGCTTAAAAATTCTGTGATTTGTATAGGCTCATGCCAGAGCAGTCGAAACTGCACGTTCAGTTTCTAAAGTTACTGTGGACTTTTTCAAAACTCTAGACTTGCATGCATCCAATCTGACCCAAATTGTGGAAGAAGCACAAACTGTCAACGACAAGAAATTGTCTCAACTTGAAGAGAAGTTTGAGGTGGTTGCAGTGCACTTATTAAACTGAATGAGCCGTAGAACAACCTCATTCATCAAATTAAATGCTTGTTTTTTTTATCTCTATGTAGGAGTGTGCTGCTAATGAAGAAAGGCAATTGCTAGAGAAAGTGGCAGAGCTGCTGGCAAGTTCAAATGCCAGGAAGAAAAAACTGGTATGGTTTGTTCATAGGCTGCTACCATTTCCTTATGCCTTTTTCTTGAGGTTTTATGATAGAATTCAGCAACGACTTTTTATTTAGGTTTTTCTTGATAACAATCTTTATGCATTTTTAGGTACAAACTGCTGTAAATGATCTTCGAGAGAGTGCAACAAGCAGAACCAACAAAATACAGAAAGAAATGTCAACCATGCAAGATTCAACTTCGTCTATCAAAACCAAATGGACATTTCACATGGAAAAAACAGAATCCCATTACCTTGAAGACACAACGGCTGTGGAATGTGGAAAGAAAGACATGGAGGAGGTTCTACAGAATTGGTACATATATTCTGGAGTCTCTGGATATAAGAATTTATACCGATTTGGGCATGATTCTGCTACTTGAATTTTTCTAGCCCATTACTTACACCGAACGAAAATGTGCAGTTTGAAGCAGGCATCAGTGGGTGCAGAACAGTGGAAGAAAGCTCAGGAGTCCTTGCTCAATCTAGAAAAGAGAAATGTTGCTTCTGTGGACTCCATTGTTAGGTATGCTTTTAATACTTCAAGCGCATTCCTTATATAAGAGAAATACTGTGGGTCTCAATTGAAAGTTTATTCATTTATTTTCTCTTCAACTAGGAGGGGAACGGAAGTCAATCAAACCTTACGTGATAGGTTCTCCTCGTCTGTGTCAGCTGCACTAGAAGATGTAGACATCGCAGACAAGAATCTCCTTTCCTCCATAGATCGTCAGTATCCAATTTCACATTTTAAGTTTACATTTGTCTTCGTAGTTATATGTTGGACTACAGGTACTGAAACAAATATTTGCAGATTCATTACAACTTGACCACGAGGCATGTGGAAATCTAAATTCAATGATTGTTCCATGTTGCGGGGATCTGAGAGAACTAAAGGGAGGTCACTACCACAATATTGTTGAAATCACCGAAAATGCAGGAAAATTTCTTCTGGATGAATACGTGGTAAGATTGTTAAGAGTGCAATAACTGTTCTGAAAATCTCTTATGGATGAAATTTTCCGAAAAACTAATTCTATGTAGAGTTACATTTTTAATAATGCTGTGTTTAACGATATTTTCAACCTCTGCAACAAGCAGGTGGACGAACCATCATGTTCCACGCCAAGAAAGAGGTCATTCAATCTTCCAAGCGTTGCATCCATTGAAGAACTCAGGACTCCAGCTTTTGAGGAATTGTTGAGGTTATTCTGGGATGAAAGATCGGCGAAACAGCAAGCAAATGGAGACCTAAAACACGTCACAGGGGCGTACGAGGCTGCTCAATCCATTAGAGACTCCAGAGTTCCTCTCACTGCTATTAACTAAAGAGAGGGGGACCGAGCATTTAGTGGTCAGAAAAACGTGTGTACATAACGTATATGGCATATATATGTACTATTTAGTCACTGCACTATGCAACTCTTATTCGTTGATTGTTTCTTGTGGATGGAGAATTCGATTTAGTATGTAGGGTTCTTGGGGAACTT
Source organism: Pyrus communis (assembly GCF_963583255.1). Taxonomy (NCBI): domain Eukaryota; kingdom Viridiplantae; phylum Streptophyta; class Magnoliopsida; order Rosales; family Rosaceae; genus Pyrus; species Pyrus communis. The sequence continues at coordinate 19,918,523 of NC_084810.1, read as the reverse complement.
CAAAATTCGAGTTCGTTGAATTTCCCTCTTCTGTAACAAACTGCGATTGGATTTTTGATGAGGAGTTGATTGTTTTTTGAGTGTTTAGGAAGCTGCTTCTTTGCAAACCATAATTCATGTCAAACATAAATAGATTGAAGAAATTGAGGTTCCACCATAAAATCAATTGGCAATATAGAGAGTAACTCAAGATCATATAAACCTGCAAGGCATGTCCCTCATTGATGTGGGACAAACTTTTCCTCACATCATCCAATCCCAACAGTCTACACATGGACAACAACTGAGTGATGCGTGAGCACGTGTGACCCTTAGGCTTTCACATGAGAGACAACATGCTATGATACCATGATGAAATTGAGATTCCACCATAAAACCAATTGGCAATATGAATAGTAACTCAAGACCATATAAACCCATAGCAATGCATGTCCCTCATCGATATGGGACAAACTTTTCCTCATATCATCAAATCTTAACATAGCTATTAACGGAGGAGTATTGAGGATTCTATTGGCTTCCAAAACGACCGTCGGCAATTTATCCACGGCAATGTGTTCGTCCCCTTGTCCTATTGAGAGAGATGTTTTTGTTTAACACTAGGACCGCATGAGGTAAGATTTTTGAATCCGTTATGGTTGACCCATTATAACTTAGCCTTCCGATATAGTTGTATTAGATAGTAGGGGTGTGCTATCCACACATCCCATTTTACTTCTCACACACCATTTGATAATTTCTGTCCGTTGATCTTCTTCAATTCATCTGATTTGACGGCCGAAAATTAAAAAGGTGTGTGAGAAGTAAAATGGGGTGTGTGGATATCGTACCCCTAGATAGTATTATTACACAATTAATAAATCAAAAGAGAATAAATTATCTCTAAATTTGCATTACCTTAATTTAAGGGTGGTCCTATCCACACCCCTTTTTATTTCTTACACATCTCTCTCAATTTTCGGTCGTTGGATTTGATTAAAAAAGATTAATGATAAAAAATTAATAAAGATGTGTGGGAGGTAAAAAGAGATATGTGAACCAAGAAACCAACCAAACCAGACCAACTCCGAACCTAATCAAACCAAATTTTTAATAATTTCATAAAACCGACCATCAAACCATTGAACCGTTTGCTATTTGAAGTAAGAAACAACAGTTCAACCGAACCAAATATGAAAATTAGTTCGGTGGTATTATGTTTTGGGAGATCGATTGGGTTACAGAACTGATCCCACCCATATCCAACTTGTAAACGGATTGGATCAACCTAATTCCGTATCCAAATTCATTTATAATCAAATCATTGGAGAAAAATGATATGTGACTTGATAATCCAACTAAGATAATAAAAATAATTCCTCCAATTAAGGTTAATATACAACAACCACGTGCTAAAGTTTCTTCTCATTGAACTCGTCTAGTATTGAAAATAATATATTTTATAACTTCAAACAAATTACTCTGGGATTCTATTTTAGAGAAATTATTCAAAATGATCCATAAATTGCTAACAAAATCAAGCACAAATTGAAATCCACTTTAACCAAAAGTGATTTTCGGTCAATACGCAATGAACAAAAATCTATATATATTTTTTATTTGAACAATATATTTATACACTACGAGTAAGGAAATAAATTGGCATCGAATTCATTATTCCTGATATTTCAACTAAGACCTGTCAGTTAGAAAACGAAATATCATCAGATCATAGTATTAAGCGGTGAAGAAAAATCAATTTTGATTAAAAGAGGTTTTAGGAAGGTTATTGTTGCATTTGGCAAAATTGATTAAAAACTGCGACTTAACAATTTCTTGTCAAAAATGAGATTGTTACGTGCTCCCACTCAACAAATATTGTAGTAATGTTTTACTTATGATGTGACATGACAGAGACAAATGCCGAAATCCTATATAGATCGCAGATACTAAGACCACATTCTATTTATTTATTTCTCGAATGTTATGTTATTAAACCATCAATTAGAACTACACCATCTTAAATATTGTTTTTCGTGGTGTAAATGTTTCTTTTCTTTTTGTCAAAGAAAACAACTCATCAAGATCCTTGCAATTAACTCTAAACCAGATGTATAAAAAACCAAATATGGAATTGGCCATTTTTGCTCACTTAATGTACACCACCATCAACTCTCAACTACATTTTTTTGCTTCTTCTTCTTCTTCAAGATCTAAATATATAAAGACAAAAAATTTATTTATGGAAAGGCAGAATTATATAGATATAGATATATTTATATATCCACCCCACCCGTACCAACTCATGAGCCTCGAACAAGACTAAATTTCTAACCTACATTTTCGTGATAGAATCAATACTATATGCAAAAATACTGCACCTTCAATGTATGACACGCTCCTTGACCGGGAACAAAAATGCGATCTGATGGGAAGGTGGAGTGCTATGCCTGCAAAACATATCAATGTTCTTCGTCAGAACCCCACATGATGGATGGCAAAGTACAGTTGATTAAACGTAACTAGTTACTTCTCCTTGTCACAACTATACTATATCTGACATTTCTTCGTGTAACGGATACCTAACATTGGTTCTATGAACTACAGCTTTCATGAATCATATTAATAGCATGAATATAATTTCAATTCAAAAGAGTAACTTGCCAACACTAACACAAAGAAGAGAATATCATTTGGGATAATGCAAAATGCCACTGAAAACTACCTCAATATAACCTCACAATAAGCTTGCACTCAAGAGCCCAACTGTCCTTTCTCTCCCAAACGTTTCATCATCAAAATCTTCATTTGTGGAATTTTCCTGACACAGCAATTTGTTTTCACACATTGGATTCAAGCCATGACCCTCCCAAAGCATTGGATTGCCTTGGCGCATTTCATCTTGTTCAGACCCGTTATTGGTATCAGTATTATCCTCCACATCTTGTTGCATATCATCCAAACATGATGGCTCAACATTGAGATCGGAGCACATCTCATACCCAGTTTGTTCCTCAGTCCCATGATAAGCTACAGTCACTGCTCCTTGGTCAGGTAGATCGCCAGCATCCTTTTTCTGCCTCTTCCATTTCTTTGTAGATGAAGTACCATCATCCTCAAAATCTTCTTCTTCTCTTTCTCTATGTAAATAGACCCATAATTTCCTTTCCCCATCAAATTGCACACATGGATCACGCTCATAATGCAACCGATCCAAGGCTCCACTAACAACTTGATTAACTTGTGCATCAGAAACATCTTCAACAATGTATTGAGAATCTCTTATCAAAGTGCAAACATCTGCTCTGGTGCCAATACTTCCAGGCAACCTTGCAGCTGCATCTCTCACAAGACAAAGAATTGTAACATGCGGTGGTCGATCACGTTTCAACATAAAGTGATCTCGGGCTTTTGATGTTGGCTTACCACCGCACCTTCTCAATGGGGCAACAATGGATTTTTTACCATCTGCTGCTGTGTAAGAGAAGGCCCTGTCTGGAATTGAATACCTGAGAACCTCCTCCTTACGGAAATAAGCCCTCACTACTTCGGAACTTGGGCTAATGGTGTTAAGACTCTTTTGAGCTCTTAAATCCCTGAACCTTTCTTTCTCATCCAGGTTGAGCTGCATCAACTCCAAGGGCGGTGCCGGAAGAATTCCAATTTGTTGAATGGTATCTTGCCCACATTTGAGCCAATTTGCAAACGAATCCACCAGCTTGACAAGCATTTTGTGCGGAAGACCCCATGCTTCAGGAAATATCACCTCCTCGTTGGCGTCGTGATCTGATGAACTCTGAGAAACTGGACCAGTCCACGACCAGCTTTTTGTAGCTTTTTCAAAGGCAACCAGTGTCTTCCAACCCTTTGCTCCTAAAGGTGCTGTTTTTGATGAAAAGATCCTTAGAACTCCTCTCACAAGATCCTGAAGTGGCTCTTGTGTCTCAAGAATACAAGGATCTCCTGGATTCAAGCTAACACGGTTCACAATGTCCTGAACCGTTAGAGAAGGCATATTCATTTCTCCAGCAAGCTCTGAGTTACTGACATCTGCCTTTTCACAAGAAAGAACCCCATTGACAGCACCCTCGTGAGTTTTGTTTGGCTCATCCGCAGATTCCCCAACAGTACCTTCTGGGACTGGAGTGATCATTGCCAAGCGAACAGCTGAAAGAAGATGTATAATCGAGAATGAGAAACCAGTATGAACTGTAGGTGTAATTGGAGTAAATGGCTTTTTCTGGGGCCTGGTTTCCGGCTCCATATCTGTTGCTCCCATTTCTGTAATTGGTTGCTCAGAAATTTCTACATCTGAACTAACAGTCTCATTCTCTAGCTTCCTCTTTGCCTTTTTTTTCAAGGAACTGGAATCAACAATGAGCTGTTTATGGTTAGACTGGAGGTCGCCATCTTCATCTCCTCTACCAGTATCGGACACATCCTCCTTCCCTTGCCGCTTCTTTGCCATCATGTTGCACCCCAATAATGGGACCTCAATTCTTTCATGGCGATCACTCACATATTCTTCAATGTTCTGATCTTTCTTCCTGATATTACCCCGTCCACCACCATTCCCTAGGAACCGCATTCCAAGCGAATCATCCTCCTCGTCAACAAAATAGCGAGACTCTGGCACAGAATGATCATGGCCAACTTCTCTTTTCTGCCTTCCAGTGTAGACCTTCCATGAGGGTGTGTGCAAACTTTCACCAGCTTCCCCTTGAAATTGGGCATTCTTGCCCAATTTGTAGATTTGTTTCTGTTCATCATAATCATCACCTTCATCATTAAATTTACTCAAGCCCGGGATATAACGCTCTTCGAAAGCTCTAGTCGAAGAGTTATGTAAGGGACTATTGTCTCGCATCTTACCCTTTTGTTTTGCTTTGGAAGAATAGTTCTCTCGATTACGCATATGTCCATGTTCAGCAAAACCACCCATCTTACTGGAGTAATTGATCCCATCAAGAGCCTGGAAACTCTCCTTCAGCTCTTTCCTCGCATATTTGGCCCTTTTTGCTTCTAGAGTGGGATTCAACAAAGAAGATGGAGAAGTTTCCATAGCACCACTGGGATAAGCCAGCTTCCTCCTCAACAAAGGGTTGCTATCCTCATCGTCGTCAAATTGCTCCGATGAGTCTGATTCTGTATCTTCATTTTTTACAAACATTCTATTACCTTTCAATGCTGCAATTTCTGATACTCCATTTTGCATTCTCTTGTCTCTCATCTTCTCTTGCAATGGTTTTGCTCTAAATTCAGAAGATATAAACCTAGCATTCATCTGTGGTGGGGAAGCTCTATATGATTTGTGATTAAGATCAGGAGACTCCCTCCCTAACTTCCATTTCTTGCTCCTAGCATTCCAATCATCCGATCTTAAGGGAGAATCCATAGAAAAAGTATCCCCTTCAGTCCTTTTATGCCAGAATGGTTCTGCACGTTCTGATAAGTCAGCTCGATCTCCTCTGAGCGGAGGCTGTGGAAATCTGGCTTTCAAGGACTTCATCTGATCCCCAACTGTGAATTGATGAATATTTTCTGGATACTTGGCCTTTTTACCAAATTCATAGGGAGCTCTCAAGTTAGGAGGCTTTTCTGTTAAAACATTTGCCTCTGACAAAAGGTTTGCACTGCGGTTCCTACCATAGGCATAAACGTCAGCCTTTGAGGAGAGAGGCAGACGCATCAAACTGTCAGTGTTTAATTCATCACCTCTTGAAAGGTCATGATTCTTTCCCACTTTGAAAACACCAGACCTATCCATACTGCTACCACGAGACACATTTCTATCTCGCTGAATGTCAAATCCATATGCTGCGTCTTCAACATCATCACCAATTATAAATTGATCCCTTATTCTGAGTGCTGCCCCAGCATCATCCCCTACTGCTTTATGCTGCCGAGGAAGAGCTACGGCTGAACTGTATGGTCCTGAATGGTTTGCTAGCTCTTTTGCTGAAGGAGTCTTGGACCCAGCCAACTTCAGTATACCTTTCGGATTCTGCTTCCCATATTTTGCCAATTCCATAGCTGACGACCGCCCTTTTGATGCAAGTTCCACACTTGTATCCACCCCATATACAGAATAACGAGCCATTTTCTGTGCAGTTTTCCTGTCCTTGATTTTGTTGCTCCGTAAACCTTCACCCGACTCTCTTTCTGATGAGTCAGCCTCCATATCCTCTATCTTCTCACCCATCAAACTCTTTTGGATTCTCATAATATTCAGCACCCGGAGCCTCTCCTCAATACTATATCCCTTGCAATTAAGCCAAGCATTTCTTATTTGACAGAGATTACTAACCATACTGTTCTGATGCTTCCTCAAAAGATTGTAGTGCTGCCGCTTCTGAAAGAAATCCAAACCCTCCCGGTAAAGAGCAACTCTTGGTTCACACAAACCTCCCTTCAACATATTGAACAACTGCTTAACAGGGCTCCCAAAATGAAAGTTGCAACCCGTAAAAAGCTCTTTCAAGGTAATCATAAAGGTCTCCTGGTCCATATCAGGCAGATACTTAGTGAGGCCAAACTGCTCCTCCTCACTCAAGCACTCATTCCATACATCCACTGACAATAAATCTTCAAGGCTTGGAAGATCATACAGCTCAAAAGGAATGCTACAAGTCTGGTTCCCAACTTGGCAAAACTCCACACCAGTTTCTCCCAATTCCAACAAATCAAAGTCATCAGACCCCGCTCCCGAGTCCGCATCATTAAATTCATCATCGTCATCCGATTCTGCAGCAGAGTTACGCTGTTGTAGCTCATCCTCATCACTAGACATACTCTTCCTACTACTGGGAGAAAACTCCGAATCAAGTCTCGAAACCTTGAAGTTGTTCTTCTCAATTGCCATGAATCCCAACACAACCCAAACACAACCCGCCAAAATCAAACAGACTCACAAGTTTCACACCAAGCCACCTCCAAGTCCCCAAATTTCAAACCATCACCGAATCAAAACCCTAATTTAAAAATAAATAAATAAAAAATCCTCAACATTTGCAACTACCAAACAAACAAAAAATGCACAATTCGAAGCAAGATTCATAACTGACACCAAATTTTACCCTAAATCACAAAAAAATAAATTTAAAAATTAAAGAGACTGAGAATCGAACGAGAGAATACCTGCGGCGAGCTTCAATGGTGAAATTGACCAGCAGAGCACGGGGGTGCGAGAACTCGAAGGTTCGTAGAGAGAGAAAGAGAGGAGAGAGAGAGAGAGAGAAGAGAGATTGCGTTTGGGTGGAAGATGAGAAACCCTAAAAGGCCATAGAGAGAGAGCTAAAAGACGAAGAGGTTAATAATTTCGATGGTATTTTACATGAAAATTATAATCTAGATGTGTGCGTAGGAGAGGTCGCCGTGGGGACGAAGAAGACGATGGTGACGTGGAGAGAGGCGCGCCGTCTGATTTCGCGAGGAGGAAGATGGGAGCGGGGCGAAATGACGAAAAGGGGCACCGAAGCGGGAAAGAGGAAAAAGAGGGCGTATGCGTGTGGCAGCGCAGAGGTAGAGAAGAAAGCAACAGCACAGAACAGTCGAACACAGAGAGAGAAGGCCGAGTTGACTCGGCGAGTCGTGTGACCGTTGCGAGTTCCGAGTCATGATCTTTTTTTTTTTTTTTTTTTCTCTTCTGCCTGTTGTTTGCTTGTTGGGGGCTGGCCCAACATTGGAGAAATCCTAAGGCCGGGCCGGTTTTTATTATATGTGACCCGCTTCGATCTTTCGACGTCGTATGGTTTATTGGTTTTATTTCTCTGTCATTTTGGTTGGCGGATGGATACTTGTCGCTAAATTTTTCTCTTATTAAAATTGAAAACTTTAATGAAAAGCTCTTAAGATTAAAAAAAAGAGTGAAGCTTTAATTAAAAATCCTTAAAATTACAAAAATTAATTGAAACACTTAAATAGAAATTTAATAATACAAAACAAAAGGAAAAAGAGCGGTTATGTTTTTGTAAATGAGTTGAAGTTTAGTGGGAACATCGTAAATAAATTGAAGTTAAAAACAAAGAGTCAGTTTATGCTAAAAAAAACCAGTCGGTTGCATTTTCGTAATTGTGTCTAAACAATCGGTGCCATCAAATTTCATCTTATTTACGAAAATGTCACCACCTCATTTTTTTCTCATTTTCGTTTTTTTGTCTTTATTATTAATAAAAGTGCATTAAGTGGTTGGGATACAAAAAAAAAAAAAAAAATTGAGGTTTATTCATTAGTTTTCCCAAAATTTTAATCTGAATTGAAAAATATTACGAATCAAAATATTTTTGAAGAGACTAGGTGAAAATTGGAGATTCCAAAAATTCCAAATTTTTTATTTGAATTTATCTTAAATGCAATCTTATAATGACGAATACTTTGAAATATTCAAATTTTTTTAATTATTTAGACTAAAATGATGTAAATTTATTGCTCAATTATCGCAAGTCTATTAGCACTATCCCAACTTCTAAGTTTCCTCTGTGAAAGAAAGACTGTTGGTGATTTCGGGATCTCTTGATCCTTCTAGTTTGGGTTGTGGGCGTGCTAACTCGCAGCCCAAGGCCAAGTGAGTAAAAGAAAAGTTGGTGATTTTGGTTGCACTTGAGATGACTGAGGAATAAATGTGTCTTGATCGAGGGTTCTTCGTATTTTAGGTCAAAGACTTTGATATTCATGAAAGTGAAGTGGTATGGATTTAGTGATTGACGTGTGAGCTGAGATGAATGGGAAGACGAGTCGCATCAACCTATACGAATCGGTCGAATGGATCAAATTAATAAGTAATTAAATTACAATACTTTCATTGCAAGAAAATAAATTGCGAGAAAATAAATTGCAAGAAAGTAAATTGCAAAAAAACCAAATTGTGATAAAATAAAAATTATTCTGTGCGTGAAAATACTTTCCTCTACACATTGGAGGAAAACGAGTTACACACAAATTGAGAGTGACTACATATAGAAGGAGAAAATAAAGGTAAAAGCACGCAGGGTGTAGAGAAAATAATAATGTATACTAGTTGAGAGCATTCATTCTCAAATTTTCCCCCTTGATTGCCTATTGAGCCTTGATTTCTTTTCAGTGATTATAAATTTCAAAGTGTATCCTCTCGATGGCAATAATAATGTATGTCTTCAATATGAAAATCCTTAATCAATTTCCTCCTTAGATATCATGGTTGACTTAGGAGACTAAGACTCAATTCAAGATGATCATGTCGTGTAGAAATTGACAAATATGAGTCCAAATAGAGACCAATAGTGCTGATAAAAAAATAGAGACTCAAAGAAGCTTCTATTTATAGCTGTTGGAGCCCTTAACCCTCTCTTTTTTCTTTTTTTTTTCTTTTTTTTTTTTGAATTATTAGTAGGTTTTTTTTAGTCAAAATGGTTTTCGAGATTTGCTTAATTCTTGATTTTGGTCCCTGAAATTTGAAATCAATAGAAGTGGTCCCTGAGATTGTCCACCAGCAATCATTTTGGTCCTTGAGTAAAAACTTATGTTACATAAGGATCAAAATAACAAAATTACGCTCAATTTGATAAACAATAGGTCAAAATGATGGTATTTTTGTCATTTTATTCTTATTTTATAGAGATTTTTTTTTTCACGGATGATCAAAATGGTTGATTGTGGACAAACTCAGGGACCAATTTTATCTATTTCAAATCTCAGAAACCAAGGTGAGTAGTTATGCAAATCTCAAGGACCATTTTGATTAAAAAGCCTTATTAGCAAGATAGCTTGTCTTGGTTTTGTAACATAGATCATTTCAGGAAATTTGGAAATGTAACCACTTTGAAAAACACATAATGAAATATAGCCTAACTTTTTTAATTATTATAAAATTAACCAAAATTGAAGTTAAAAAGACTTAATTACCCTTAATCTAAAACTCTCTCTTCTCTCTTACTCTGGTGTTCGTCTTCTATGCTCCATCAGGTTGAAGAAAGAATCATTCCTTCTTGCTGAAAAATCTCCCAAATCCAATCCAACACGACGCTTTCTCACTTCCTAACACTTGTATTTCCTACCAATTTTTCCCAAAAAATACCCAACTATTTTTCCAGAAAATTCACAACTTTTCCGAGAATCAGCCCAAGTTCTCAAATCCGAAAATTAGAGAAAGATGTAGAATTGGATGCTATGCCTTCGTCTTTTGTTAGTTTTGGTTAATTTTAACTCCAATTTTGGTTAAAATGGCTATATTTCCAATTTTGGTTAATTTTAATAACATGAGGGCTATTAAGTCTTTTTAACTCCAATTTTGGTTAATTTTATAACAATTGGAGAGTATAGGCTGTATTTCATTAGTTGGTTATCAAAATGGATATATTTCCAAATTTCCCATCATTTCACACATGGATTTTCATGAATATTGAACTCATCCACTAGATTTTGGTGATCTTAGTAGTTCTCACACTTAACAAAGTTTGACGCAAGATGACACCTGATTAGCTTTTTGTAATCAACTTTTGTAATTTATTGTTAGTTTCAGATACATTTTAATTTTATTCATAATTTTATAAACTGTTCTTGACATAACAAAATGTCTTTATGCACAAGAGAGAAGTTTCACAAGAAGTGTGCACTACTAGAATTATGCCCATTACACACCATTTTTTGCCCACCCTTTGCAATTGGTGGTCATAGATATAAAGTTGCTACTCTTACTATTATTTGGTGGCTTTACAATGAGATGCCACTGATATCAGTGGCCTAAAAAAATCAGCCACCAATATTGGTGTCTGTTAACTAACTTTATTTCTTAAAAATACTTTTTTGTGCATTTGTGATTAACTGGGCACCAATACAATTTATTGAACACCAATAAAACAAATAAAAAAAAACCATTAAACCTCTCTCCCCTTCACAAAAGTCCAACTCCTCCCCTTCATTCCCTCCGCTCGCTTCCCCTTTCATTCTCTCTCTCCTCCCTCCCGTATACTCTTCTCTTTCATGCAGCAGTGGCTCCGTCCTCCCGTCACCAACAAGCGTCAAACTATACCTTCAGAATCCTCTTCCCTTCCTCTTTCCAACCCTCAAGTTAGTTTCTCCAAATTTGTAGCCGAATTTTCTCAATTTCAGATCTAAGAAACGGTGACCATAGGTATTCCGGCCAATTTCCAGCAAAGTCTGCCTGAATTGAACCTCAACCAAGAGGTAAAAATGATCCTCTCCTCATGGGTGTTCCCTAGTGTAAGTGATTTTTTTGGGATCAATTCTAGATTTCAAATTTTAATTCCATTTTCTGTATGCATGTTGAAGATTGGGGACAAGGAAGGTGAATCAAGGTTGTTTCCAACCTGGGCCGAGAAGAATGGAAGCCTTGGAAGGTTGTGGGTGAAACTAAGGTGAAGAGGGTTCTTCTAAAAAAAATTAAGGTGAACATGGTGATTTTCTCCTTAACCACAACTATCACATTTTATCTCTTGCTTGGAATTTTTTTTTAAATTCCCAGGATCTGCAGTTGCAATATTTTTGATGGACAAATTAAAAAAGAAGCAACTGCTTTTATAAAGCTTTTGTAGTCTCAAGCACGGTAAATATATCATATATACTAAAACCCGTAGGGTTGGTACTGTGGATGACCAGTGTTGTTCCAATTTTGCCCTTCAGTTGTTCTTTAAGTCTTACTGTTTTTGTCAATTACACAGTAAAATGACGGTTTTGACCCTGGATTGCCAATAGAAGTCTCTCGACTCCCTCAGAGACGAAATCCAAAAAGGAAAAACTGTGCTCTGCAACACGATTGACGATTTCGATTCCGTTTTGTGGATGCCTCTGGAACTCTCCAGTCCTGCGTCCGTTCATCATATCGCTGGACCTTCCACTTCCAGTGCATCTTCATGGTTTTTTCATCCGTTCCCTCTCTCTCTTTCTCAAATTTCTGCTTCCGCTGTTCTCAAACTCGCCTCTCTCACTCTCAAGCGTTCAGTCTCTCTCGCTCTCAAACGTTGCCGATCTGTCGAAACCCATATTCCTTTCCTCAAAATCCAAGGTACGGACTTCATGCAGCACTAAGTTTTTGGGATTTTTTTTTATATTTTAGTTTTGGATTCGTAATTTTTTGCTCGGTAGATGAGAAAATGTGATTCCGTGTTTCAGTTTTGGTGTTTTTGTGATTTTGGGTTCGTAGGTGTTTCAAATTTTGGATGTTTGTTTGTAGGTTGCAAAACCCTTTGTTCTCAACGTAAGTAATTTAAAATTCTGGGATTGTTCTATTGAAAGTTTCAATTTATAGTTTAGTTTAGTTTTTTTATAATCAGAGTTGAGTTGGTATTTTGTTTGTGTTTGGTTATATTGAAATCGGAGTTTCAGAGGACTTCTGTTTGGGTTTGATATTTTCCCACGATGTATAAAATGAGGGAGGGCAAAGCATTTAATGCACCAGATTATATTGGTTGTTTTTGTTATTTCATGCTACGTATTGTAATTGGGAGATTAATCTGTTAATTTGTGTTTATGTAGAAATTGGAAGAAGCAAAGAACATGTATGCTTTTAGCACCACCACCTACACTGGATTCCAATGAACTATATCCGAAGAAGCATCTGAAAAATTCAAAGGTATGCATAGTAGTCAGTTGCATTTGCGTTTTGCAGCTCATGGAATGCTTTTTGCAAGCTTAGATTCAGCTCATGAAAGTTCTTATTGCTGTGGTTGTGTTGTGGTTGCAGCTTATGGAATGATTTTAAAAAAATCAGGCCATAATCAGTTTGTACAGGAATACCAAGAAATCAGGGATTAGGATTAATCTCCCTGTTAACATGTGGCCAGTAACATGTCCAGGGCAAGCTTTGAATGCACCTGATGGCTTGCCTAAGAATGTCACACGGACTTTGAATCAGGGCTCAATTCCCATGAGCATGGATTTTCATCCTTCACAGCAGACTCTACTTCTTGGGTTGTATTTTTTAAGTAGCTACTTATATTTATTTGTATACCTTTGGCTCTACAGTTTTTCCCTAGATGCTTGCTGCTCATAATTGACTGTTGATTGTTCTCTGTATATGCTTCAGTTGGTACCAATGTGGGGGACATAGGGCTGTGGGAAGTTGGATCTAGGAAGATCCTCTGCATGGTAGTTAATAGATACTTTTCTATTTGAAAGTTCTTATTGTTGTGGTTGCTGTGTATTTACTTAGATTAATTATAAATTAGAGGTGGTTAAAAATTTGAAATTTTATTGATGCATGTTTTCTTCTTTATTCCCAGCTATCAATTTGTTGTCTGAGGAGAATCTGAATAGATCAGATAGTACATGAAGAAAATGATTTTGGTAATGAAGAAGAAAGAAGAGTGAAGTAATGAGATATGAAGAGAACTTTGCCGCTAAGATTAAAATAGAGATTGTAGTGAGCAAAGTCTAGGTATGAAGAGTCTGAGTTACATAACTGTTAATGGCTTTGAACCTTTCTAATTTTGTAAACCGTTAATACTATCTTAAAATTTAAATTATGAATCCTTATAATTGAAATGTCAATGATTTGAAGCTCATGACTGAATTATTACAGTTCTGTAAGATTTATTGATTACCTTTTTTCGAACTGTCTCTCGCAGCGGAATCACCGCCACCAACAGCTATGGCTACACAGTTCATCGTCATCCGGTATTCCTCCAATATTCCACTATCTCTCTTTGTTCTCTCTTACTCAGTGCGTCTCTATTCTTCCAGGTCCACCAATATCTATATCCCAAATGACTCTTTATATGTATCTATTTGTTAGAGAAGGCTTTTGCCTTTTGGGTTCAATTTTATCTGCTGTCTGCATTGGATTTGATGTCTTCTTGGTCCCTATTTTTTTTTTATCCAGCAATCGAGCTTGCATTATGACTTAAGAAATTAGCAAATGAAAGCTTCTTCACTTGCACACTGTAAAACATTCATTGTTATTGTATGATGTCTTTTTAATATAAGATGATTAGGCTTAGGTGATTATATTTTGTACCATCAATTGGTTCGTGTTGTGAATTAACAATCTTACTATACTATGTTCATCCTTGAATTTACGACTAATAGGTTGCTGAGAAGAACAAAGGTGTGCAATTAATAGATTTTGTTGAAATCAAGTTTTTAGCTGAGCAGGTCAGTCTTGATCTCTTCCCTTATTTTTCATCAGGTTGGAAAGGTTCTACAGGGACGCTTGCATGATTTTTGATGTTCTGCTTTTACCTTTTTAGGTGGAAGCCTATCAGGAAAATATCTGAATATTTTGCTCAACTAAGGACACTTCACAAAGGGCACGGTAAGAACCCGTAATTCAATTTCATTGTCATCTTTATCACACGTTTAGTGTTCATCTTTTGAATATAACATTACTTATCTGATTTCATTTTCTGTTCCGTACTTGAGTTTCTCAAAACCTAATGCAAACAACTAATATGGCTAAAATTAGTCCCTCATGTATTTTCCTCATCTGAATTGGGGTTTTTAAAGTTTTATCAAGAAATTTAATCTGGGATTCTGAATTTTTTTTTATAACTCAGAAATTTGTGGAGTTATTCTTAGGTTTTATCAAGAAGTTTGATCTAGGTTTCATATATTTTGTGACTCACATTGCTTTTTAGCAATTTTTTTTTTCTGATTTCTGCTTTCTTTTGATTTATGGGCCTGCATCAAGCTTCTGCCTTTCTTTTGAGGTGCGTGCTCATGCTTAAATATTTGTATCATCTGAAGGATGTTCCTTTGATGATTGTTGAATCCTAATCTTTCTGAGCATGGTTAGGAAGTTATGAAAAAAGTAGAAAGGATGTTCCCTTGATGATTGTTCAGAGAAGAATTCTGGTGATAGTTCATAGAAAGTAAAGGTTTATGTTTTTTTTTTTAAATTCCAGTTGGAATGTGTTGCAATAATATCAGTCTTTGTGAGATCAAATGAATAACACCTACCTTTTTGCCTCTTTCTACATGTTTTATACAGTTTCAAAACCCGCAGCACCGCGCGGGCAAGCTTGCTAGTTAGCACTAGAAAGTGAGGAAATCCACTTTCTTTGGTCAAGTTGGATTCTTTACTATGACTACCATTTTTATCTCTAAACAAATTTTTAATGGTATGTATGATATAAAAGGGTAAATTTAACTATTTTGGTTTCTTTTTTTTCACGCTTTGGTGCCTCGAGTTTTAATTTTTCATAGCTGTGTTGAGTTTTTTTTCCAGTTACAATTCAAGAGCCATTGGCAACTTCTAAGGGACCAAAATTGTTTTCAAGTCAAAATACAGGAACCAAATCGTAACTAGACTAGGAGATTACATTACCAAAGTAGGAAAGTTTTGTCTTGATTCATAGTTTGACAACATAATATGTATGTAGGATGTTGTTTTAGAATCGCTTGGTAAGTGTTAAATACATCCTATAATATGACTGACTAACAAGCATGGTCGTTCAGATATACATGCAATTGAGATCACTGACTAAATCAGATTTCTTTTATATTGAAGCAAATCTTGCCTATTGGGTGTTTGTGAAAATTCCCCAGAGAGTTAGAAACAAGGATATGATGCAAATCTGAATGTAGGCTGTTTTGGTATGTGTGTGTACGTATAGGTGTGTTATATTGATATGACATGCTGCCTAATTTATCTATTTTTGGATTGCTAGATCAAAGAAGGAAGTTCAATTTATCAAGGATCAAGGTTTGGACTGCTAGACAGCGCGTCGCCTTCGGTTTGAGGTATAGAATTAGTCTCGTGCTTGCAATCTGGCCACTTACGTGTTTAAATTTCTGGTTTATCAATATGCTCAAGATTTGGTTAGCAGGTAGTTATGCAAACAAATTAAAGTTCCTTTAAGCATATGGTTGGTAGTCTTGGTGCCCTCCAGATTTGTGTAAAAATCTAGAGCCATCTGCATGGTCCTATGCTAATGAGCTGCAAGTAAAACTTCAGTAACAATGTGTTTTTGTATTTCTTTCTAGCGATCAGCTCTTTGTGCTCGAAATTTGGCGATCAGGACTTGCCTTTGATTTTTTTTTAGTGCAGCAGAGTTTTGCATCGATTTTTTCATCTTCTTCCAGATTTCTGTTCCTTTTATTTTATTTTATTTTATTTATATTGTTTTGGGATATGTGAATGTAATTTTTTGAGTATTTCTTTGCTTCAATTCTCTCTAATATTTTGATGTTTAGTTTGAACTCCCATCGCAGCATCATCATCATCATCTGCTCTTGCTGCTGCTGCCTTTGACTGGTATTTCCCTATTTGCTGCCCAAACAACAGTCCTCTCAGATACTACTTGCTTGGAGTACCATATACCTATATAGTAGTTTGAAAGCTGACCTGGTTTGAAGAAACCTAGCTCAAACATCCCACCTGGAGAGACAATGGTTTGATCGCCAAAGAGAGATTGGCATGACATGATTAAGCTCTTTGGAAACAGAGTCTTCAAACACTTTTCAAAGTTTGAGTCCCAACATTTGTTCAAAATTGTATTAAAGATCAGTTATGCAAATTTGTAGTATATTCTTATATCAAAGATCTTACAATTTGTTTCCTCACAAAAAAAAAAAAAAAAAAAAAAAAAGGAAATATTCCTATTCAAATCTGGGTGCCCACACAGGGCATCCTCTTTTTTTAATATTATTTTGCAATTTTGCCACCGATGTGAATAAGGGTGGCACTGCAGGAAAGGCACCAATGAAATATTGGTAGTCATTGTTACAATAGAGTCCTCTACATAGGCCACACTCTCTAGTTTAGTGGGTGCTTGGTGGGCATAGAGGTTTGCCACCAATGTGAGTGGCAACACTTGACAATAGCCACTAAATGAAAAGGGTGGCTTATAGCCAAATTTCTAGTAGTGGTGCATTGATGATTTCGTGCTTCTTAGTACTATAAGAATGAAATTTCTCAAATTTGTTTTTGAATAGCATAATATTTTTCTGGGGGTGGAAGACAATGTTTCTTTTTGTCAAACGATAGATTTTATTAGATTAGATGTTAGATTAGCCACCGACGGAGTTCGAACTTACGCCGTCATACAAGGGTTAAACACATTTCCATCATTATGATAAAGAGCTACTTGCAGAAAGACAATGTTCTTTGAAATTGCCATGTACTTGTATTTTTTATGGTGAACTTTTTATGTATAAATAAAAATTTGCCCTTTATCTTAACAAAGGTATCTTTATAATGCACAATAATGTATAAGGTTAGAGTTTTCTAACTCCGTCATTGTCAATAAAACTGCCTTAAATGCATAACACGTATAAGGTTATGTTTAGGATTGCATACGTTATATGCGGAACACGTACATCCCATCCCATTGAAAGTTTTTGGCTTGGCTTTTGCAAGTGAACAAGAATATTATCATTAAAATCGTAATATTAGTAGCAACATTATCATTATATCTATTGAACATTAACAAGAATGCTTTGTTTGTAAGTGGTGGATTACCCTGTAAATAAGGCTTTCTTCTTCAACCTACGGTGTCCCGGGCTCAAACCTCCGCTCTCCATACTTGTAGGTTAAATGAATTTAGCGTAAAAATAAAAAGAGAAAAAAAAATTGTTAAAAAACAACTTAATATCTAAAATACCAAAATAAATAACTATACTGGGGTGGAAATTTTTACCAAATTACTGTACCAACCGCCTTACCAATCATACCATACCAAATTATTACCAAAAATTTGTACCAATTGGTAATGGTACGGTATTTGTACCGTACCATACTATTTCGATACGGTACTGGTATCCAAAACCAGTACCGGTGGTATACCATACCTACCAATATTATTAATATTATATTATGTATTTATTCATATAATTATTTGAGGGCAAAATTAATAAAATTAATAATAATTATTGTAGATGTGTAAAAAAATGTAAAAAAAAAGTATACAATCACTCATAGTGACAAGCTTTACAACTTTCATGAAAATGTCAGCTTCAAAATCCAACGCTATAATTCATAAACCTTAAATTTATATTTAACCGTCGATTGTCATTTACGCTTTATTCTTCTTATTGAATTTCATTTTTTAAATTTTCTTTTTTGAAAACATGATCATTTGAAGGATGTAAGAAGATGAACGGTTCAGATCTTTGATATCACGTTTCGATATTTACGGTTAACTGAAATATGAATCGATGTCATATAGTTTGTAAAAACTTTATAAACATCAAGCAATATTTTTATTAACCGTAAAACTCTGAACATAATATCAACCATCCAAACCGTTCATCTTCCTGCATCCTCTAATAGATCATGTTTTCAAAAAAGAAAATTTGAAAAAAAAAACAAAATTTGATGAGAAAAATGAAGCGTAAATGTAAACAACAATTAACGATTAAATTTTGATCTATGATTTATATGAGTATAACGGCGAATTTCAAAGTTAAGCTCCTCACGAAAGTGGTAAAGCTTGTCATTACGAGCGTTTATAAAAATTTTCTATATTTTTTACACCTCTATATTAATTAAAAAATATTAGATTTTGGGCAAACTAAGTAGCGTAAAACAAAGTGGCAATTACCATTGGCATACCATACCAACCAAACTATTTGGTATACTGATATTCAATATACTGAAAGTTTGGTACGGTAATGATAATAGATTTTACCATATCAAATATTTGATATGGTAATTGGTAGAGAGGTTTTGGTACGGTAATATACCAAAACCACCCCTGTATACATAGCTAAAAACAAAAATAATGACATACAAGTAGCTAGTGATATTGTTCTCCTATTATTAGACAAAGAACCACCAAACTAACTGAGCCTTCCATTGCTCTTCCCTCCTTCCACACACATTTGACCCTTTCAGCTTTGTCTTCTCTCCACAACCCTAACTCCGCCCTTCTTTCTCTATTTTCCACATCCATCTTTCCCTTCACCATGACATGTAAATTTCAGAGGTAAAAAAATTTCTTGGTGGCAATGAACATGTCAAAGAATGATGACCAGAAAGATCCCAACCAATGGAAGCTTGAAACTATTGATATTGACCCCATGGTGGATATTCCCTTAAGTAACAATGACACAGAAGGCAATGTGACCAAGAGTTCCAACGATGCGACATTGAAGCGGAACAACAGCAGTGTAAGGAAGAGAAATGGGGTTCAGGGAAACAATCATGGCAGCGTGGGATGTAGGGCGGAACCAGGAGGGAAAGAAGGGATTAAAAGCTTGCGTTTTCTCGATAGGACAGCCACAGGAAAAGAAGTGGATGCATGGAAGCAGGTTGAGAAGCGGTTTAATCAATACGCGGTCGCTGGTAGGCTCTCTAGGGACAAATTTGGAGCCTGCATTGGTAAGTACTCGTTTGCTTTATTACCCTTTTGTAAGTTTTTGCATGCATTTTGAAATGGAACGTGGAA
Organism: Pyrus communis; assembly: GCF_963583255.1. Lineage (NCBI taxonomy): Eukaryota > Viridiplantae > Streptophyta > Magnoliopsida > Rosales > Rosaceae > Pyrus > Pyrus communis. The sequence goes on along the minus strand of NC_084810.1, from coordinate 19,899,225 downwards.
CACAATGTATATGAGATTTTAGAAGCTTTCGTTTCATAGGGATGGGAGGAGAATCGAAGGAATTTGCAGGCGAATTGTTTGATGCATTGGCTAGGAGAAGGATAATATGCGAGAAAGGTGGGATAACTCTTGAAGAATTAAGGTTGTTTTGGGAAGACATAACTAATGAAGACATGGAAGCAAGACTTCAGATATTCTTCGACATGTAAGGAAAAACTCTCGATGTTTAATTTAACATTATTAAACACAAACTAGATGAATGAATTTGATGATTTGTTAGATGTGACAAGAATGGTGATGGGAAGCTCTCCGAGGATGAGGTAGCAGAGGTGAGGATGGAGACCAAATTTACATGTTCGTTCTCCCTTTTGTTTTTTTTTTCCATATGTTTGTGAATCGGATTTCTAAAATTTCTTATGGAAAAGGTTATAGTTTTGAGTGCCTCCGCGAACAAGCTGGCAAATCTTAAAATGCAAGCAAAATCATATGCAGCCTTGATCATGGAAGAGATTGACCCTGACCACCTGGGATATATAGAGGTGAAGATATATGTACATTCTTGATAGCATTAATTAGAGTTAGTTTCTCACTTTCAGCGACTTCTTACATCCTAGTTTTAATACAGATGTGGCAGTTGGAAACCCTACTGAGGGGAATGGCAGTGTCCGAAGATAACCAAAAAATCGGAAAGAGAACCCAATCCCTCACGAAATCCATGATTCCCAGAAGTTACAGAACTCCCATTAGCAAATTCCTATCTACAAGTGCAGAACTTGTGCAAGAAAACTGGAAGAAAATATGGATTGTGACATTGTGGTTAGCTATCAACATAGGCCTCTTTACTTGGAAATACCGCCAATACCAGAAGCATGGATTATACAAACTCATGGGTACATGCCTCTGCATTGCAAAGGGCTCTGCTGAGACTCTCAAGTTCAATATGGCTCTCATTCTCATTCCAGTTTGTAGGGGAACTCTTACCGCAATTCGGTCATCATTTCTCAGCAACCTAATCCCTTTTGATGAAAATATCAAATTCCATAAGTTGATTGCACTGGGAATTGTAATTTCGACTTCTCTACATGCAGGTTTACACATTACTTGTGATTTCCCAAGATTGATAACATCCCGGGAAGATGAGTTCATGGATGTTGCTGGGACATATTTCAATTATAAGCAGCCAACTTACATGGACTTGGTTAATAGTATTCCAGGAATAACCGGGATTCTCATGACGGTTCTGATGATGTTTTCGTTCACACTGGCATTAAATGTAATGAGAAAAAATGTCAACTTACCGTGGCCACTCAACAAATTGTCAGGGTTCAATTCTTTCTGGTATGCACATCATTTGCTTGTGTTGGTGTATATGCTCTTTGTCATGCATGGTTACTTCCTAATTTTCACGAGCGACTGGCACAAGAAGACGGTATGTATGCTACTTAAAGAGTTTCATATTCTCTAAATCGCTATAGTCACTAAACTACTGGATTGCACATGGACAACAAGTTCGCAAAGTTTTATTGCGAATCCAAGATTCAAATTCATCCTGCTGAAACAATTTGCATCGTTTGTTTCTTGCAGACATGGATGTATATCCTTGTTCCAGTAATGTTGTATGCAATTGAGCGTTCTATTATAATCATAAAAGAAATTAATCTCCCTGTCCATGTCATTAAGGTCAGTGCTCGAAACTTTTACCATTCACTGAAATATCTCAGAAACTTGATTTGATTCATCACGCTTGTTGGATATTTCAGGCAGTAATATATACGGGAAATGTTCTGGCTCTGTACATGAGCAAACCTCATGGATTCAAGTATAAAAGTGGAATGTACCTCTTTCTTAAGTGCCCTGATATATCAGGTTTTGAATGGTAACAAAAATTACATAGTTGCTATCATGATCCGAAATCATAATATCTCTACACAAATTAAACACTTCGTTCACTACAGGCATCCCTTCACCATCACTTCTGCTCCAGGAGATGACTACTTGAGCGTCCACATACGAAGCTTGGGAGACTGGACTACGGAGCTTAGAGAAAGATTTGAAAAGGTAATGTACTTGTATTAGTATTATTAATGAGCCTAAATAATAATACTTGTGTTATAATCTATATATCAACATCCTACTTTCTAACAGTTCTAGATCTGAGCCTACTCATTAATTTTTCGCTTAGGCTACTTAATCAATCATGAAGAAATTTGGAAAACTGACCATTTCTTTTAAACAAATCTTGAATTCTTTAATCTCTGCTGCATACTTCTTCAAATATATGCAGGCGTGCAGCCAGCTTCAAAGTACACAAACTAGAAAGGGAAATCTCGTTAGAATAGAAACGAAAGCACATTCAAACTACGGTCATGAAATAGAAGGGTGCGCAGAATCTTAGCTTGAACAAAATGTTGCTCATTATGAGTCAAACTGAAAGCGAAAATCAGTAACTGCTATTCATTTTTTATTTTTATGGCAGATATCCGAAGATCGTCATAAAGGGACCATATGGTGCACCGGCTCAAAATTACATAAAGTTTGACATCTTATTGCTCATAGGTCTGGGAATTGGAGCAACTCCCTTCGTCAGCATCATAAAAGATATCATAAACCAAATAAACCTCAACTTGGCTTATAATCCTGTGAGTCAAAGTAGGAAAAAAAAAAAAAAGACAAGTTTTATCGGGAATCTTAAGTGAACGATAACTAACAATTCAAAGTAGTTACCTTGTGCAGGATTCGACAAATGAGCATCAAGAAACATCCGCGGAAACCAAATCAAACAACATGCAAAGGGAGGCATATAAAAAGGGTCCAAAAAGAGCATACTTTTATTGGGTAACAAGGGAGCAAGCTTCCTTTGAATGGTTTAAAGGTGTCATGGATGACATTGCAGAATGTGATCACTATGTGAGTTTATTCAAATTAAAAGTCAGATAAAACCAACCCTAGCTGCATCACTTTTTTTTTCATTGTTTTCTTTAACATGAACCAAATGTTGCAGCATATGATAGAAATGCACAACTACTTGACCAGCGTGTACGAAGAAGGAGATGCGAGGTCTGCTCTTATTGCCATGGTGCAGAAACTGCAACATGCTAAGAATGGAGTTGATGTCGTATCAGAAAGCCGGGTATTAAACTTCGAAAAATTGTCACACACAAAGCATTGTTAGTGGAGTTTTAGTACTAATTCTGTAATGTAACTGTGACAGATAAGAACTCATTTTGCAAGGCCTAATTGGAGAAAGGTGTTTTCCGACTTGGCTACTGCACATGAATCCTCCCGAATAGGTGAGCCTAATTCTGATGAAGCTCTCCTATGTTTTTATCCATAACAGTTATGAAGTCTTCAAGCTACTACAAAGTTTTGAACATTCTAAGCGTAAGACTTACGGTTTCGGGTCTCTTGTTTGTTGCAGGTGTCTTCTATTGTGGAAGTCCAACACTTACCAAAACACTCAGGGAGCTCTGCCTAGAATTTAGTCTAAACTCAGCAACTCGGTTCGTCTTCCACAAGGAGAACTTCTAGAAGAGCTTTCCACAGTGCAGATGCAGTCCTTTCTGTACAAATACTTCACTTTTTCTTTTTCTTTCATTTACATACTCCTCTTCTTCTCATCAACCATTGTACATTCAGAAGGAAAGGAAAATATATACTCACATATATACAAAAGTGGACAAAAATTTCGTTTTGGTCCTCGCTTTGAGCACCTTAGAATTTTTGTTTCAATTTTCAGTCCTCTGTAATCATATTCATTGGGGAGTTATCTCCCAAATCTTAGTTTGCTCAACTAATGTTAGCTATCTTTTAACAGCTTCTAAATGGGTTTGGAGCAACCCATGCCCATCAATCAAGGATAAATATCCATTATATTACCCATATAATTAATTTACATGTTTAATGGGCACACTCAAGGCATAGGCAAGGTCAGGGCTTATGTGTGTCAAGTACATTAAACGACCTACTGATATGTGACATCCTCCTTTGTCAATTGGTACTTGATTATGATCAGCACTAAACTTCAATTCTTCCTCTAGTGGTGTAGCTATTGCACACAAGTTGACATGTTAGTTTTATGCAAAAAATCAATAATATACTTCCTATGAGACGAGAAAATTCTAGACCGCTTCTCGATACCTCAATCCCTAAAAAATATTACAAGAATCCAAGGTCTTCCATCTCAAATTTGGTAGATATGTATCTTTGCAAGGCTACACATTCTTGCAGATCATTTTCTTTTATCACCATATTATCTACGTACACAATAAGTGCAATACGCTTCACAATAGGGTCAAATGTAAAAAATAATAAATAAAAAATATTAGGGGCGGTTGGTTCCCCTACTACTTAGTGAAATTTACAGCTACAAATTGATCTCATATTGAAGAGCTGGTTAATAGAATTAATAGGGTCAAACAATATTTCCGCATATAATAGCTTTTTATTTTTTATTTTTTATTATTATTAAAGAGAGATGAAGAGTTCGAAACTATTACAACAATTTGTAAGGGAGTTCGAAACCCCGCATGCATAGATAGAAATCCAACAACTTATCCACTAAGATATTTGACCGCAAAGATAGCTTATTAATAGGGGTGAATCCTTCCATTTGCCTCTAGTTGAGCGGACCTAATAGTCACTTCTTCTATAGTGATAGTTTGGAGCCATTCCATGCATCACATAAATCATAAATGTCTTTTTGCACCGTCTATTTTGTCGTTCAGGGCACTAGACATGTCAATTTTGTAGAGTTGTTTGGTCCATTCCAGTAAAGGCGCCCTTGTTTGAACTGCATTATAGTATGTTGTTTTCTTGTCTGAAACACCAATATTGGAACATTATCGTAACCTAACTTCCAACGATTGGTGTGGGATTCACATTACTCCGGTGACAATACTTTTCATGTGGCATCGAATATATATTTATCTAAGATCACTTACCATCATTAGAATTTTTATTTTACGATGGAGCTAATCCAACGCTTGACCTAGCTTATGATTGGAAAAAAAAATTCATTGATTCAACTACATACATCTATATATACGCACACACTATGGTGAGCACTATGTTGAAGAAAATTGACAAAATTAAATATGATTTATTGAGTGAATTTACTGTCGTTCTATGTAAGTATTGGTATGGTTAGTAGTGGGTTAAGAGCACATCTGAAATTTTAACCCTATAGCTAAATAAACGGTACATATTCAAGAGAAATATGTGTGACAAATACCAAATATATACACTACATATTCGTTGTAAATAATTTTAATTTTATGGTTATCCACAAAAAAATATTACTTAATTTGAAAGCCAATATGTACTTTTATTAATTGGGTTCATTTCCTATATGAATAATACGAAGTCAATACGTAACATGTCTATAACAGGTAGCCCAAGATATGATCATATAGTAGCAAGTAGCAAAAGTCTTTTTGAGAATGCTTCTATAAAAGAGCTATAATCTTTTTGGCCAATTAAAAGCGTATCAGACAACGTTTGACTGAAAATTTAAAAGGCTTCTAAATGTATTGGAGTAGCACCAACTAGATGTTTCTACAAGAAGCAGTGTCGGTTGCTTTTCTGGAAGGCACTTGGTTTTTTTATTTAAAATGTACAACCTTTTTCTATTGGCATCTAAGAAAAACACTTATGAGGAAGTCCCAACCAAAATCTAAGTTTCCCATGATTTACCTATATTTGAAATTCTCCAAATAACAAATGTTGGGATTATACGACAAGAAGGCTGCGGCAAAGAGCTGAAGAAAAAAAAAACCTCTATATTTCTCTTTATGAGCTTCAAAACCTAGATCCAAAATAAACCCAATCCTAGTTTCAAAGTTTCAACCACCACCCCTTGCTCTTGCTCATGATAGGTGATAACCCACTACTTCCTCCTTTATCTCCTCTTTCCTTCTCTTCTCCTTTGCCCTTTCCCTCTTTTCCTCCCCTCTCATCTCCTTTGCCCCTTCCCCTCACAGCATCCACCTCATCTTCCTTCCCCCTTTCCAATTTTCTTCCTTCCTTTTCTATTTCAATCCTCCCCTAAGATATGTCATTTTTCTTTGAGTTTGGTATCAATTATCCCCTAAGTTTGTCTCAAATTTGGACTTCATGCTTCTTATCTAGTGTTTTTTGCCTACTTTTACTGTTTCCTGCCATTTACTTTTCCTTAGCCGTGATATTTCATTCCCACCTCATCATGTGCTCCAATCGGTAGGCTCAGATCAAAAATTGGATGTTAGATCCACTTCCCTACCTCACTTCCCCTCCCCAACCGGCATATCGGGTCCTTATCGAAGCCAAAAGTGTTTTGTGGCCTCCACCATAGTAAGGGTATTTTATGTACCCCCTTAGTCTCACTTTTGACTATTAGATACTTTCTTTGTATATATTTGCAGGGGTTTGTGAAGGGACTTAGATCTGATGTCTACTTTTTCGGTTCAGATTTTGGCTTCCTCCAAAAACGTGACGATGACAGTAGTCTGGTTTAATTATGCTATTTGAGATTAGGGTTTTTTTGTTGTCTATTGTTGTTTACATGACTCTTTTTGAGCCTTTTACTTTATCTGTTGTTGTTTACCTGACTCTTTTTGGGCCGTGTACTAGTTTTTAATGGAAGTTATCTTGTTTGACCAAAAAAAAAAAAAATTCAAATGTTGAGTTTGAGTTAAAGAAGAAAGTGTGAAAAATTGTTTGACTTATGAGTTATGACATTATAATTTGATGAGATCATTACAAGGGACATAGGAGAACTTAGCCTTTTTTTTTTTTTTTTTTTTGAACAAATGACATTATTCACACTAAAGGAGTGGGGGAATGGGTTAAGCTGCTAAGCCTCACAATGGGCTAGCAATAATGTGGTTCAAATTCACCTTTGGTGAGAATTGTACCTAAGACCTCTCACTTACAAGTGAAGAGAAATATCACTAGTATTAATTAGCAACTAGCCACTTTTTTAGCTCATTCAATTTTTAGCCATTTTCTTTTTAAAATTTAAAAATATAGTCACTCGAGACTCCCTTGAATAGTGGTAAAATACCTTTAGAATATGTTTGAATCCCCTCGAATGGTTAAAAATTCCCTTTAAAAAAAAATTATTAAGAGAAAGGGAGGGTTCAAAACTAGTACAATAATTGAGGAGAGGAATGAGTTTTACCCAGGACGCACTCGTAGAAATTCAACACCCTATCCACTAGGATATTGGACCATATATTATCAAATGGTTAAAATTCCTTTTAAGTAAAAAATTGGCTAAAAGTCCTCAGCTAATCCGCAGTTTGGTTAAATTAACCAAAGAAATATTATTTCCTCTTATACAATATTTTGCCTATCCCCAGATTAGAAACAAGAAAAAAAAAGGTTAGAAAATGAAAAAAATCCTGGCGAAATTCAAGCATATAACAGACAGAATGTGTTGCATTGACTTGTTCGAAAGGTCCAAGACCAAGTAACACTGATAAAAAGCTGACTTCTACATGACTAGATATACATGTAGTGATCAGTTTAAGTACTGGGTGTGCAATATGTCAGCTTTAAGCTACACACAACAGACAAACTGAGACTTGAAAACAAAGAAATACAACGCTGCATGCAATATTGTACTGTCGTGCAAATAAATAGCAGTAGGTTGTTTGAGTTGAGAGGTTAAAATACTATAGGACCCAGAACCCGATTACTACTCATTGGACAATTGAGATCTTTCACATCACAGAAGAAAAACACAGAAAACACATAGCAGAAACCTAGACACCCAACAAGTGAGAGAGAAAGAGAGAGAGAGAGAGATGCAGTAGTAGGAGATAGTAGTAGTAGGGTTTTTAGTAATTTTCTGTGGGGATAGAGGAAGAGGGAGCATTGTAGGAGGGCGTGGATTCTTCTTTGAGATTAGTTGCAGTGGTAGGGAAGAGTTGAAGGGTCTTGAGGGGTGGTCTAGAAGTAGTAGCAGTACTTCTTGAACTAGTGCAACATGGGGATGGTGGGCCTACATTCATCATCCAATCACGACCGTGCATACTCATCACGGACTTCTCCATCTCCACCTTCTCTGGGATCGTCATCTTCCAGGTGTAGTTTATCAAGGCATCTTCAACTCCCACCTGTGCAGAAACAAAAACATAGTTCAATTTAATAACCATATAGTCATGTTGATTCATGTAAACAAACCCATATGGCAGTGTGTCATTGGTTAGTCAATTGGATTGAGTTAGTTAGGATGAAGTTGTTAGAAAGGGTAATTGAGTCATTGTGTAATGAGATATTAGCTAGTATAAATAGCTGATGTAGAAGTCATTTGGGAGATTGCATTGTATTCTCTTTTACTCTTCGAAATATACAAAGCTCTCTTCTCCTCTTTCTCTTTGGTCTTTCTGCCATTGTTCTATACTCTTAGGGTATCATAGATTCATAGGTTATTACAATTATCCCAAAAAAAAAAAAGCATTCAAAAAGAAGAGGAAAATCACTAGCAAAATGACAGAAATTAAGGACAATAATAAGGATAATACTTGCATCCTCTATGTGAGAATGCACATATCCTCCTATTTGAGAATCGAAACTATTTAATTTTTTTAATTTTCATTGAAGATCACTCCTACAAAAAATCATTCAAATTGGAGATCATTTAATCATTCAAATGCATCAAATAAATGAACGGCTCATCATGAATATGTTACTTGGTACCTACACGGTTGATTTGTTCTATACATATGAATGACTAAATGATCTATGATTAAAATGATTTTTGTAGGGATGATCTTTATATGAAGTTTAAGAAACTAACTAGTTCCCGAGTATGAAATTTGTACGGTCAAAATACGTGCAAGAGAGAATGCAAGTATTATTGCAAGAATAATTATGTATTCTGATGTTTTTAGTTAATAAAAAGCTTGACGTATGATATATACTCTTTTTCATTCGACCCAAGTTGAAAGTTCCAGCAACAAGGTTCTAATGACATCACCTTTTGTGCACCATATATATCCTTGTGTATCCGAATTTGTTTCGCTCTTTAGTGAATATTGTATGGATAAGATATACTTGCATTCTTTCTTTGGGGAGATGAGCTCATTCCTCACTTGCGATTAAAGTATCTTGATCATACAAATTTCACAATCGTTAACGTTTAATTTTTTAATCTTTATTTGAAGATCACCTGTACCATAAATCACTTCAATCAAAGATCATTTAGTCATCCAAATGTATAGAACAAATCGACGGTGTAAGAATACCAAGTAAAATCTTCATGACCCAACCGTCAATTTATTGATTCGTTTGGATGAATAAAGGATCTCCAATTCGAATGATTTTTTGTAGGGATGATTTTCAAAAAAGACATATAAATTGAATGATTCCAATTATTAATTTTGTTCGATCAAGATACGTTATTTGCAGATGAGATAATATGTGCATCTCCACATGGGGGAATGTAAGTATTGTGCATTTCTGTATCACCTTGACAATTGATAATTATTCCTTTGAGTTAGTTAATAAACGCAATTACCACAAACACTAAATTAACAAACAGAACATTGTACATATATAAATTTTAGAAGACCTAAAAAACAACTACAAGTTGATTTTAGAAAAACAACAGCTTTCCCTTTCCAGTAATTCTCCTTCATGTTCTTTGTATTATATATTGAGTATACCGGGCTTAAGGGATTTTTTTTAATTTTTTATTAGGGGGGTTTGTCCCTTAATTCGAGTTTGGTTAATGTTAGAAATTTTGATGCATAACATACCTCAGAATTTTCGAGATTTAAATTAACAAAAATATTATTCCTATCAGTTATTTGTATCATCTTTTTAATAGAAGTGAGATCCATATGTATTGGTGAGTCTTACGTTTATTAAATAGATAGTACAAATAAATGATAAATGTAGCATTACTCATAAATTAATAAATTTAAAAGGGTGATGAGTTGAAGACTTAGTTCTAACTTTAAACAGTAATTAAGCTAAAACAATACTAAACCTATGCAATATGCATGCATAAAGTAATAATTTTAAACAAGAAAAAAGAAAAAAATAAAGAGAGAATGTTCTGTCTTTCCACTACTAGTATCTCATCATTGTGCCTAAAGGTAAAAAGGAAATTATATAATCGATCAAGTGAGAAATTAATTATAACCTGAGGAGGAAGAAACCCAGTTGATGAGTAGTTATCGTGATGATGACAAGTAGAAAGTTGCGGATGATGAAGAGCAGAAGATGCAGGAGGAGGGGACTCAAGGTAGCCAAGAAAGCTCTGCTGATTCAGCTGCTGATGATAGTGGTAATTAGGGTAATCGTGGTTATTATGATGGTGATAGAGTAGTTGCTGCTGCTGCAGTTGCTTACAAAGCTTTCTCCTAAGTTTCTGTCTGTCCCTTGCCTTGTGGTTTTGGAACCAGTAAAATACATTTTTGCCCTCAATCTTGCCATAGAAAGAGAGCTGGGCAGTGATGTGTTGGATTTGAGAGGCATTTGGGGTTCTAATTCCAGCTCTGTACATCTCTTCAAGGAGCATCAGTTGCTCTGGGGTAGGGCACCATCTCGATGATGACGAGTTTGCTGCAGGGGACATAATTGGTTTTTCTTAAATTGTGGACTTGGTTTGTGGTGGGTGTAAATAGAGAAACTAAAGTAGGGTTTTTAATTAGTGTGTTGTGGAGAATGAAGGGTTGAAAGGAAGAGGAGGTATAAATAGATAGACAGAAGAGAAAGAAACAGTGGGTAGAGGGAGGAGAAGGAGGAGGAGGAGGAGGGACAAAAAGATGGAAGAGAGAGAGAGAGAGAGAGAGATGTGAGGTTAAAAGAGAATAGTGTGACGTAACAGTAATGCAGGTTGTCATGCTGATGCTTCCCCGAGAGGGGCATTCAAGTGTAGGTTTCAGTCCTTGCGAAAACACACACACACAAACTTGAGAGAGAGAGAGAGAGAGACAGACAGAGAGAGGGGTACATGAAAGATTGTCATCATCACAGTATAATATTTACTCTCTGTACAGAATGAATAAGATGCACCATGTAAGTTGAATTCTTGAAGCAGAGAAGCTTGCACGGACTAATTCGATCAGCCAACTTGCAACGGTGCCCGTGATGGACACATTAATTATTCAAATTGCTATAAAGTAGAGACACATATTAGTGTTGATTGGGAGCATAAAACACTCCGGATTAATTTGATCATATGTACAAAAAAATTTCCAACTTATAGATAAGTACTATGAATCTCTTTACACCTAAGGCCAAACTTCCACAAAATTAAATCATGAGTGACAGGCTACTAGTAACTTTACATATAAGTGCTGTATAGGCTACTAGTAACTTTACATATATCATATTACTGTATTTTATTTACTATTACATCATCTCGGTGGGGTCAATTGACACCATATACTATATTTTCCAAAATTTGGTTGTTTGTCTCTAGTATTCTTTGATAAAATGCAAGTGGCGATTCTAACTAAGAGGAATGTGCATGTACATCCAACTAAGAAATTTAAGTTTAATCACTATTAAAAATCTTCTTTCATAACACCCTCAAATAGACAGATATATTGATCCACCTTTTATAGAAATGAAACTCATTTATAATAAGTTTTACATTAAACGTATATATGTGTTTGAAGACCTTTGATGTCTAAGTCAAAGGGTATTTGAGAGAATCTGAAAAGTTTGAAGAGAAATTTGAATATAATTTGCGATTACTAGTTTCCTTTTGTGACTTGGCCAGGGGAAGAAGTTTTGCCAGCAGGGCAAGGCGCAAGGTTGGGTCGAAATGTGAAGCAGTCTCCCCACCGAGAAATATGCCTTTGGGAGATGCCGGACAAAGGGCATAAAAAGGTCGTCGACTTGGTAATGGACTCGAGCATACATGAGCTAATCTTGATAAACATGGAGTTAGGCCAGAAAGTACTCTACCATATTTATGGCTCAATAAAGCCTCCCCTCTTACATCCTCGTGTGCCTTTCAGGCAGAGCTCCAAGAGGTCAATAACTATCTCTCTCGAAGTGGGACATAATGCCCACGACATGCTCTGATTAGACGTGGTTATATATTTTATATCTCCACAATATACACACAGAATAGCTAGATATGTGCAGAAGTAGTTTTAGTGGGGTTAATACTCCAACTTCAGAATCTAACATTTTGCAAAAATAGAACTTCGCCAAAGCATGCACGTATTAGCCATGCATCTTTTCGTAAAGAGCATGTGCATGCGGCTGGAAGAATATTCCTATCTTCTAATTTTGAAACGAATCAAATCAGTTTGCAAATAGACTCAAATAAGCAGATACTTTCTGTTGGGGGTTCCCAATTAGGAAAATCCAATTCCAATCCCAAATTTTCTTCAGCTGATTGCAGTGTGAATAATGTCCAACTTTCCTTTCGGCTCCCAAGACTGACTGGGGGCCCATCATCAACCGACAATCTAAAGGACCTGTGGAAAACGTAAGATTTGCATGCCACAACCAGACATATACGACATAGACAACTAAAAGAAACGGCAGACATACAAAATTCATAAATGCATACATGCAAATCCAAATGCCATGTGGTTTTCTTTGACTCTGTTTGGCCGATTTCCCTTTCTGACAACATTCCCTTAAAATCCCAATAGATACAAATTTATTCAACAGTGAGTTGTTTTATTGCGATGATAAAGTTTAATAGTGAATCACATGCCAAATAGGAAGTTTAATAGTGAATCACTTACCAATAGGAAGTTTAATAGTGAATCATAGCTTTATCTATCTTCTTTTATTAATAGAAAGAAAAAGCAAAAAAAAAAAAAAAAAAAAAAAAAAATGAGAAAAGAAAAGAACAAAATAACTATAAGCCTCTTAAAATTATCTTAATTACCATATGACACTTGGTTATTGGTTAAAAAATATATATAATTTGGTGTTTTCTTGACCAATTTTCAGTGTACCTAGAATGATTTAACTCTAATTATAATACGTGAATTTATTTTTTTATTTAATAATTACCTTCAAAGTAAAACATGTCAATACTGTTGTTTATTCTTATTATAACACGTAAAATGATACTTCAGATAACTTGTATTTTCTCTAAGCATAAAAGTTTCTCTTATTTTTCTTATAATCTCATTTTTCCCATGTATCTAGTGTTCCTTTGTTGTTCCTTTTCACAAAAGGAACTTACTACTCTGTTGTCATGGTTTTTTTTATGTAAAAAGGTGAATAATTCTTTGGCATCACAAAATTAATTATGCGATCCTAGAGCCTGATTCCATTTCATTGTTCAACGTTTACAACTTGAGTCTAACTTAAAATCATTGCACAACAATAATATTGCGATTTTTTACATATGAAAAACTCAAAGGAAGTGTTCATATATAACATTATGTGTGTGTGTGTGTGTGTGTGTGTGTGTACATGAGTATTTTATAGCATTCTCTTCCTTGGTGTGTATTTAATTATTAACTGTCACGAATATAAATATATAAACCATTTGACATTGATCAAATTCTATTTAGAAGATGGATTTTCTTTTTTCTGTTGAAAATTAAGATGTAAAATTTAAACAACGGTTAAAAGTTCATATGTAAGTTTTCAACTAGTTAGGGCACTGTGCCACCCTTTTGCATTCAAATTTAAATCTTTCTCCTTGCAAATTAGAATAATTTAAAATATCGTTTGGTAAACAAACAATGACCAAATGTATTTTGTGACATTTTCATTTTTGGATGCAATGAAAAATACTGAACATGCATGCAACAACCTGAAAAAGGTTTCTTGATCACTTTAAGGTACAATAGGCAAAATGAATGAGTTAGATAATTAGTTGGATAGCTTTACGAACACCAGTATGCAGGGTCACAATAATTTCTGAAATACATATTTAAGGAGGTGCAGAAAAGAAGAGAAAAGGACAATTCACATGCCCTCAAGCACAGTAGTTATTTTTGCCATCTGGGAAAAGCTTTGTACATTACAAAAAATTTTACCATACAAAATACGTTATCTTTTTATAACCATATTAGAGCAGCATTTTTAATGGAAATATACAAAGTTGAGATGTAAGAGTCATATTTACATTGCAGGAAGATGTAAATGAAATACATATAATTTCAGAATTCCATGTGTTTTTCTCTATTTGTTTAGTGGGAACCACCTACAAAAAATGTAATTCCATCCTCATATTCAAGAGCTTTTTGGCTAACTGAAAATGTAAAATAACCATTCTAAAGTTTTTTATCTGTCATTGGAGACGCTTTTAGAGGTGACAGATTCACATTCTTTTTTATTACAAAATAATTTTTTAATATGTCGGAAGATATGGTTCAAAAAGTTATATGTCGGCTGTTGGTACTAATGGTGCAGGTATGGATAAAATTATTTGGAGATGTGTTTCTAATGGTGTTTTCACTGTTAAATCAGCTTATAATCTTTTATTTGATGGAGAGGATTTGCCTGATTCTTGCTGGGATTTTATTTGGAAAATTAGTATTGTTCCACCTAAACTAAAAGTTTTTCTTTGGTTGATGGGTAAAGAGAGATTGATTTCTAATGAGCAACGAGTTAGAAGCAAATAACTTCTAATTCTTCTTGTATTACTTGTTGTGGACCAATTAAATCCATTGCTCATATTTTTAAAGATTGTCCCAGGCCGGGGTGTGTGTATTTGGGAAAGTATGGGAGTTCCAAGGCAACTGAGGAATGCCCAGAATCGAGTTTAAGGCTTGGTTGCCAGCAAATCTGAAAGTAAATTCAAAGGGGACCAATGAGGGTGCTTGATGTACTCTTTTCCTTTTTATTTGCTGGTATATTTGGAAATGGAGAAACAAGCAGATTTTTTATGTCAATTTTGTCATGCCTATGGATCCAAAAGCGATCATTGTGAGAGATGTGGCTGAATGGTTGAAGGATTGTGTGAAGTCTTCCATTAAACCTGTCAAGAGGCAAATTTCACTCTTTTGGGACCATCCTGATGTAGGTTGGTGTAAGCTAAACGTGGATGGATCTAGAAGGACAAATTCTAGTCGATTTGGGGCTAGTGGCGTACTAAGAGATCATAATGGCAACCGGTTAGGAGGCTTTGCTGTGAATTTGGGACAAGGGCAAGTTTGTGATGCTGAATTATGGAGTTTATACTTTGGTTTACAGCTTGCTATTGATAAGGGTGCTATTGATCTTCATATTGAGATGGATTCCAAGGCTATTGTTATGTTGTTGAAGCAAATCCAAGTTGATAATTTTCATCCTTTGGAGACAATTTTGCGTAGTTGTAGATTAATGATGAGACAATTGAGGAGGTGTGAATTGAATCACATTTACATGGAGAAGAATATTGTGGCGGATCAGTTAGCTAATATGAGTTATAATATGGATATTGGTGTTCTTGTATTTGATGAATCTCCTGTTTGGATTAGATCAACTCTCATTGATGATGCTACTGGAGTCTCTCGGACTCGTTTTGCTGTTGTTTTGTAGTTCTCTTTGGGTTGTAATCCCCGTTCTTCACAAAAAAATAAAATAAAATAAATAATAATAATAATAATAATAATAATAATAATAATAATAATAATTCAGCATCTGGAATACATTATTATATGATAAAAACAATATCATTCTAGTAATTTCAAGGGAAGTGTTATTGACACTCCAAAAATTTCATTCTATACTCCTCACAAGTGTATTTTTCTTTCCAAATATTGAAAGTTTGGAGTGTAGAATAAGATTTTTGGAGTGTTAATACTAATTCCCTAATTTCAATTGTACAATACTGTTGGGGGATGGGATGGGCATCGAGGAAAACAAATAAATGTGGTGTAAGGCTACCATCATGCATGTACTCTTGGACTAGTGAAAGGTCTACGTACATGTGCAGGTTATGCCTCACAACATTAATTAAGAAGAAATGCTATGAGGACTCTTTCAACAATGAAACTCTCTGTCATCTCACAGTTTAACATCAATTTTCGTGCTAACATTATAAAACATTGTGCCAAAAAGATGAAATGGCAGAGAGTCCAACTTTTTAGAGAGTTTCCTTACCATTTCTCTAAACTAAGTGTAGAGTGCCATTTTTTCTAGTAGTTTCCCTAGGATGTA
The DNA here is from genome assembly GCF_963583255.1 of Pyrus communis. Lineage (NCBI taxonomy): Eukaryota > Viridiplantae > Streptophyta > Magnoliopsida > Rosales > Rosaceae > Pyrus > Pyrus communis. Next base: position 19,883,163 of record NC_084810.1, on the reverse strand, counting down.
GCTTATCGTGCGTGCCTTGCTATATGATAGTGAACTTCAAAAATATATGAGTATTATGTTACAAAGAGGAGCCTTTGTCACACTCAACTTCTAACATATAAAAAATAAATAGCTTGAATAGGCAAGGACGTCTAGCTTAATATTTTTTTCTTTTTAATATTGAGGATAAACTCACAGATTACTTTTACTGTCAAGAAACTTCAGAGTTGATGTTCACTGGAGCGGAAAGAAGACAAGCCTCATACACACGAGAATTTTTTATAGGTAACACAAATTGACACCACAACTAATTAACGTGGTCTGGGTTTAGGGTAGATTGTTCCCTTTTATTGTTTGGTGCATTAGTGCGGGGGACTTATAAGTAGACCCTTTTTTTCATTGGGTTAGATTCTCGATCTACTCATCTTAAAACAGATGAAATCTTACCAACATCAGATTTTATTTTCGTGCCATATAACATTAAATCCAAGACGTCTAGTAGAACTAACAAGGAATGGATTAGATGATGTATGACTTTAGGCTCATTCCACAATCTATTAGTAAGAAGTGTCAAGATTTCAGAGTTTTTAGATTAGCAGTCCGCAATTAATCACATCAATATTTTCTTAATCATTTATAATTTAGAATGCATAAAATTTTATCATAAAGGTCTCAGTACAATTAAAACAAAACATTCAATATGTAAGTTGTAATATGTTATGTTAAGTTTCCTATGAAGGACTATTCTCCAACAAGAAAGACATTGTGCTTCTTCATATTAGATCGAAGAAGAGTTTCATGATTGATGGGACTTGGTTGCAAGAAGAAAGAGAGAGAGGAACGGAGATGCAGGAATAGCTTGACTTGACTGTCTAGTCAATCATCATCGTCATCTTCAGTAGCACTTGCTAACATATAAAGGAGTAAATTAATCTCGTCAAAAGAGAATCAGACTCAGACAAGCTTGTCTGATGAATCAAAGTTGATGGCCTTTTAGATTTGCTTATTTATAGTAATTATAAAGATCAAGTCATGCATGGATCACATTGATGAATAGTGACATTCGGACACCTCCTTCTCCTTGTGTCGTTTGCAGCAATTAGTCATGTCATGTCTCCTCATCCCTCATCATTTCTTCATCATTTCGACAAAAATAAATAAATAAATAAATATATAAAAATCAAATCAATGGATAAAAATCAAATCGATGGAATTTTGGGCTAGCTATTGAATGATAGGGGTATAATTTAGGTTTTCACAAAATGCAGGAGGCATGGAAGACAAGAAGAGCACAATGCATGTAAGCCGACAAGGGTACCCTTTTTTATTCCGAGCTAGAAAAAGAAAGAAAATACAGACCCCCGCATTAGTTGATCTCGGTTTTTCCACATTTCAAGAGGTGAAGTGGTCCAATTGCCTAGCAACTGGGAACTGGCATTATAGCCCAGATGCGCGTATTCATCGAAATGAACATGTTTCTGCAAATTACTTTATTTAACAAATACATATTACATAAAGTTTCCAAAAAAAAAAAATCTAAAATAGCTTGTAATCAATTTTGACTGATAAATCGGAAGGAGCTAAATTCAGAGAGAGAGAGAGAGAGTATATGTATTGTAATAGTGGTAGAGAGAGAGAGAGAGAGAGAGTATATGTATTGTAATACTGGTAGAGAGAGAGAGAGAGTATATGTATTGTAATAGTGGTGGCCATGCGTGACTTGAAAGTCTAGCCATTTACCCAAATCTGAATAAACTGCCATTGAGTGAGGCAGTGAACAAAGCATCGTACGTCATTTCTAGGAGAAGACAAGACACCGCAGGGTCTATTTGGTCAACACATCATCCACCAGGGTCCACAGGCCAGGGCAAACTGTGATGTTGGAGACTTGGAGTGGGTTGACAGAGTGCTCCTTAATTATGAGTAATGTTATTTGCATCTCAGCGTGTTGTTTTCCTACCTATTTTTTAATGAATTTTTTTAATTATAAATTTGTACATTTGTAAATTAACTGATAAGGATATTTCTTACCCTCTTTTGCGTTTTTTTTTTTTTAAAAAGTTGGGCGTGATAGCTCTCAAACTCTATTCAGAGACGATTTGTTTACCTTAAATCCTAATTCATCTTTTCATCTCCTTTTATTCAGAGAAAGCAAAAAAAAAAAAAAAAAAAAAAAAAACAATGAATTTAGAAGATGACTTGTTTATTGAAGATGTAGAAAATGAGGTTTCTATGGTAAAAATAGAATATTATGTTTTCATTGAAAGGGTAGAAGAATAATTTTTTGTGTGGGTCATATCAATTTGTTGCTTCCGCACATTTGAAGTTTTTGTTGTTGAACTTTTTCATTTGAATTTGCATAGCTCGGTGGTTTTTCATTTCAATTTGTATACCTATGTGGCTTTGAATTTATATTTAATTTTGCCTACCATATTATGATTAGTATACTGATCTTTGCCATCAAACTTTTTCACTTGAATTTGCATACGTTTGTGGTTCTTATTCGCACAGATTTATTTCTTTGCAGGTAGACAATTTTATAATTTTACACATATATAATAATCAAAGGTTATTTTTGGAATAATAATGGGTGGGGAAATAACATTTTAATTTTTTGAACTTTTTAAGATGTGTGGGATTATAATGTGGTTGAAAAAAAATAAGACAATGAGGTGAGTTTAGCAACTCTCTTAATTATTTGGTTTTTTATACAATGAATTGCTAGCGTGTTATATATATATATATATATATATATATATATATATATAAATTTATCTACTTTTTGTTGAGGGTTATTATGTGACTAAAATATGCAACATTTATCGTGATTTGGGAATACTTGACTCTTTTCCTTGACCCATGAAGTCGGTTTTACGGATTGTATTGACTAGAAAATATGCAATTTGTAGAGCAATGTACAAAAATATATTTGATAAGCAGTCCACGTACTTTGTTTGGGTTACTAAGCCCATCATCTTTTTAAAAAATGAAAAATTAATAAAAATCGAATAATACTTAGATACTCGCTAGTGATTCTTTAGGTACTCGTTTTCTGATTTGGCCGAATCAAAAAATGTTACGTGTTCCTTATTTCTTAAACTCAACAAAAATTAATGCCATATCCATTATTTTTTAAAACAATACATGTATTAATTTATCATTGAACAAAATCAAAAAGTGAGTACTCACTAGTGATTATTCATAAAAATGATACGAGCGACTTACATTACTAAGTATCATGAGCAATTGTTAACCGTTTGGTATATAAAATATTATAATGCATATTATTGACCAAACAGTCTAAACTTTATATTTATTTTTTTACAAACGATATCGTTAGTGGTGGGGTCAAATTTTTATTTGTAAGGGAGGAGGGATTGGTAGGGATTGAGCCCGCAAATCACCACCACTCTCGCTCTCCTCGCCCTGAGTCCAGGACCCCCAAATAAGTACCCAAACTCGAACTCAACCTGAGAAACGAGAAGCTTGGTTTTGAATCAGAAACCTCCAGCAAGATTCTCGCTGTACTCGACCAAGGTAAGGCTTGATTTCACCCTCAACCTTCATGAAATGTTGTTATGGGTTTGATTTAGACCTTACATGTATATTTTGGATTTTCATATGTAAAGTTCAAACGGAACCACTAACAGCTTAGTTTTTAGGCGAAGTTAGAGGTTTTCCCCACTTGTTTTCCGACCAAACCTTGTTCAAATCTACCACTGCATGTTTCAACAAATTCAATTTTCGCCACTACCAAACGATTCACCATGCTCAAATCTACCAAACTAGTCGGAGGTGGACGAGTTTGACACTACCAAACGATTCACCATGCTCAAATCTACCACTGCATGTTTCAACAAATTCAATTTTCGCCAAGACTTCAAGGCCAAATTCCGACCACCTCCGACTAGTTTATTGATTTATTGACTTTTTTATCTTTAATGAATGTTGTATTTTCTAAATAGGAATCCTTCTGTAGTGCAGCATATTCTACGTTTACCTTTGCCTTTAAATGTAAAGGATGACAAATTGATCTAGAAGCTTACATCTACTGGGAAATTTTCCTTTTCTTTTGGCTATCTTCTTATACGACAAAAACATAGTGATTGTGCTTGGATTAAGGTTATTTGGCGATATTTTATCCCACCTTGACTTTCTATTTTGGCTTGGCGACTTTTTCATGACAAATTTCCTACTGAAGGTGCACTTCAGTGACAAGGTATTTCTTTGGCGTCCATTTGTTGTTTATGTCATAATTATGAGGAATCTACTGTTCACCTTTTCTTCGGTTGTTAGATATCTAGGCAGCTTTGGAGGTGGCTAGCATGTCAATTTGCTACCTCTTTGTCTTTTTTAGATTCTTTAGTTGCTTTTTGGGATGCCTACGTACATAAGCCCTTTTCCCAATAGTTGCACAACACAATCTCTGGATATTTGAGGGTCTTTCTACTATTTCGACTATTTGGAAAGCTCGAAATAAGTTTATTTTTAAGGGTCGCCCAATCTTTTTCTGTCGTCTTTGCATGCCTATCCATTATGAGATCATTCATGGTGGGAAGTTTATTCCTGGTTATTATCAAGGTTTTGACACTCGTATCATTTCTTCATTGGGGATCCAGCCTATCCCCCTTGCAAGGAGCCAACTATTCTTCCTCTGCTTTGGTCTTCTCCTTGGTTTCCTTGGATTAAACTTAACACAGATGGTTTGTCCAAAGGAAATCCCAGTCCTATAGCTTGTGGAGGAGTTTTCAGGGATTGTCATAGTCAATTTCTTGGTGGCTTCTGCCAAGGGATTGGTCATCGCAACTCTTTCTTTGCAGAATTATCAGCAATTATTATTAGTGTAGAGTTTGCATATTAGCGGGGTTAGCATTGCCTTTGGTTGAAAAGTGACTCTTCTAGTGTTCTTTTTGCTCTCCAATCAATTGATTTTGATCTTCCTTGGCCTCTTCGTATGCAATGGTCTATTTTTTTGGATCGCATCTACGCCTCTCACATATATTGTGAAGGAAATGTTGTTGCGGACAATTTTGCTTACATGGGCTTGTCTTCTCCAACTTTAGTATGACATGATTCCCCTCCATTGGGGGCTCGTGCTGCTTTGTTTTCAGACTATGCTGGCTTTCCTAACTACCGCTTCTCAAATTAATCTACATATCGGTATACAGGTTTAACTCACTTTTTTTCTTTCTTAACTTTGTGATGTTGCTTAATCTGTTTTGCAGGTTTAGACTTTTACGTTTGGTTTTAGAGGGGTTAGGTTTCATGTCACGCCCTTCTTTTCCTTGTATCTTTGTTGTTTACGTTTCTAGAAGGGTAAGGTTTATGTCCCCCCTTCTTTTTCATGTACTTTTTATCCATTTTTTTTTCTTGTATTATGAGGGGTTAGGTTTTTGTCCTCCTTGACTAGGTGTAACTTCTTTTTCGTCATCAATAAAATTCCCTTCATACCGTCGAGGTTTCATAAATAAATAAAAAAAAAAAATTCTAATTAGGAATTTGAGCGCTAAGTATTTTACTTTTTGCGTTTTTTGTACTCAGTGACAATTATAACTATATCAAGACGTGTTTCCTTAAGATGGGGCCAAGAAAAATTCTAACTTATTACAATATGGAGTTTATTCCAATACATAATTGTTCCCCAGTTGAGATCGAAACTTTTATGACTTTAAGGAGGTTATTTCATTATTTATAATAATGTGTTACTTTAAAAGAGGTTTTCCTGTATTTCTTTACCACCAAAAGAAGAATATAATGAGATACATAAGAATTGATCCATCCTTTTTACCTTTTAGTACATCGACAAAATAAGTATGTTGTATTGGTATTCAAGATCACTGTATCACTTCTTTGTCTTGATCAAAAGTTGCACACAGCTCTGGACCTTCTGAGTTCTAATATAAATTGCAACTCTGAGTAGTTCTATTCATTTCTACTCTGTGGCTTTCAAAAAAAGAAACTAAAAGCAAAAGTAATTCGATTCACTTGCATGTGGTGTACTGGGATTAAACTCATGAACTTTATCGGACTTAAACAAAATTTTCTAGTACATATATGAATATGATTCACGCGTACTCTGGGATTTTTCACAGCTTGATCGGGCAAAAAGAAGTCCCATGAGTACTTTTATCTAGATTAGCATGCATGCGTGTAAATCTTGGTCCAGCATTGATTATCGAGGACTAAATATTAGAGATGCTTCAAAATAAATCACAGCATATACTACCTGACTTAGAACTAGTTGCTAAAACTTAAAAGCCAAATAATGTGTGAATGTTACTTTTGTTCTACTTGTGTAAAATTGAAAGGAAATTTCTAGTATGTTCCAGCCTCCAAGATATTCTATATTTTAAAAATTTTAACCGCTAAAATTTTGATGAAAAATATAGACCAATATTTAATGGTTAAAAATTTCATAATATAGGATACTTTGAAGCATCATATTTAATTTTTTCAATAACATTTGTACTTTAAAAAATAAAATAAAATCCAGAGCTTATTACATTTTCCAGCCATGTGGTTTGAGATCAGTAATAGTTCTGTTTCTATCTTTTAAAACTACTAAAACAATTCTTAGTCTGTTTAATTAACTATCAAGTTAATCATTATTTTTTGATGTGACCATGAGTGGGGTTTCTTTTACTTACATGAATGTTAGACTAGTATCATGCAAGCCATTTCGTTACTCTTTAAAATCAGTATAACACTATTTTATCCTTATTTTGAAAACTATTGTTTATGATAAGGGGATAACAAAGTAAAAGCAAAGACAATGATATTGTAAATCGTTATCCAATTACGTATAGTCTAATGCAATGAAGTAGTTTACTATGCTTTAAAATGGGATCAGACAATGGAGATTAAAATGTAAAGTTGGCTGTCTGTTGAAACTGTGTTCTTGGTTAGGCCCAACCCAACCCGAAGACAAGCAAGGCCTGTTAAAAGGCCTCATGTTCTAATATTACAAGTGTTGGTAAACAATGATTAGTTCTATCATTGTAAAACATTCAAAAATTTGCAATCTATGTTTGATACTAAGTTAAATGACGAAGTTTTTTGGTTTCATTAAACAAAACCAAAAGAAAAACTGATTTCAAAGAGTTAATTTTGCTCCCTGCGAGGAAATATAGAGGGTATAGCGAGGAACATTTTCTCGTTGAAACTCATGTTTTGCGAGGAATTACAGTTTCTTCATCAAATTGTTAAGATTTTTAGGTTTTTTGTAATATCCTACAATGAAGAATCAACTTTTGGTGAGAAAATGGTGAACTTTAAGCGAGGAAATATTTGACGCAAAAAGTTTCCACCAACGAGGAAGTTATTCCTCGCATTAGACTTTTTCTAACAGGCTTACTACTAGGACCTGGAGAGAAATTATGTAATTTCTCAGTAAAAATGTTTAGGGATGAATGGGAGCGAGGAATTTCTTTCTTGTTGCACAGTTATTTTGTTGTCGTTGCAAATAAAATTGTTTATATTAGTGGCAATTGACCCTAATGTCAATGCTATATATTATACCCAACTTCTTTTATCTCACAATATGGGTTAATTCTTCAACTTTGTTGATATAGTATAAGAACAAAAAAGTTGGGACAAAAAGTTTGATATACATGTAACTAATGATTAATTATATCATGGCATTCGTCCCAATTTTGTCATCACTGGCTTTTTTGCAAACACTTTCCTCTTGTGCTTGATCCCAAATGGAGTGACCTCTTTATGATCACACACGTCCAAACCATGCCAAACAAGGCGTGGCAAGTACCTGCGGAAGCAGAAGTAATTCGAGCTGAGATGGGAGTGAGACCCCTCCAAAACATGGATTTGTGCAAAACCAGGTCTCCAATCATCAGTTCCGGACAGTTTTAGACAGAGTTAGCAGACGGGCGAATCGACGCATCGACCCTTCACTTGGAACTCATCCACCACGCAGGCTTGAAATGGTTTTCTGGGAACATCGTCAAGGTGGTCAGGCTCTATTGGATCCACCCTTCTTATGTGCTTGGGGTTTAGGTGGTGAACCACAATGTCGTTAGAGTTTGTGTCACCAAATCTCAGGCTTATGTGGTTTGAGGTTCCGGCACCTTTTATGCATGTTGTTTCAATAGTAATTATAACTGCGTACGTACAGTTTTCCTATATAATGTCAAAAGTGAGATATTTATTTCATCTAGCTAGGTGTTATCAATTAAATGTGGTGCAAATATTTTTGAGAAATTGGTTAAAATAATAATCGCAAATCAAATAAATTATTAAACTAATCAAAATTAAATATCGACGACGTAACAATTAAATATTGACGACGTGCCAAAAAATTGATCATATCAATTATTAAGAATCGAACATAGATCATTTTCCCAATTTCTGATGTACTTTATTGTATGCAAAATAGTAATTAGAATGCTAACTGATTAACTAGCAAGTTTTCAATGTTAATATACTAGAAAAACAATTGCATTTGATGGGTTAAGAAATAGCCTATATCCAACAAGTGCAAAACAATAATTAGAATACAATGCCAATCACAAAAAATAATATCAAACCATTTTACATTAATTGTCAATTCTCAGCTAGTGCGTGTGTGTGTGTATATATGCATGCGTGCTGCATCTTCATCACCTTGTTTATGTTGAGAGTTGTCCCACATTAGTGAGGGACAAAGTTTGCTATATGCTTATATGATCTTGGGCTACACCTCATATTGCCAATTAGTTTTATGGTGGAACCTCAATTTCATCATGGTATCAGATGAAAATCGGCCACACATGCGGAGGCGTGTTGAGAGTTGTCCCAGGGACAAGTTTGCTATGTACTTATATGGTCTTGGGTTACTCCTCACATTGCCAATGGGTTTTATGGTGGAACCCCAACTTTAATCATGGTATCAAAGCAAGGTTGTCCATGTGTAAAGCCTAATGGCTACATGCGCTCTATGTCACCCAGCTGTTGTTCACGTGTAGGCTTGAAAATCTGCCACACGTGCGAGAGCGTGTTGAGAGTTGTCCCACATCGGTGAGGGACAAGGTTTGCTATGTATTTAAATGATCGTGGACTACTTCTCATATTACCAATTGATTTTATGGTGGAACCCCAACTTTCATCAGTTTATTCTTGGCGCGACACTTTCACCTCCGGCCAATAAAGCAATCAGAAGCACACAGCATATTAAGAATGATGGTCTGCAATTCTTTGTTGCCTTATGTTGTCCTTCTAGTATGCTAAAACAAATTGAATCATTGGCTAGTAAACGTATTAATATCAGCTCTCTCAATGTATATGTATGCAATTTATAGAGACCACTCCAACGCTTCGTATTATTTGATTGGCAAGCTAAGAAAGGCATATTCTTAAGCCGTATGTGTGGTCCACTATACCATATTTCATGTTTATGTGTATATTTAGACGTATGAATCAGGTTTCCTTGACTTCTACTTGTACCATTTGCTTTTTTATCGAGGTTGATTACCTGGGTATTAGAGCAAAGCATCTTCTATTAGTGCTAATCTCCTTTATGTATAGAATTTTTTGGACAGACATTGTTAGGGCCCACTCCATAATGTATATTTACAATTCAACTTCAACATCTATTTTTTTAGGTATTTTCTCAAAGATCATCTCTATAAAAAATAACTCAAATCCGAAATTATATGATTGTTAGGTTCAATGGTACTCATTTTAGTATATTTTTTTTTTGTACAGCCGTATCCATCTATTTTCTTTACTACAAATGAATGTTGTAGTAGTTTTGGATTTGTTTAACTTTTTTGTAGAAAAAATCCATGAATGATGAATTGAAATATAAACGTTCGGATCATCAAAAAAAGTCACAAAATGAGAACCACAAGAAAGCGTGTCAAAAAATGTGTATCCCCCATCCTAATTACACTCGATTCCATACTTGATTAACCTAGGATGCCCCTTTTTTTTTTTTGTACTTCCTCGATTGCTTTCTTTAATGCATGTAATGGAGCCTTCATTTCTAAACTCAGCTTCTGTTCACAACCAACTTTTATCTCCTCACTTAACAAAATTGAAGAATTTTAACCAAGAGCAGAGTCACCCTTGGGCTAGGTGGGCTTCATCGCTAAGTGAAAATTATCCCACCCTACCGAACTAAAAGTTGTCTGCTCTACCTTTACAACTCCTTACACTACAAGAAAAGTGAGCAACAATTAGCCTAATTAGTAACTATTTTTGACACACCCCGACCGAGATCAGGGCATGCTGGCCGTCACACGAAGGTGACGTAGCCATGTGCGCGTGCGGAAGCTAATAAGAAGGTAATATAAAAGAACTAATAATTAAAAACTAGCATACAAAGTACTAAAACAAGTGCTAGCGTATGTGAGACACAATTTCAGAGTAAGTCTACAGCAGTCCAAAAGGAAAGATGCGACATAAATACACCCGAAAGTGACCCTACAATGGTGAGTGTCTGTCAGAAATGCCGAGACGCCCTCTGGGAAAAACCACCGAATCTGCTAGACCACTAGAACCTGGAGGGGCGCAAAAACAAAAGCGTGAGTGGGCAAAAACAAAGCTCTTTGAAAACTCTTTAGCAAAATACATTCTAACCCCTCGCCGTAAAACCTGTATACTTCCCAACTGAAAGAACATATATACGTATGTATAGATATGCCAATCATGCTCCAAAATATGCCATTCATGCTCGAGAATATGCCACATCAGAATCTCATAATAAATGTAAATGCTCAAGCATAACTCATCTCAATAACATATAATCTGGCAGCCGGGAGTCACCTAACGTGACCTGTACGGCTGCATATAGAGCTCCATCTCAAACTCAATAACTGAATCTGCACACGAGTCGGAACCACCTAATGTGGTCTGTACGACAGGCTGGGTGTAATATATACGCTCTAGTGCTACGATCACGTGAAGCTGTGCGATAAATCGCGGGTCACCTACGAGTCGGAACCACCTAATGTGGTCTGTACGACAGGCTGTGCACCTAACTTGGATCCAAGCTGAGCGTGTGGTGCGGGAGGTGAACATACACGTGAAGGCTATGCCCTGGCCACGGACGGGAGCACTAACACCGGGGGTGCAGATTATGAGCTCTCTAATCATCTCAAACTACTACTGCATAACAACATGAATACCACTTACCTGGCACTTACCTGTGCGTCCACAGCACCAAATACACATATATAAATGTATGCCGCTACTAATGCATGTGATGATGCATAAGTGATAATAATAAAGTGCATGGCATAAATCATTTAACTCTTTTTAATCTATTTCTGGGAATTTAAATGTATATAGGTATATACGGAAAACAAAAGCCCACTCACTGATAATTGGAAGGGTCGTAGCCCCCCTGCCTTGAGTGTGTACGCTCGTCCTCGGAATACGAATCACCTATACGCGAAAAAGCTACGAAAACATTAATTTAAAAGCACATAACCAACTTCTCGTAATAACTTCTCATACATTGCTCAAAATGGACAATTGAATATACCAACGTGCTCTACACAACCTCAGGGTCACAACCATATTTTTAAAATAATTTTTGGACCCCGCACGCGCCCCCACGCGCCTGAATAGGCACGGACCTACGCGCCCCCCACGCGCGGCCACGTGCCATGCACACTGACGGCGTCAACTGACGTCGTCAGGAATATTCCGTTAAACTGACGGAATATTCCGTTAAACTGACGGAATATTCCGTTAAACTTAACTGACGCCGTCACTACCGTTAGGAATATTCCGTTAAACTTAACGGAATATTCCCCTTTCTTCTCCGACGAGCCGGCACCGGAAAACTGGGAAAATTTCAAACTTAGTTTTCTCACTCGTTTCTCAACCAATTTTCATGATTTTTGAACCAAAATGAAGCTTAGGACTAGTAGAATCACGATAGACTAGTTTTAAGGCCTAAAAATCACACGATCATACCTGTCTTCAAACTCAAAACTCGGCCAACTTTGAACAGGACGATCCCGACATCCAAACTCGTCCAACGAACCACTCCGGGGCTCCTTGGGACCTCACAAACACAACTACAAGCTTCAAAATACCAAAAACTAAGTAAATTAATTTACTGTTCATGCAAATTTAATTTACTTAGTTTTTGGTATTTTGAAGCTTGTAGTTGTGTTTGTGAGGTCCCAAGGAGCCCCGGAGTGGTTCGTTGGACTTTTTAGTGTAAAAATATGATTTTTCATTAAAATGAACAGTACCGTTGGCTTTTCGTAGAACTCCCTAAATTTTTAGAAGTGCAAAAGAACATGTTATACTTGGAATTTTTTTTGGTATACCTCCTTTGGAATTTTTTTTTTTTTTTTTTTGTGGCAGTCCTCCCTTTTTCTTCCTTTTTTTCTCTTTTTTTTTGTGTTGCCGTCTATTTCCGGCCTTTCTTTCTTCCTTCTCTTGCCTTGGATCTAACGGAACCTTGGCCTTCGTTGGAAATTTCTTAATCTCGATCATCTTCATTCTCTTCTCCTGCAGTTTTCTAACATCCATGTCACATTTCAACTGTTTCTCTACCTACCCCCAATGGTTTTGGCCCCTCCTGATCCCATTACTTCTCAGATCTACAATCGGTTCCTCTAAATGCGTTTCTCGGCTATCCTGGAAGGTGTGTAGAACTCTTGCTCGGGTGGTCACACCACCACCTTCCATATATGTGCCTTTGTTGGCAGGATTACTTGTGAGAGGTTCTTCCCACGAGTTTCATTAACTTGATGGTTGCGGATTTGAGTCTTGTGGCATGATGGAGGTGGGTGGAACCTTCTTGATTTCCGATTTGGAGGCTTCATTTGGGTGGATTCCTATGCTTGTAAGAGGTGGTGGTTCGTGGTCGGCAGTGGTGTTGGTGACGGCTGTGTACTTAGGGTTTTTTGTTGTTGATTTGTTTGTTCTGGCTCGTTCTTTTGATTGGGCTAGTTGTGGGATTCATATCTTAGTTTTTGGGCTTTGCTTGTATTTGAATCCCAATTTGTTAATGTTTTTTTTTTTTTGTTGATGATGAATCTTTACCTTTGGACCCAAAAAAAAAAAAAGGATTTGAAGAGATGGAGACTAGTCCTTTTCATGCAAGGGTATTATTGGAAGAAAAAATTTGCATTAATTTGCTAGTTGTGGAGAGAAATTATTTGAGTGTAAACAGAGGCTCTATCTTAGGGGAGGATGTATTCAATTAAGAATTTGAGAGATTTGAATGAATTTATAAATTCATGGATTTTTATGGAGTTTAATTGATTTGTAGAGATTCCATATAAAATTTTAATTCAATTCCCTCGAAATCTCATAAGGAGAGGTGAGATTTGTGGATACTTAAAATACACTACAAAATCTCTCCAATTCCCTCTAAAATTCCTCAAAGTCCCAATTGAATACGTCCCCCTCCTTATTTTCTTATTGTGCTCATCACAACTTAATTAGCCACACTTTCAATTAGGGCAGGGTAATTTAGTTGCCATATATATTTTGTTTTTTGAACAAACGATATTATCTACACTAAAAGGGGGGGGGGACTGAGCTTAGCCTCACAATGGGTTAGCAATAATGTGAATCAAATTCGCCTTTGACGAGAATCGAACCTAAGACTTCTCACTTATAAGTGAAAAGGAATACCACTAGACCGTAATACTAAGTGACAATTGCCATATTTTAATAGTTGGTTAATTGTAGTGATCATGAGATCAAGAAACTAATTAGTTAAGAACAAAAGCCCCTATGTAATGGTATGATGTTTACCTTCTGTGTCTTGACAGTGTTAGGTCTGACTCGTAAGAAATAAGCCTTGTGAGCTTAGCTTTCCTATTAGTTAGGTGTGGGTCTTCCGTGATTGAGGAATCGTACCTCTGAAAAGTTTATTTTGTGTTGTGTCGTCTTTTTGTTTTGTTTTGTTGTGGTACGTTGTTTATTCGCCTGGCAAAGGACTATGAGGACTTCTTCGTGATGTCTCATAGCAAAGCTTCTTTGCCAAAGGAGCATCAGAAAGAGATGCAAGGTTTTGTCCTTGTGAGGATTACCTTTCCGTTTGGTTAAATGTGGTTATGTGAGGTAGATTTTGTATTGTTTTTCTGTTGCGTTTATAATCATAAAATTGTATTCTAAATGGATGATGTTTTTTTTTTATATGATTAATAAAATACTTATTACATTGAAATTAAGAACATATTAAATATCTAGATTGGTAAACCTAAAACCTGTAGTAGGTGCAACAGCAGGCGGTTAGCTCTAGTCACGACGATATATATGTATATATCAACAGAAGCAGTATATACAATGAAATCTTACCATCCACATTCGAATTCGATCACGACATGCAGTGCATGCGTAGATAGCTTTGCTTAAGACAAAATCACGTCAAATGAGGTTTCCGTATTGATACCATTCATCCATGAGATAATGATTTAAAGAACGAATATTAACAACGACAGCTTCATATAGCAATGTTTTAATCTGCTTAATTTGTCATTACGATTAAACAGTGTAAGTGAGAAAGTTGCATTGCATATGGAATACATGAGGTCCAAAACTTGCTTTTGAATAAATTAACCTATAGCATATTGTCCACGACATAACAGAGCTATTTAGACTACGAAATTCAACAATCAATATTTAAATTTAATTAAAATCAGCATCTCACTCTTATTAATTGAATTCAGTTGCCATGATTTAGGGTCCATCCATGAAAAAAAAAGGAGCACAACTGAAAAAGAGATACAGAAATACGCTTGTGTTTGTGGAAAAAAAGTAATACACAAGTTAGGTTTTTTTTTTTTTTTTTTTTTTTCCTAGAGAAAAGTGGAAGAAAGTAATATATAAGTTCTTGTTGCTAGAGAAAAGTGGAAAATTAATATATTAAATATAGACTCCACTTAACCAATTGTAATATAAATAAAAATTATGATGATAATTTTTCTTTTTAGTCAAAAAGTTTTTTTTTTATTAGAAAATTTACACATATGTAATATATAGAAGGATAAAATTTTTTGGGGGCCCTCGGAAATTCGGGTCCATGTGCTACATCACCTTTTGCACACCCCCAATGCCGGCTCTCGACTTCAATCCCACTTTATCTCCTGAAACTAGATTTTTACCAATTTGCCCCATAAAATTCAATATTTGCTTCACTTTGGTAGGATTTTTGTCTATTCCGTTAAGTATCTTTTAAGTTTGCTTAGGTGGCTTCAACGCTGCTTATGGGCATTGTACATCTTTTCTTTGCTAGAAAATTCTCCTATGGTGTAATGTTATCTATCGAAAAATGTAAAAAAAAACCTAAATTTACTTTTTTGCTACGTCTTTTGTTGATGGATCCCAGTAACCAAAAAGAAAAAATTAAGTAGGATCCCAAATTTACAACCCTCCCTAAAGTAGAACCTTCATTTACATTTGTCGTAAATGTAAAATGAGACGAAAATATGGTTTTGCATCTCAAATTTGCCTTTCCCTATTGAAGATGCTAAATATATATAATACAAAAGAATTTACATAATGTGTGAACTCGTGATACAGTAACTCACAATCGTTATATGAATATGTGTCATTCAAGCTCACGTAAACTTAAGAAAACTCGATGAAAAATTAAGAGAATCCGTATTTGAAATTGGAAATATCTACTTTTTTGTTTTCTCCTAGGACAGTTTCACTATTTAGCCAGACTTGCAAATTAAGTAAACTGATTTCTGTATGGCTTATTGCATCTGCAAGTACAGATGCCATCTACTAATTAATAGATTCATCAATCACCAAAATAATAATATATTTGTTACTAACCTTAATAATATTTTAGTAGGTCAAAATCACGTCCATTTTTTAGTTCATCAGAAGATGGAGAGACGTGGAATACTTAGGAAAGGATCGACTTAAAAGGAAAGGAGGTCAACAGAAATTGATTGTCTTTGACACCACTCTATTTATAAAGTTGTTCTAGCAATTGCATCCTACAAATATTAAAATATATACCAAAACTCATGAAGCTCTTCCCCTCTCTATTTATAAACAACCCTAAACCTTCATTCAACACACTCCATTGCAGCAGCTTCAGTTTCATCCAAACCCTACATATCTCTCACCTTCTTCCGCCCAAAAAAGGAGAGACAGTAAAATGGGTGTTTCTCTTTTGTCATCACCTGCATTTCTTAGACTCTTTCTCTTATCTCTCATTACGTTGTGTCTCATTCCTCAGCATGTTTTTGCAAGCATAACGAGGCACTACAAGTTTGATGTATGTCTATACGTACACAAGATATTCTTTTGTCAAACAATTTGACAATTATAGGTTCTTGTTTGAATGTGTTTACACACACACCCCTCGGGATTCTTATTTTCTGTCTTTTGTATGATTTTATAGATCAAACAGCAGAATGTGACAAGACTCTGCCACACAAAGAGCATTGTAACGGTAAACGGGCAGTTTCCGGGGCCTCAAATTGTTGCTCGGGAGGGTGATCGCGTCCTTATTAAAGTGGTTAATCATGTTCAAAACAACATCTCTATCCACTGGTAATTAATAGTACGGTTATAATTAACTTATAACAAGTTCGGAAAGAAAGTATATGTGCTAGCTTAAATTTGATGCCATGCATTTTGAATCTTGATAAAAAGGGAGGTTACTTAATCATTTAAACCACCAGGCACGGCATTCGACAACTGCGATCGGGGTGGGCTGATGGGCCTGCATATGTGACCCAATGTCCCATACAATCAGGCAACAGTTATGTCTACAACTTCACCATTACAGGGCAAAGAGGCACTCTTTTCTGGCATGCTCATATTTCATGGCTTAGATCAACTGTTTATGGTCCCTTGATCATACTTCCCAAGCACGGTGTACCTTACCCATTCGCCAGGCCCTACAAGGAGGTTCCAATCATATTCGGTAATGCTTCATATCTGCATAAGACTACTCACCAAATGTGACGTACTAATAAGCATATATAAAAATTTATGTCTTATCAATTATATGCTAACAAAAGCTATACAATGTGAATACAGGAGAATGGTGGAATGCAGACCCTGAGGCAGTTATTAGCCAGGCCTTGCAA
Organism: Pyrus communis; assembly: GCF_963583255.1. NCBI lineage: Eukaryota > Viridiplantae > Streptophyta > Magnoliopsida > Rosales > Rosaceae > Pyrus > Pyrus communis. The sequence continues at coordinate 19,866,160 of NC_084810.1, read as the reverse complement.
ACAGGTGGAGGACCAAATGTCTCCGATGCTTATACTTTCAATGGACTCCCAGGGCCCTTGTACAACTGTTCTGCCAAAGGTATCAAATTAAGGAAAAATGAAATTATATGATAATTTCGTGATTTATAACTTGCATGAGTAACTTTGTATATATATGGCGGTCTTTATACAGATGCATTCAAGCTAAAGGTTCAATCTGGGAAGACCTACCTTCTCCGGCTAATCAATGCAGCACTCAACGACGAGCTCTTCTTCAGCATAGCAAACCACACCCTCAAAGTGGTAGAAGCTGACGCCATTTATGTCAAGCCCTTTGACACTGATACGGTTCTGATTGCCCCAGGGCAGACTACAAATGTTCTGCTCAAGACCAAACCCCATTTCCCCAGTGCCACATTTTTTATGACTGCCAGGCCGTACGTGACTGGACTAGGAACCTTTGACAACTCTACTGTTGCTGGTATTTTAGAGTATGAATCAACCTCTAAAGCCCTCCACACTAAACTCCCAATGAAGAAGCTTCCGCTCTTCAAACCAATTCTTCCTGCTCTAAACGACACATCGTTTGCAACAAAGTTCAGCAACAAACTCCGTAGCTTAGCCAACGCACAATTCCCTGCTAATGTCCCCCAAAAGGTTGACAGACACTTTTTCTTCACAATAGGTCTTGGAACCAGCCCCTGCAGCAGCAATAACCAAACCTGCCAGGGACCTAATGGAACAATGTTTGCGGCCTCAGTTAATAACGTTTCTTTTGCAATGCCAACCACTGCTCTACTTCAAGCTCACTTCTCTGGGCAATCAAATGGCGTTTACAGCCCTGACTTCCCAAGCAGTCCTATAATCCCATTTAACTATACTGGCACCCCACCTAATGATACTATGGTGGGCGATGGTACAAAGCTAATGGTACTTCCATATAACACTAGTGTGGAGGTGGTCATGCAGGACACAAGCATTCTGGGCGCCGAAAGCCACCCTCTTCATCTGCATGGATTTAATTTCTTTGTTGTTGGCCAAGGGTTCGGGAACTTTGACCGGAATAAAGACCCTGCAAACTTCAATTTGGTTGACCCTGTTGAAAGAAATACCGTGGGTGTGCCCTCTGGTGGATGGGTTGCCATACGATTCCTAGCAGATAACCCCGGTGAGTAAATTAATAAAGTGCAGTAGTATAATATAGTGTTGCAAATCTGACTATAAGATGTAACATATAGAATTTAATCAAAGCTATTTCGCCTAATATGCTTTAGTGATCAAAAATGTATTTGCAGGTGTATGGTTCATGCATTGCCATTTGGAGATCCACACTAGTTGGGGCTTGAAGATGGCTTGGCTGGTCCTAGATGGAAAGCTTCCCAACCAGAAGTTGCTTCCTCCCCCGGCGGATCTTCCCACATGTTAATGTTTGACTCATTCCAAGCTACATTTTTTGGACGAGAAACTGCTGTCATTATTTGTAACCCTTCTTTTATTACTGACAACTTTAATTTTTTCATGTATTATCTGATCAATTATGTTTCAATAATTCTTGTACTGATTCCTATGGAGTTGAGGGGAGAAAAAGGTTGAGGGGACACACTGTAAAAGTATCAAATATTCTAATGTGAGAGGCTGAATATGAAATTATTGATTCTGTATGATTTTTCTCCATGACATCTTAGATAACTAATTGTGTTTAATTTTTCCGTCTTTATATTTCAACCAAGTAGACAACCAATTAAACTAAGGGTTGAAGTTTCATCCCAAAAAAATCTGCCAACAAAGGGTTTATATTTTCGTAATAACAACCCCAAATTTATAGAAAACAAAATTAACTCATTTTCGTGTTGTATATATGTCTAGCATGCACTACAATGTAGGTGTCTAATCAAAGAAAGAAAAGAAGAAATGGAGCACCAATCCACCAGAAACAATGGCGCTACCAAACTAAATCGTTCCTAATATATTTAAAGTAAACGCATTTACATTGAATTCAATTTGTTGGCAGAAGAACTTACGTATATTTATAGACCAATTTAATTAATGTATAGATAGTGCACAAGATTACAGAAACAAAATCATTGAGAATTCTTGTTAACGAAGAAATCGGCCAAGCATACCTAGGCATCAAGTGTTGAGATTATGAACCGGGAGAAAAAGACTTTGCATGTGCTTATAATTAATTAGACTATTTCCCATATTACCAATTAGTTTTTATGGTGGAACCTCAACTTTTTTCATGGTATCAGAGCAAGTTGTCACATGTGTGAAGCCCAACGGCCACACGTGCTCCACTCATCTAATTTGTGTTGTTCATGTGTTAGACTTGAAATTTCGCCACACGTGAAGGGGCGGGTTGAGATTATGAATCCCACATAGGAGAGAGAAGAGACGTTGCATGTACTTATAAGTAATTATGCTAATCTCCATTTTCCAAATACTAAAGATGCATTACAAAGAACTAAATAAATTAAGAACATTCAAAATGACACCTTGAAAGTTCTCAATCCAATGTATTGTATCTAGTTATTTTCAAGTCTATCTAATTTTTAAAGTGAATTCCTAACAAATTTAGCCTAAATTCCATGAAATTCAGAAGCCCCTCGTCTAAAAGAATGGTTAAAGTCATTTTATGAATAATATAAAGGTTATTAAGAGTTCATGACATTTAGTTTATACTTTATAGACAAAAAAAAGATGGCCAAATCAGGATATATAATTGGTGCAACAGAAGTAAGCTCAATCTTTAATTGCATCCTTACGATATGAAATACTCAAAAGTGTAATCACAGTTACTAGCACTACAGTTAAGTTATATATTTTTCTTTTACTTTTAAGTAGAATGTCTTTAGTTTTCGTTTACTTATCCGGATGATTCACGCGATCACTTTGTTTATCAACCCTAAACCTTCTTACTATAATAAGAAGCCCGGACACAAATTGCTGACACTTAAAGCGACATGCAAGTTGCCAATAAATTTCACATAACATATATTCATCATTAGTTCCCTTACGACTTGTGTGTACATGCATGCAAAGAAGAGTTGTTTATGCGTGTTACCTTTCGTGACAGACTCGTAGTTGTTGCTAAGCCTGGAAAGTAATATTAAGTAGGTCAAAATCACGTCCATTTATGCAGAGGGACGTGGAAATACTTAGGAAAGGTTAGACTTGAAAACAAAGGAGAGAGGTCAACAGAAATATTTGATTGTCTTTGACACCACTCTAAAGTTGTTCTAACAACCGTATATGCATATCCCTGTAATATAATAGCTAATTCATCAAGCTCTTCTGCTACAATTTCCTGTATCCTCCAGAAAAGTAATATACTATATTTCTAATTTCTATGACCATGCACCTACTCGACCAAACACTACTCATCCCTCTCCTCTATATATACACACCCAAAATCTTTCCTTGAACACGCACTCGATTGTAGCAGCTTCTCACTTTCTTGCAGAAAAAGGAGAGAGAGATCTAGAGAGAGAGAGAGAGAGAGAGAGAGAGAGAGAGAGAGAGTGTAAAATGGGTGTTCATCTTCTTTCAACACCACCATTTCTTAGGCTCTTTCTCTTCTCCGTCATAACGTTTTGTGTTATTCCTCAACATGCTCTTGCTGGCATAACCAGACACTACAAGTTTCAAGTATGTGGAAATGCATATATATGTCATAACATATATACTAGCTAGTTGTAATTATATATGTAAACACACGCACCCACAAGGGAGTACTCTTGTCAAACATGTTAAGCTTGTCACATACATGAAGTTCGAGTCCTTGCATGCATGCATGCAACCATTTATTCCTTTCCTTTTATGTTCTTATGTTTATCCTTTTAAATGATTTTACAGATCAAACTGCGGAACGTGACAAGATTGTGTCACACAAAGAGCATAATAACAGTGAACGGGCAGTTTCCTGGCCCTAGAATCATTGCTAGAGAGGGTGATCAACTCCTAATTAAAGTGGTTAACCACATCCAAAACAACATCTCTATCCACTGGTAATCATCAACTACAACTTCATAAGCAATATAGAAACTAATCATTTTTTGTTTATATTTTACACCCAATCACCATGCATAATTAATCTAAATAAATACTGATTAATAATGTTAATTAATTTCTTTAAATTGCTAGGCATGGTATTCGACAACTTCGATCAGGGTGGGCCGATGGCCCTGCATATGTGACCCAATGTCCCATACAAACAGGCAACAGTTATGTCTACAATTTCACCATTACTGGGCAAAGAGGCACTCTTTTCTGGCATGCTCACATTTCATGGCTCAGATCAACTGTTTATGGTCCCTTGATCATACTTCCCAAGCATGGTGTGCCTTACCCTTTCACTAAACCCTACAAGGAGGTTCCAATTATTTTTGGTAATTAACATTTAACTGTGTGTGTGTGTGTGTGTGTGTGTGTGTGTAGGTACTAATTCTAATTTCAAATATATTTTTTTCCTATAATATTGCATATAATTGTCAATAAAAGCTATATAATTTATACCTGAAATACAGGTGAGTGGTGTAATGCAGATCCTGAAGCCATAATTAGCCAAGCCTTGCAAACAGGTGGAGGTCCAAATGTCTCTGATGCTTATACCATCAATGGACTCCCAGGGCCCCTATACAATTGTTCTGCCAAAGGTATCAAAATATGGAACGGAAGTCATATGAATTGTTGATTGTCTTTTATAATGTGTCAATATCAATGTAACCAACAAAAAGTATCAACATGTTATCGATATAGTATCAGAAGTATCCATGGTGCTTCCATTCAATATTATAGAACATGTTACTTTCATCTCAATTGTTTTGTACGTGTGGCTCTTTTTTGCAGATGCATTCAAGCTGAAGGTTCAACCCAACAAGACCTACCTTCTCCGGCTAATCAACGCAGCACTCAACGACGAGTTTTTCTTCAGTATTACAAATCACACCCTCAAAGTAGTAGAAGCCGACGCTGTTTATGTCAAACCCTTCGAGACTCACACAATTCTCATTGCCCCCGGCCAAACCACAAATGTTCTTCTCAAGACCAAACCCAACTTCCCAAACACCACATTTTTCATGACTGCTAGGCCATATGTGACTGGCCAAGGCACATTTGACAACTCTACAGTTGCTGGCATTCTAGAGTACGAATCGCCCTCTAAAAACAAAACCCTAACAACGAAGAGACTTCCGCTCTTCAAACCAAACCTCCCCGCCCTGAACGACACATCATTCGCAACCAAATTCGCCAACAAACTCCGTAGCTTGAACACCCAACGATTCCCAGCTAATGTCCCCCAAAAAGTTGATAAGCACTTTTTCTTTACCATAGGCCTTGGAACCAACCCTTGTAGCCAAAACAACCAAACATGCCAAGGACCCAATGGGACAATGTTTGCAGCCTCAATTAACAACATTTCTTTTGCAATGCCAAACACTGCCTTACTCCAATCCCACTTTTCTGGCCAATCAAGTGGGGTCTACAGTCCTGACTTCCCAGCCAATCCCATAGTCCCATTTAACTATACAGGGACCCCACCAAATGACACTATGGTGAGCAATGGGACAAAGCTGGTAGTGCTGCCGTTTAATTCTAGGGTGGAGCTGGTGATGCAGGACACTAGCATTCTTGGTGCTGAGAGCCATCCTCTGCACCTTCATGGGTTCAATTTCTTTGTTGTGGGTCAAGGGTTTGGGAACTTTGACCGGAATAAGGACCCTAAAATGTTCAACCTGGTTGACCCTGTTGAGAGGAACACTGTGGGTGTGCCCTCTGGTGGGTGGGTTGCTATCCGTTTTCTTGCCGATAACCCAGGTAACTAATTGAAATGACCAAAAAAGTAATTATCAAAGTCAATAACTATGTACTATCACATTAATGATCACATCTCTCTTATGAGAGAAATTCATGTGTCCGACACTCTGAACTACAAGGCAGTCCAATCAACTAACCTCTAAGATTTTACACCGTTCACTTCTGTGTCCTAATCGAGCATCTAGGAACAAGAATTTTCTCATGGTCATGGAAGTAAGACTTATGTAAAGACAGAAATATAGTTACTAATGTGATTAGTAATGGTGAATGTGCCAATAACAACTCGCATAGATAAATCATATTTTCCTATTGTTGATTATGATTGTTAATGTATCATGTGTGTCAATACACAGGTGTGTGGTTTATGCATTGCCACCTGGAGATCCACACAAGCTGGGGCTTGAAGATGGGCTGGGTAGTCTTGGATGGCAAGCTTCCCAATCAAAAACTGCTCCCTCCCCCTGCAGATCTTCCCAGATGCTGAATATTTTCAACCCATTCTTCTGACCGTAACTTGCCCGAATAATTTTGTGACCCATTAATATTTGTTTATTCTTTGGTACCTTTTTGCATTTTAATTACTTTCCCAAATTAAATTGTTTGAGTGTGATTGCATTTTTCCTAAGAATAGCTGAAGGGAGCAAAAGAGTGAGACAATTACTTGAACACGCTAATTATATTATTAATGTACAATGCCTCTCAATGTTCAATAGTATTTACCAGCAGATTCTTGCTGTTCTTTTTCATTTCTTGGAATATAAGAAACAAAAGCAGAAAAGGACTTGCCACCCAATTTTAAATCCACACTTTTGGTAACAAACAAGGAGTGTTGAATTGTTCGGCTAAGGCGTGTCGTTGCACAAAGTTCAGATTTCCTAGTATACAGAAGAAACCAACCAAACCCAGATAAAGCATACCTATGCACGCAGCCGCAGGGAAAAAGACACCCGAAAGTTACATAGCCGCCCAAGAAGACGGGATCCTATCTTTAGCTTACGCGTCTGGAAGTTACTCCACTCTAATGAAAACAAGAACAGCATGGTTTTCTTCTAGGTGTGCAGTAGCATGTCACCATGGAAGACTGATCGCGGATTGAATGGATGGCATGTTACGTCTGCATATTCAAATTCCAGCACCTAATCAACAGCTGTATTTACAATTTGACATCGTAACACCTACGATTAACGAGAAAAAAACTAATTTTTTCAAGTTAATGGAGCCCTGCAAATGAAGTAGAACTTATTGTTTCACATAATTGATTAACAAGGGTTTCCACTTTCCAGTTAATGGAGCCCTGCAAATGATTGATCAGAAGCAGACAAGCAATTGTGTCGAAATCGCTTTCATAAGGGTTTCATGTTAATGGAGCCCTACAATTAACTAATCGATCAGTAGTAGACATGCACTCACGTCAAATAGATGATAGCTCTATGCAATAAGCAGTGTCACTATATTCCTTACCAAATATATACCTAAGAATCCAAACACTAGGATATGTTTGTAATACGACATTCCGCATAGGTTCTTAATTACTTAATTAACCAATTCAACACTTTGTATCCAAATGATACAAGTTGAATTCTTAATAAACAAAAATGATATCTATTACGTATCTGTTGGTTCGTGACATCCGCCAAGAAATCATATATTCTTGTCAACATACTTGATGGGGAATCAAATGAATTTGCGAAGCAGTAACATTATCCTTCAAAAGGTGGCTACCATGTCAATTTGCTATCTCTTTGTCTTTTTCAGATTCTTTAGTTGCTTTTTGGGATGCCTACGTACATAAGCCCTTTTCCCAACAGTTGCACAACACAATCTCTGGATATTTGAGGGTCTCTCTACTATTTCGACTATTTGGAAAGCTCGAAATAAGTTTATTTTTGAGGGTCCCCCAATCTATTTATGTCGTCTTTGCATGCCTATCAATTCTGGGATCATTCATGGTGGGAAGTTTATTCCTGGTTATTATCAAGGTTTTGACACTCGTATCATTTCTTCTTTGAGGATCCAGCCTATTCCCCCTTGCAAGGCGCCAACTATTCTTCCTCTACTTTGGTCGTCTCCTTAGTTTCCTTGGATTAAACTTAATACAGATGGAGGAAATCCCGGTCGTATAGCTTGTGGAGGAGTTTTAAGGGATTGTTATAGTCAATTTCTTGGTGGCTTCTGCGAAGGGATTGGTCATCGCAACTCTTTCTTTGCAGAATTATTAGCAATTATTTTTAGTGTAAAGTTTGCATATCAGCGAGGCTAGCATTGCCTTTGGTTGAAAAGTGACTCTTCTGGTGTTCTTTTTGCTCTCTAATCGATTGATTTTGATCCTCCTTGGCCTCTTCGTACGCAATGGTCTATTTGTTTGGATCGCATTCGGAAGATGACTTTCTATGCCTCTCACATATATTGTGGAGGAAATGTTGTTGCGGACAATTTTGCTAACATGGGCTTGTCTTCCCCAACTTTAGTATGGCATGATTCCCCTCCATTGGCGGCTCGTGCTTCTTTGTTTTCAGACTATGCTGGCTTTCCTGACTACCGCTTCTCAAATTAATCTACATATCGTCGTATAGGTTTAACTCATTTTTTTTTTCTTAACCTTGTGATGTTGCTTAATCTTTTTTGCAGGTTTAGACTTTTACGTTTGGTTTTAGAGGGGTTAGGTTTCATGTTCCCCCCTTCTTTTCCTTGTATCTTTATTGTTTACGTTTCTAGAAGGGTAAGGTTTATGTTCCCCCTTCTTTTTCATGTACTTTTTATCCATTTTTTTCTTGTATTATGAGGGGTTAGGTTTATGTCCTCCTTGACTAGGTGTAACTTCTTTTTCATTATCAATAAAATTGCCCTCGTACCGTCGAGGTTTCATAAAAAAAAAAATATAAAAAAAAAATTCTAAATAGGAATTTGAGCGCCAAGTATTTTACTTTTTGCGTTTTTTGTACTCAGTGACAATTATAACTATGTGAAGACGTGTTTCCTTAAGATGAGACCAAGAAAAATTCTAACTTATTACAATATGGAGTTTATTCCAATACATAACTGTTCCCAAGTTGGGACCAAAACTTTTATGACTTTAAGAAGGTTATTTCATTATTTATAATAATTTGTTACTTCAAAAGAGGTTTTCCTGTATTTCTTTACCACCAAAAGAAGAATTTAATGAGATACATAAGAATTGATCCATCCTTTTTACCTTTTAGTAAATAGACAAAATTAGTACGTTTTATTGGTATTCAAGATCACTGTATCGCTTCTTTGTCTTCATCAAAAGTTGCACACAGCTCTGGACTTTCTGAGTTCTGATATAAATTGCAAGTCTGAGTAGTTCTATTCATTTCTACTTTGTGGCTTTCAAAAAGAGAAACTAAAGGCAAAAGTAATTCGATTCACTTGCATGTGGTGTACTGGGATTAAACTCATGAACTTTATCGGACTTAAACAGAATTTTCTAGTACATATATGAATATGATTCACACGTACTCTGGGATTTTTCACAGCTTGATCGGGCAAAAAGAAGTCCCATGAGTACTTTTATCTTGATTAGCAAGCATGCGTGTAAATCTTGGTCCAGCATTGATTATCGAGGACTAAATGTAAGAGATGCTTCAAAATAAATCACAGCATATACTACTTGACCTAGAACTAGTTGCTAAAACTTAAAGGCCAAATAATGTGTGAATGTTACTTCTGTTCTACTTGTGTAAAATTGAAAGGGAATTTCTAGTAAGTTTCAGGACATTCTATATTTTAAAAATTTTAACCGTTAAAGTTTTGATGAAAAAATATAGAACAAAAGCAACTTAAAAAAACCAACTTATTTGAAAAACACCTCAAATCAGCTTTACTTCAAAATTTAAGATGAAAAAAACCAAAACCTGAAACTGCAAAAAGAAACTTAAAAAAACCAGCTTATTTGAAAAACACGGATAAACAGTAAACTCATTAATGAATTTTTCAATTTCCCAACGTTGCCTCCTTTCTCCTGCCTTCCTCACACTTTCACTCCCGCAAGTCCCTCCGCTCCAGGCGATCTCATGGGTTCTCATCTACCGCACCAATTCCTACGAGTCCCTCCGCTCCTCCATCGACAAAGCCGCCAAGAAGCTCGAGACCATGAAGACCGACTCCTCCTCCGCCGCCAAAATTACCAAAAAGTCCAAGACCAAGAAGATCGACCGCGTCGAGAGCAGCTCAAGGAATCCAGCCGCGATTTGTCGCTCTTCAAGTTCAAGTCCGGCACCGTCGTTGCCCTCGTCCTCTTCGTCGTCTTCGGACTGCTCAACTCGCTGTTCGCGGGGAAGGCGGTGGCGAAATTACCCTTCAAGCTCTTTGGGTTGGTGATGAAGATGAGCCACAGACGGCTGCAAGGGGAGGATGCGACAGACTGTTCAATGGTGTTTTTGTACTTTCTGTGCTCGATCAGTATTCAGACCAATTTGTAGAAGTTCTTGGGCTTTTCGCCGTCGAGAGGCACCAGTTCCGGGTTGTTCCCCATACCGGACCCGAAAACCAATTGACGGGTTCACTGCTCAGTACTCCACTCACTGCCTACTGCGTTTGTTCTAAATTTTAGTTTTTTTTTTTAAAATTATTGTTAGGCTGTGATTTGTTATTGTTGTTCTTTAATTGGTGTTCTAATTCTCTAATGACAATTAAGATTTGCTTTTGTAATCATCATTGGGTCTCCAAAAGGGGACGAATTTTACTCTTTGTAATCAATTTTCATGTATTATTTACCAAAATAATCAAACTTTTTGTTAAGTAATTCAGTTGTGAACAATTGTATGCACTCGAAGATGCTTAAAATGCCACAACATTGAACTGATTTTTTTTTTTTTTTTTTCTTCTTAACTATGTGGCAATGGATATCCCCACTTAGTGGGAAAAGGCTTTGTTGTTGTTGATGTTGTTGTTGTTTGTACGTGGCAATGGTTATGAGTAATCAAACTAAGCAATGTCAATGGTTTGATCATGCCGAAATTGCGGCAATGCAATTTAATTGAGTCTCCGTTTGTTTCTTTCTGCTGTTAGTTTTTTCTTAGGCTCAGCTTCTGCGAGTTCTGTTCTAGTCTGGAATTGGATCATTTCTCTTGAGAGCTGCATTTGTCGTCGTCGTCATTCTAGTACTGCCTTGTATGCTAAATAAGTTGTTTTGTTGAACTTTTGTCAACAATTCATTTCATATATACTGACATCAAAACCTCTGTAGCATTGTTAACCAATGACCATTACAGTAGTTTTGTTTTTCTGACCATAGTAATGTTTTCCTACTTCGGGTCGTTTCACTTTTTGAATTGATTTTCGAATAACCAAGTTATTCAAAGAGATACAGAGACACACACAAACACACATATGCATGTCTTTGTAAATTGTATATGTTTGTGTACCATTGTGCATAAAGTGTGGGTTGTTGGTTAAGGTCGGTTCTATTTGCACCCAGTCTCGATATTTATGAAAGCAGAACGTTGGTGTGAGTTTGAATCTATGTAGTGTCATATATGCTATTTTGTTTTACTTTTTGCATGAAACTATGTATACGTTGCGAAAAGTCGCGTTTGTCTTTAGAAGTAAACTAATCAAACCTTGTTATCGAGTTAAAGGACTCTTCTGTTCCTTATAAACAGAAGTGCTTTATCACAGTTTCATTGTTGATAAGAGTTTCACGGCAGGATAATTACTTTTCTTTTTCTTTTTCCGGTTAATACTATGGTGCTGTTGGGATATTAGCCTCGTTATCGAGTTAAGGGAACATATAAAGGTGAAAGATATCATTTCCCGGATTTTTGTAGAGATGCCGAACCAACGGGTCATAAAGAGGTATTCAACCACATGCATTATTCTCTTCGGAGCATCATTGAACGAACTTTTGGGGTATGGAAGAAAAGATGGGCAGTTTTAAGGGATATGGCTAATTACCCATTCAATAAGCAAGTGAAGATTGTCATTGATACAATGACTCTTCATAACTACATACGGAGGTATTCTGAACATGATCGTCATTTTGATGAACCCAGGGATTTTTGTGAAGAGAGTGATAGTAGTGATGATGATGAAGAATACCAAAATTATCAAGTTGAAGGATCACATGAGATAGAAGCATTAAGAAATAGAATATCTACAAGTTTGATGAATGCATCTAATTAGACCACTTTCAAGTACATTAACAATATTGTACTAATGAATCCTAGATATTCAGTTTAAAATATTTCAATTGAAGTAGTTTGTCATACTAATTAATATTTAAGATAAAGTTTATAAATATTTTTCTTTTAAAAATAAAGTATATTTAGTAATTCACCTTTATTTGTTAAGAAAATTAAATTAATGACACATCTAGTATTATACCTTTTTTGGTCATTTCACACAATTACAGCTGTTTTACATAAAAGTTTATCAAACACTATAATACTGTTTTTTTTCTTTTCCAAAAGCACTTTTACAAAAAAAAAGTTTACTAAACACTCTGTTGCTTATTCTCACAGCATAACAGAAATGGTTTTTTTTCAAAGCACATCAATACCAAACCAACCCTTAAATTAGTGTCATGTAAGCCATTTCGTTACTATTTAAAATCAGTATAACACTATTTTATCCTTATTTTTAAAACTATTTTTATGATAAGGGGATAACAAAGTAAAAGCAAAGACATGATTGGTATTTTCAGAGAGAGATTAGCAAGCTATCTACTCTTAATAATATTGTTAATCGTTATCTAATTACTTATACTCTAATGCAATGAAGTAGTTAACTATGCTTTTAAAATGGGATCAGACAATGGAGATTAAAATGTAAAATTGGTTGTCGGTTGAAACTGTGTTCGTGGTTAGGGCCTAAGACGAGCAAGGCCTGCTAATTGAGCTACACTATTAAAAGGCCTCATGTCCTAATATTACCAGTGTTGGTAAAAAATGACTAGTTCTATCATTGTAAAACATTCTAAAATAATTTGCAATATATGTTTGATACTAAGTTAAATGGTGAAGATTTTTTTGGTTTCATTAAACAAACCGATTTCAAATTGGGTTAATTTTGCTCCCTGCGAGGAAATATAGAGGGTATAGCGAGGAACATTTTCTCGTTGAAACTCATCTTTTGCAGGGAATTATACTTTCTTCATCAAATTGTTAAGATTTTTAGGTTTTTTTTTTGTAATATCCTACAATGAAGAATCAACTTTTGGTGAGAAAATGGTGAACTTTAAGCGAGGAAATATTTGACGCAAAAAGTTTCCACCAACGAGGAAGTTATTTCTCGCATTAGACTTTTCCTGACAGGCTTACTACTAGGACTTGACAAGAAAAATTATGTAATTTCTCAGTAAAAATGTTTAGAGACGAAATGGGGAGCGAGGAATTTCTTTCTTGTTGCACAGTTATTTTGTTGTCGTTGCAAATAAAATTATTTATATTAGTGGCAATTGACCCTAATGTCAATGCTATATATTATACCCAACTTCTTTTATCTCACAAATATGGGTTAATTCTTCAACTTTGTTGATATAGTATAAGAACAAAAAAGTTGGGGGAAAAAGTTTGATATACATGTAACTAATGATTAATTATATCATGGCATCCGTCCCAATTTTTTCATCACTGGCTTTTTTGCAAACACTTTTCTCTTGTGCTTGATCCCAAATGGAGTGACCTCTTTATCATCACACACATCCAAACCATGCCAAACATGGCGTGGCAAGTACCTGCGGAAGTAGAAGTAATTCGAGCTGAGATGGAAGTGAGACCCCTCCAAAAATGGATTTGTGTAAAACCAGATCTCCAATCATCAGTTCCGGACAGTTTTAGATAGAGGTAGCAGACGGGCGAATCGACGCATCGACCCTTCACTTGGAACTCATCCACCACACAGGCTTGAAATGGTTTTCTGGGGACATTGTCAAGGAGGTCAGGCTCTATTGGATCCACCCTTCTTATGTGCTTGGGGTTTAGGTAGTGGTGAACCACAATGTCGTTAGAGTTTGTGTCACCAAATCTCAGGCTTATGTGGTTTGAGGTTCCGGCACCTTTTATGCATGTTGTTTCAATAGTAATTATAACTGCGTACGTACAGTTTTCCTATATAATGTCAAAAGTGAGATATTTATTTCATCTAGCTAGGTGTTATCAATTAAATGAGGTACAAATATTTTTGAGAAATTGGCTAAAATGATAATCACAAATAAAATAAATTATTAAACTGATCAAAATTAAATATCGATGATATAACAATTAAATATTGACGACGTGTCAAAAAATTGATCATATCAGCAATTAAGAATCAAACATAGATCATTTTCCCAATTTCTGATGTACTTTAATATTGTATGCAAAATAGTAATTAGAATGCTAACTGATTAACTAGTATTGAATTTTTGAATGTCTATTTTTGTATATATGAAAACAAAGTACAAGGAGCTCATATAAATGAGCGGAAGAAAAAAGCAACAGAAGAAAGGAAAACAAAAAAAAAACAGAAGCCGAAAAACAAGGGAAAAAGAAATCAGCAAAACAAGGAAAAGCAAAAAAGCAACAAAACAAGAAAAAGAAAGCAGCAGCAAACATGGAATCATAAAACATGGAAAAGCAAATCCTTGATTTATGGCACTTCTTCCAATACTCCCCCTCAAGCTGGATCAAAGGGATCAATTGATCCGAGCTTGGATAGCAGATGATGAAAAGTAGTAAATGCCAGTCCTTTGGTGAAGATATCTGCTAGCTGGTCATGACTGCGAATGAAGTGTGTAGCAATTACCTTGGACTGCACTTGATTCCGAACATAATGACAATCAACTTCAATGTGTTTAGTTCGCTCATGAAAGACAGGATTTGATGCGATGTGCATTGCTGCTTGATTGTCACAGTGGAGGGACATAGGTTGCGGGTGAGGAAACCCTAGATCCGAGAGTAGAGTTTTGAGCCAAGTGAGTTCACATGCCGTTGATGCCATAGCACGATATTCTGCCTCTGCACTTGAGCGTGCAACCACACTTTGTTTCTTGCTCTTCCAGGTGACAAGATTACCCCCTACGAATGTGCAAAAACCAGTGATAGACTTGCGATCGAGAGAGTTCCCTGCCCAATCTGCATCTGTATATCCCGAGATCTGAGTATGACCATTATTGCGCATGAGGATCCCTCTACCAATGGAACCCTTCAGATAGCGAAGCACACGGTGAACAATCTTCATGTGATCTGTGTTTGGAGCATGCATGAACTGACTAACAATGCTGACAGCATATGATATATCAGGACGTGTGATAGTCAGATAAATGAGTTTGCCAACCATTCTTTGATAGTAACTTAAATTGGGAACTGGATCACCGTGAGTTTTTAGCTTCAAGTTGCTATCCAAGGGGGTACGAGCAGGCTTGCAATCTGTCATTTTTGCTTCGTGAAGAAGATCCATGACATACTTGCGTTGGTTGAGGAAGAAACCCTTGTGAGAGTGTGCCATCTCGATGCCCAGAAAGTATTTGAGAGTGCCAAGATCCTTGATAGCAAACTTGTTGTTGAGATACTGTTTAAGAGCATTAATCTCTGACATATTATCACCTGTCACAATTAGATCATCAACATAAATGAGCACAACTAGTTTACCCACTAAGCTGGAACGAACAAATAGGGAAGAATCCGCAATACTTCGACAAAAACCAACCCTTTCCAGAACATGACTGAGCTTGGCATACCATGCACGTGGACTTTGCTTGAGACCATAAATGGATTTATGGAGTTTGCACACCATTTCTGGATTGTTTGATTGAGGATGACCTGGGGGTAGCTTCATGTAAACCTCTTCTTCAAGTTCACCATGCAGGAAAGCATTTTTAACATCCATTTGAAAGAGAGGCCATGCATTGTTAATTGCAACCGACAACAATACTCTAACAGTGTTCATTTTTGCCACTGGAGCAAATGTCTCTTTATAATCGACGCCATAGGTTTGTGTAAAACCTCGAGCAACCAAGCGAGTCTTATTCCTTTCGATTGTGCCATCTGAATGAAACTTAGTTTTGTACACCCAACGACTCCCCACTGCCTTCTTTCCTTTTGGAAGTTTCACTATAGTCCATGTGTTATTTTCATGGAGGGCTTGAAGCTCCTCTGCCATAGCATTTCTCCACTCACTGTAAAGATTGGCTTCTTGAAAACTTTGAGGTTCTCGAGCTTCATTAATGGCACTTAGGAATGTAGCAAACGAAGATGAAACTTTGCTATAATCAATAACATCAGTCACGGGATACCTGGCAGTGTAGGTCACATAATCATGCAACTTGGATGGAAGTTTCCTCTCTCGTGCAGGATTGCGACGAACTGTAGGAGATTGAACTACAGGTATTTGAACAACATCATGGTTGGAAGGATCACTGGAGAGTGCATTGTGAATCTCTGATGAGGAAGGGTTTTCATCTTCAAGATGTTCCACCGAGTGAAGGTTAACATCATCCGGCACATGATCACTAGGAATGCATGTTGCATCTTCTCCGTTTGGACATGGAAAAGGAAATAAGTCCATCAAATGCTCCCCCTGTCTAGAGTAATCCAGTGATTGTGAGAAGTAAGGAACATGTTCTTCAAATTTAACATCCCTTGAAACAACCATTTTTCTAGTTGTTGAATTATAGCACTTGTAACCTTTTTGGGTAGATGAATAACCTAGAAAGACACATTTGGCAGCCCTTGGGTCTAGCTTGTCACGATTTTGAGTTTGAATGTGAACAAAGCATGTACACCCAAAGACTCTCAAATGAGAAAAATTGATCTTTCTATTTTTCAAGACCTCATAAGGTGATTTAAAATTCAACACTTTACTAGGCAATCTATTGATGAGATATGCCGCAGTAAGGACTCCTTGAGACCAAAACTTCTTAGGCACATTCATGTGAAACATAAGAGCTCTAGTCTTCTCAAGTAGATCTCTATTCTTCCTCTCGGCCACCCCATTTTGTTGAGGTGTTCCAACACAGCTTGTTTGGTGTAATATACCATGCGTGCTCAAGTAGTGTGACATGTTATGAGACATATATTCTGTGCCGTTATCTGATCGTAAAATATGAATTTTTGAAGCAAATTGGGTGGCCACAAGTCTATGAAAATCTTGAAAAACTTCCATCACTTCACTTTTAAATTTCAAAAGATACAACCAAGTAATCCTTGTGAAATCATCCACAAAAGTTACAAAATATTTATATCCATCAAAAGACTCTATAGTTGGTCCCCAAACATCGGAATGCACAATTTCAAAAGGGTTACTAGCCCTAGACAAAGAGGAAGTAAATGGTAATCTAGTAAACTTAGAAAAATGACAAACATCACAAGGACTTGTAACTTTGCACATATTTGGGAACAAGGTGGATAGAACTTTTTCAGAAGGATGTGCTAGACGTTGGTGCCAAAGTTGTTGTTCTTGAGCTAAGCTTGAAGTGACTTGAAAAACCTTGGGAACTTGAATATGCTTGGAAAGATAGTAGAGACCATTTAAGAAAAATCCTTCACCAATCGTCTTCTTGGTGACTACATCCTGAAAGATCACATTTTTGGGAGAGAAAATGGCAAGACAATTTAATGAGTTTGTGATCTTGGTAACAGATAAAAGTTGAAAAGGGAATGAGGGAACATAAAGAGCCTCAGACTCGACATCACTTGAGATCAAATGTATTTTTCCTTTTCCCACAACCATAGCATTTTTTCCATTGGCAACTGACACTTGGGATGGAATAGAAAATTTTTCAAATTTATGCAAGTTTGTAGACTTGTTAGTCATATGATCAGTGGCTCCAGAATCTATAATCCAATAATCATGCACATTACCAATGCTGAGAGCAGTTGAGAAGGAGTGTAAGATACCTGGGATGTCCTTTTGTACCACGCCTTCATTTCCAGCCAGGAAGCCAGCAAATTGTCCTAGTAGTGCAGTTTGATTGTTGTCACACTGATTTAGTGGTCCTTCACTATCTCCAAGACCTTGTTTCTTGTGAAGAAACATAGCAAACTCGTTGATCAGTGCAGCTGGATTAGTGGTGAACTTCAGTGCTCCATCAGAAGAAGTTGTGGCAACATGATTTGCCTTGTAAGAAGGGTTGTACGAGCCTTTTGAGACACCTTTGTTATCCCTAGGAAACTTTGGTTTTAACTCTGGATGAAGAATCCAGCATCGGTCTCTTGAGTGCCCACCAGCATCACAATGGCTACATTTTAAGCCAGTTTTCTTTCCTTTGTAGCCTCTCTCCTCACCAAGTTTTTGGTTAGAGAAGTAAGCCCTAGCTTCTGGTATATTTGCCTTCATGTCCAAGGTCATGACTTTCCTTCGAACCTCTTCTCTTTGAATTGTGGCACACACACTTGAAAAAGAAGGCAGGTCGGGATTCATGAGGATATGGCTTCGAAGATCTTCGAATTCAGGGCTCAGGCTTGCTAGGAGTTGGAATATTTTGTCTTCCTCGGCTCTTTTAGTTAGCACAGCAGCGTCGATGGTGTGTGGTCGATACACATTCAGCTCGTTCCACATAGTGGTCAGCTTTCCAAGATGTTGCACAAATGGCTTCCCTTCCTGTTGCAAACCAGCAATGTCCTTCTTTAACTGAAACACTCTAGCCGCATTGTTCTGATTTCCATACATTTCCTTGAGATTTTTCCAAAGAGTCATGGAGGATTCAGCATAGCTAAAAATTTCTGCAATCTTACGATCCATGGAATTGAGTAGCCACGACATGACCAACTGGTCTTTGCATAGCCAAGCATCATACTCCGGTGAGGTAGTCTCAGGCATTGGAATAGCACCATTAACATAACCAAGCTTTGATCGTCCTCCCAGAGCAAGAGAAACTGCTCTCTCCCATGGAAGATAGTTAAACTCATTTAGCAAGACAGAACTAAGACGTTGATTTGGGTTGATATCAATATCTGAGTGTGGTGATGGTGGAGTAGCATGAAAGCCGTCTCCTTCCAAATTTTCTAAGCTTTCTTCAGCCATGATTGAAGGACAAGAAGCTCACAAATCTCTCAAGAGAACACCACAGAGACAGGCCGGTTAGGGTCACTGCTCTGATACCATATTGAATTTTTGAATGTCTATTTTTGTATATATGAAAACAAAGTACAAGGAGCTCATATAAATGAGCGGAAGAAAAAAGCAACAGAAGAAAGGAAAACAAAAAAAAAACAGAAGCCGAAAAACAAGGGAAAAAGAAATCAGCAAAACAAGGAAAAGCAAAAAAGCAACAAAACAAGAAAAAGAAAGCAGCAGCAAACATGGAATCATAAAACATGGAAAAGCAAATCCTTGATTTATGGCACTTCTTCCAATAACTAGCAAGTTTTCAATGTTAACATACTAGAAAAACAATTCCATTTGATGGGTTAAGAAATAGCCTATGTCCAACAAGTGCAAAACAATAATTAGAATACAATGCCAATCACAAAAAATAATAGCAAACCAATTTTACATTAATTTTCAATTCTCAGCTTGTGCGTGTGTGTGTATATATGCATGCATGCTGCATCTTCATCACCATGTTTATTCTTGGCGCGACACTTTCACCTCCGGCCAATAAAGCAATCAGAAGCACACAGCATATTAAGAACGATGGTCTGCAATTCTTTGTTGCCATATGTTGTCCTTCTAGTATGCTAAAACAAATTAAATCATTGGCTAGTAAACGTATTAATATCAGCTCTCTTAATGTATATGTATGCAATTTATAGAGACCACTCCAACGCTTCGTATTATTTGATTGGCAAGCTAAGAAAGGCATATTCTTAAGCCGTATGTGTGATCCACTATACCATATTTCATGTTTATGTGTACATTTAGACGTATGAATCAGGTTTCCTTGACTTCTACTTATACCATTTGCTTTTTTATCGAGGTTGATTACCTGGGTATTAGAGCAAAGCTTCTTTCTATTAGTGCTAATCTCCTTTATGTATAGGATTTTTTGGACAGACATTGTTAGGGCCCACTCCATAATGTATATTTACAATTCAACTTCAACGTCTATCTTTTAGGTATTTTCTCAAAGATCATCTCTACCAAAAATAACTCAAATTCGAAATTATATAACTGTTAGGTTAAATGGTACTCATTTCAATAATTTTTTTTTTTGTACAACCGTATCCATCCATTTTCTTCACTACAAATGAATGTTGTAGTAGTTTTGGATTTGTTTAACTTTTTGTAGAAAAAATCCATGAATGATGAATTGAAATATAAATATTCAGATCTTCGAAAAAAAATCACAAAATAAGAACCACAAGAAAGCTTGTCAAAAAATGTGTATCCCCCATCCTAATTACACTCGATTCCATACTTGATTAACCTAGGATGCCTTTTTTTTTTTTTTTTTTTTTAACTTCTTCGATTGCTTTCTTTAATGCATGTAATGGAGCCTTAATTTCTAAACTCAACTTCTATTCACAACCAACTTTTATCTCCTCACTTAACAAAATTGAAGAATTTTAACCAAGAGCAGAGTCACCCTTGGGCTAGGTGGGCTTCATCGCTAAGTGAAAATTATCCCACCCCACCGAACTAAAAGTTGTCTACCCTACCTTTACAACTCCTTACACTACAAGAAAAGTGAGCAACAATTAGCCTAATTAGTAAGTATTTTCGTATCTATTATTGGGGTGACAATGTTGTTGCCAATGGAAAAAATTTGACAAAAAGCCAAAAAAGTAGGAAAGAGCTATGCAACAATGATGACTAATATATTACCATATATATTTAACTTTTGTTACCATTTTTTCATTGACAACATCATTGCTACCCAAGTAACAACTACTAAAATATTTACTCTTCTCACCAAGCCATGTTTTCAAAATTACCCCTTATATAATAAACTCAATTTTAACCTTCTATGATCCTTCATCTCACAATAAATTCGAAATCAAACTTAGCATCCATCACCCAACAATGATGCAACCTTCAACAATCATCACCATGCATCTAAGCTCATCAAGAAATAACATTATTTAAATCCATACTCTTAGGTTTTGAGATTGGATTATGTTGTGACTAAAATTAAATATCTGAATGGTTATATAACATATGGGGTTGAAATATTGAAATTTTCTAGTTTCGAATTAGAAACCCATGACTGGTTGCTCAAAATCTTCAGCCAATGTCTGCCAACAAAATATATGTTCGGTAATTTATTTGAAACCTTCCCATTTGTGCTTGTGGGCTGGTTTGCCAACAAAAACACCAACCCGTAAATTTTTAGTAGTGCAAAAGGACATATAATACTTGGAATTTTTTTTGGTATACCTCCTTTGGAGCTCCCCAAACGACGTCTTAGTTATTCATTCTTTGAAAGTTTTCATTAATACAAAAAGTGAGGTGGTAGAGGAAGCTGTGTTTAAGGATTTTGAAGAGAAGTCTTCTCTCAAAAATTCTCTCCCTCTGGTGAGAGTCTTTCTCTCAGACTGAGAGTGTTTCTCATCCTTGTGTGAGTGACTGGATCTTTCTTCTCCGTTCAGCCGTCGGCCCTAGCAGGGACTAGGTCAGTGGCAGTCCTCCCTTTTTATTCCTTTTTTCTCTTCTTTTTCTTCCTTTTTCCGTGTTGCCGTCTGTTTCCGGCCTTTGTTTCTTCCTCCTCTTGCCTTTGATCTAACGGAACCTCGGCCTTCGTCGAAAATTTCTTGCTCCCAACCATCTTCTTTCTTTTCTCCTACAGTTTCCTAACATCCATGTCTCCTTTCAACCGTTTCTCTACCTACCCCCAATGGTTTTGACCCCTCCCGATCCCATTACTTCTCAAATCTGCAACCGGTTCCTCTAACCGCGCTTTGCGACTATCCTGGTAGGTGTGTAGAGCTCTTGCTTGGGTGGTCACACCACCACCTTCCATCTGTGTTCCTTCATTGGCATGATTACTTGTGAGAGGTTCTTCCCACGAGCTTCATTCTCTTGATGACTGCGGATTTGAGTCTTGTGGCATGATGGAGGTGGGTGGAACCTTCTTGATTTCCGATTTGGAGGCTTCATTTGAGTGTATTCCTGTGCTTGCAAGAGACGGTGGTTCGTGGTCGGCAGTGGTGTTGACGACAGCTATGCACTAAGGGTTTTTTTTTTTTAATTTTTTTTTAATTTTTAATTTTGTTTTGTTTGTTTCGGCTCATTCTTTTGATTGGGCCTATTGTGGGATTCATATCTTAGTTTTTGGGCTTTACTTGTAATTGGATCCTAGTTTGTAATTGTCTTTGTTTTATTTTTTTTGTTGGTAATGAAACTTTACTTTTGGACTGAAAAAAAAAAGGATTTGAAGAGAAGGAGACTAGTCCTTACCATGCAAGGGCATTATTGGAAGAAAAAAATTGCATTGATTTGCTAGTTGTGGAGAGAGATTCTTTGAGTGTAAGCAGAGGCGTTGTCTTAATTTGTTATTGTGTTCATCACAACTTAATTAGCCACACTTTCAATTAGGGCCAGGTAATTTAATTGCCATATTTGTTTTTTGAACGAACGATATTATCTACATCAGTGTTCTGAAAACCGGCCTAGGCGGCGGAGCCTCGACTCGATTTTAGCCAAAACGTTCACTTAAGGCAGGGAGGATTTAGGCGGCAGCCTAGGCACTCGTTAGGCATTGTAGGCGGTGCTAGGCGGCAGTTAAGGTGACTGCAAATCCCAAACTCACTGCAACTCTCGCAACATATCTGCAACTTCCGATGTTGTACGTAGAAGCAGAGCCTCGGCGAGCTTCTGAAGCTTGCCGTCTATAAGCAGATGAGGGAAGAGAGAGTACGAATAGAGAGAGAGAGAGAGAGAGAGAGAGACAGCCTCGGCGGCGTGAGTTGCAGTCTTGCAAATTTAGTTTTGAGCTTCTGAAAGGCTAATGAACAAGAAGAAATGAAAGGATTTAATGGGAATGGTATTTTCACTTTCCAATGGGTCAAAATGTGGTTTTGATTGGGCCCCACCTTGGGGTATGTGAGAGAGGTGGAGTGGAACCCGGTTTTTAATTTTGAAACCACCCACTGGCACGGTGCATGGTCTTGTTATTTGTTGGGGAGAGTGGGAGAGATGGAGTGGAACCGGTTTCTAATTTTGAAACCACCCAACACTGCATGGTCTTGTTGTCTTTTAAAATGTTGAAGATATAAATAAATACATATCTATACTATATATTATGTTATATATAAATGTTATATGAATTATTTAAATAATAGCTTTTTTTCTTTAGACTATCATATTATATACATAAAATAAGTAATTATATAGTCATATAATATATAATAAATCTAAATCAGCCTAGTCCGCCTAGGCGCTAGGCCCTAGTTCACTGTCTGGCTAGCGCCTAATGTTTTTTAGAATCATGATCTACACTAAGAGGGAGGGGGTGGGTTTAGCCTAACAATGGGCTAGAATCGAACCTAAGATCTCTCACTTGCTAGAGGAATACTACTAAATCATACTACTAAGTGGCAATTGCTATATGTTAATAGTTGGCTAATTGTAGTGATAATGAGATCAAGAAACTAATTAGTTAAGAACAAAAGCCCCTATGTAATGGTATGTGTCTTGATAATGTTAGGTCTGACTCATTAGACATAAGCCTTATGAGCTTATTTTTTCTATTAGTTAGGTGTGGGTCTCCCGTGATTGAGTAATCGTACCTCTGAAAACTTTATTTTCTGTTGTGTCGTCTTTTTGTTTTGTTTTGTTGTGGTACGTTGTTTATTCGCCTGGCAAAGGATTATGAGGACATCTTCGTGATGTCTCATAGCAGAGCTTCTTTGTCGAAGGAGCATCAGAAAGTCATGCAAGGTTTTGTCCTCGTGAGAATTACCTTTCCGTTCGGTTAAATGTGGTTATATGAGGTAGATTTTGTATTGCTTTTCTGTCGTGTTTATAATCATAAAATTGTATTCTAAATAGATGATGTTTTTCGTTTTATATGATTAATAAAATACTTATTACCTTGAAATTAAGAACAAATTAAATATCTGGATAGATAAACCTAAAACCTGTAGTAGGTGCAACAGCAGGCGGTTAGCTCCAGTCACGACGATATATATGTATATATCAACAGGAGCAGTATATACAATGAAATCTTACCATCCACATTCAAATTCGATCACGACATGCAGTGCATGCGTAGATAGCTTTGCTTAAGACAAAATCACGTCAAATGAGGTTTCCGTATTGATACTATTCATCCATGAGATAATGATTTAAAGAATGAATATTAAGAACGACAGCTTCATGTAGCAATGTTTTAATCTGCTTAATTTGTCATTACGATTAAGCAGTGTAAGTGAGAAAGTTGCATTGCATGTGGAATACATGAGGTCTAAAACTTGCTTTTGAATAAACTAACCTATAGAATATTGTCCACGATATAACAAAGTTATTTATGTCACATCCCGATCCCGGCCCTTACCATATCTCGGGCTCGACTCCACCGTAGCACTATATTGTTCTGCTTTGGGTCTCGACCATGCCCTTACGGTTTTGTTTCTAGGAATTCACACGAGAACTTCACATGGGTCACCCATCCTGGAATTGCTTTCGCGCGAACTCGCTTAACTTTGGAGTCGGAGTTCCGATGAACTCCGAAGCAATTGAGTTCCCAAAAAGCCTCGTGCTAGGTAGAGATGAAAATATACATATAAGACTTACAGGATCCACTCCCCTAAACGATGTGGATGTTACAATTTAATTTAGACTACGAAATTCTAAAAAATAAATGAGAAAAATTACCCCCGGGAGAAGAAAGGGGGGGGGGTGGGGGTTGGTTGGATATTTTTTTTATATTTATTCTACTCTCTCTCTCTCTCTCTCTCTCTCTCTCTCTACTCTTCTGTGTTTGTCACTGGTTTATTTTTCGTCAAGCTCCTTGGAACTCAACTTTAGGGTCACTTTTGACATATTAGGGGGCATATGCGAATTTAGTAAAAAGATCCTTCTTATTTGGAAAACATAATTTTTTGAACAATATATTCATACAGAATTCAACAATCAAAATTTAAATTTAACTGAAATTAGCATCTCACTCTTACTAATTGAATCTAATTACTATGATTTAGGGTCCATCCATAAAAAAAAGGAGCACAACTAAAAGAAAGATACAGAAATACACTTGTGTTTGTGGAAAAAAAGTAAGACACAAGTTAGGTTTTTTTTGCTAGAGAAAAGTGGAAGAAAGTAATGCACAAGTTCTTTTGTTGCTAGAGAAAAGTAGAAAATTAATATATTAAGTATAGACTCCACTTAACCAATTGTAATATAGATAAAAATTATGATGATGATTTTTCTTTTCAGTCAAAAAGTTTTTTTATTAGAAAATTTACACATGTAATATATAGAAGGATAAAATTTTTTGGAGGCCCTCATAAATTTGGGTCCCTGTGCCACATCACCTTTTACACACCCCAACGCCGCCTCTTAACTTCAATCCCACTTTCTCTCATGAAACTAAATTTTTACCAATTTGCCCCTTAAAATTCAATGTTTGCTTCACTTTGGTAGAATTTTGTCTATTCCGTTAAGTATCTTTTAAGTTTGCTTAGGTGGCTTCAACACTGCTTATGGGCATTGCACATCTTTTCTTTGCTAGAAAATTCTCCTATGGTGTAATGTTATCCATCGAAAAATGTAAATAAAAACAGAAATTTACTTTTTTGCTATGTCTTTTGGTGATGGATACCACTAACCAAAAAGAAAAAATTAAGTAGGATCCATGTTGTACATCTAAAATGAGATGTAAATATGGTTTTGCATCTCAAATTTACCTTTACCTATTGAAGATGCTGAATATATATAATACAAAAGAATTTACATAATGTGTGAACTCATAATACAGTAGCTCACAATCGTTATATGAATATGTGTCATTCAAACTCACGTAAACTTAAGAAAACTCGATGAAAAATTAGGAGAACCCGTATTTGAAATTGGAAATATCTACTTTTTTTGTTTTCTCCCAGGACAGTTTCACTATTTAGCCAGACTTGCAAATTAAGTAAACTGATTTCTGTATGGCTTATTGCATCTGCAAGTACAGATGCCACCTACTAATTAATAGATTCATCAATCACCAAAATAATAATCTAGTTGTTGCTAAGCTTAATAATATTTTAGTAGGTCAAAATCACGTCCATTTTTGAGTTCATCAGAAGATGGAGAGACGTGGAATATTTGGGAAAGGATCCACTTAAAAGGAAAGGAGGTCAACAGAAATTGATTGTCTTTGACACCACTCTATATATAAAGTTGTTCTAGCAATTGCATCCAACAAATATTAAAATATATACCAAAACTCATGAAGCTCTTCACCTCTCTATTTATAAACAACCCTAAACCTTCATTCAACACACGCTCCATTGCAGCAGCTTCAGTTTCATCCAAACCCTACATATCTCTCACTTTCTTCCGCCCAAAAAAGGAGAGACAGCAAAATGGGCGTTTCTCTTTTGTCATCACCAGCATTTCTTAGACTCTTTCTCTTATCTCTCATTACGTTGTGTCTCATTCCTCAGCATGTTTTTGCAAGCATAACGAGGCACTACAAGTTTGATGTATGTCTATACGTACACAAGATATTCTTTTGTCAAACAATTTGACAATTATAGGTTCTTGTTTGAATGTGTTTACACACACACCCCTCGGGATTCTTATTGTCTGTCCTTTGTATGATTTTATAGATCAAGCAGAAGAATGTGACAAGACTCTGCCACACAAAGAGCATTGTAACAGTAAACGGGCAGTTTCCGGGGCCTCAAATTGTTGCTCGGGAGGGCGATCGCGTCCTTATAAAGTCGTTAATCATGTTCAGAACAACGTCTCTATCCACTGGTAATTAATAGTACAACTATAATTAACTTATAACAAGTTCGGAAAGAAAGTATATGTGCTAGCTTAAATTTGTTGCCATGCATTTTGAATCTTGATAAAAATGGAGGTTACTTAACCATTTAAACCACCAGGCACGGCATTCGACAACTTCGATCGGGGTGGGCTGACGGGCCTGCATATGTGACCCAATGTCCCATACAATCAGGCAACAGTTATGTCTACAACTTCACCATCATAGGACAAAGAGGCACTCTTTTCTGGCATGCTCATATTTCATGGCTTAGATCAACTGTTTATGGTCCCTTGATCATACTTCCCAAGCACGGTGTACCTTACCCATTCGCCAAGCCCTACAAGGAGGTTCCAATCATCTTCGGTAATGCTTCATATCTGCATAAGAATACTCACCAAATGTAACGTACTAATAAGCATATATAAAAAATTATGTCTTATCAATTATATGCTAACAAAAGCTATACAATGTGAATACAGGAGAGTGGTGGAATGCAGACCCTGAGGCAGTTATTAGCCAGGCCTTGCAAACAGGTGGAGGACCAAATGTCTCCGATGCTTATACTTTCAATGGACTCCCAGGGCCCTTGTACAACTGTTCTGCCAAAGGTATCAAATTCAGGGAAACTGAAATTATACGATAATTTCGTGATTTATAACTTGCATGAGTAACTTTGTATATATATGGCGGTCTTTATGCAGATGCATTCAAGCTAAAGGTTCAATCTGGGAAGACCTACCTTATCCGGCTAATAAATGCAGCACTCAATGACGAGCTCTTCTTCAGCATAGCGAACCACACCCTCAAAGTGGTAGAAGCCGACGCCATTTATGTCAAGCCCTTTGACACTGATACGGTTCTGATTGCCCCAGGGCAGACTACAAATGTTCTGCTCAAGACCAAACCCCATTTCCCCAGTGCCACATTTTTTATGACTGCCAGGCCGTACGTGACTGGACTAGGAACCTTTGACAACTCTACTGTTGCTGGTATTTTAGAGTATGAATCAACCTCTAAAGCCCTCCACACTCAACTCCCAATGAAGAAGCTTCCGCTCTTCAAACCAATTCTTCCTGCTCTAAACGACACATCGTTTGCAACAAAGTTCAGCAACAAACTCCGTAGCTTAGCCAACGCACAATTCCCTGCTAATGTCCCCCAAAAGGTTGACAGACACTTTTTCTTCACAATAGGCCTTGGAACCAGCCCCTGCAGCAGCAATAACCAAACCTGCCAGGGACCTAATGGAACAATGTTTGCGGCTTCAGTTAATAACGTTTCTTTTGAAATGCCAACCACTGCTCTACTTCAAGCCCACTTCTCCGGGCAATCAAATGGGGTTTACAGCCCTGACTTCCCAAGCAGTCCTATAATCCCATTTAACTATACAGGCACCCCACCCAATGATACTATGGTGGGCAATGGTACAAAGCTAATGGTACTTCCATATAACACTAGTGTGGAGGTGGTCATGCAGGACACAAGCATTCTGGGCGCCGAAAGCCACCCTCTTCATCTGCATGGATTTAATTTCTTTGTTGTTGGCCAAGGGTTCGGGAACTTTGACCGGAATAAAGACCCTGCAAACTTCAATTTGGTTGACCCTGTTGAAAGAAATACCGTGGGTGTGCCCTCTGGTGGATGGGTTGCCATACGATTCCTAGCAGATAACCCCGGTGAGTAAATTAATAAAGTGCAGTAGTATAATATAGAGTTGCAAATCTGACTATAAGATGTACCAGATAGAATTTAATCAAAGCTATTTCGCCTAATATACTTTAGTGATCAAAAATGTATTTGCAGGTGTGTGGTTCATGCATTGCCATTTGGAGATCCACACTAGTTGGGGCCTGAAGATGGCTTGGCTGGTCCTAGATGGAAAGCTTCCCAACCAGAAGTTGCTTCCTCCCCCGGCGGATCTTCCCACATGTTAATGTTTGACTCATTCCAAGCTACATTTTTTGGACGAGAAACTGCTGTCATTATTTGTAACCCTTCTTTTATTACTGACAACTTTAATTTTTTCATGTGTTATCTAATCAATTATGTTTCAATAATTCTTGTACTGATTCCTATGGAGTTGAGGGGACACACTGTAAAAGTATCAAATTCTAATGTGAGAGGCTGAATATGAAAGTATTGATTCTGTATGATTTTTCTTCATGGCGTCTTAGATAGTAATTGTGTTTAATTTTTCCATCTTTATATTTCAACCAAGTAGACAACCAATTAATCTAAGGGTTGAAGTTTCATCCAACAAAAATCTGCAAACAAAGGGTTTATATTTTCGTAATAACAACCCCGAATTTATAGAAACCAAAATTAACTCATTTTCATGCTGTATCTCTAGCATGCACTACAATGTAGGTGTCTAACCAAAGAAAGAAGACAAGAAATGTAGCACCAATCCACCAGAAACAATGGCGCTACCAAACTAAATCGTTCCTAATATATTTAAAGTAAACGCATTTACATTGAATTCAATTTGTTGGCAGAAGAACTTAAATATATATATAGACCAATTTAATTAATGTATAGATAGTGCACAAGATTACAGAAACAAAATCATTGAGAATTCTTGTAAACGAAGAAATCGGTCAAGCATACCTAGGCATCAAGTGTTGAGATTATGAACCCCAAATTGGGAAAAAGAGAATTTGCATGTGCTTATAATTAATTAGACTATTTCTCATATTGTCAATTGGTTTTTATGGTGGAACCTCAACTTTCTTCATGGTATCAGAGCAAGTTGTCACATGTGTGAAGCCCAACGGCCACACGTGCTCCACGTCATCTAATTTGTGTTGTTCAGGTGTTAGACTTGAAATTTCGACACACGTGAGGGTGCGGGTTGAGATTATGAATCCCACATAGGAAAGAGAAGAGACGTTGCATGTACTTATAAGTAATTAGGCTAATCTCCATTTTCCAAACACTAAAGATGCATTACAAAGATACTAAATAAATTAAGAACATTCAAAATGACACCTTAAAAGTTCTTAATCCAATGTATTGTATCTAGTTATTTTCAAGTCTATCTAATTTTTATAGTAAATTCCTAACAAATTTAGCCTAAATTCCATGAAATTCAGAAGCCCCTAATCTAAAACAATGGTTAAAGTTATTTTATGAATAATATAAAGGTTATTAAGAGTTCATATCATTTAGTTTATACTTTATAGACAAAGAAAGATGGCCAAATAAGGATATAGAACCGGTGCAACAGAAGTAAGCTCAATCTTTAATCGCATCCTTACGATATGAAACACTCAAAAGTGTAATCACAGTTACTAGCACTACAGTTTAGTTATATATTTTTCTTTTACTTTTAAGTAGAATTTCTTTAGTTTTCGTTTACTTATCCGGATGATTCACGCGATCACTTTGTTTATCAACCCTAAACCCTTCTTACTATAATAAGAAGCCCGGACACAAATTGCTGACACTTAAAGCGACATGCAAGTTGGCAATAAACTTCACATAACATATATTCATCATTAGTTCCCTTACGACTTGTGTATACATGCATGCAAAGAAGAGTTGTTTATGCGTGTTACCTTTCGTGACAGACTCGTAGTTGTTGCTAAGCCTGGAAAGTAATATTAAGTAGGTCAAAATCACGTCCATTTATGCAGAGGGACGTGGAAATACTTAGGAAAGATTGGACTTGAAAACAAAGGAGAGAGAGGTCAACAGAAATATTTGATTGTCTTTGACACCACTCTAAAGTTGTTCTAACAACCGTATATGCATATCCCTGTAATATAATAGCTAATTCATCAAGCTCTTCTGCTACAATTTCCTTTATCCTCCAGAAAAGTAATATACTATATTTCTAATTTCTATGACCATGCACCTACTCGACCAAACACTACTCATCCCTCTCCTCTATATATACGCACCCAAAATCTTTCCTTGAACACGCACTCGATTGTAGCAGCTTCTCACTTTCTTGCAGAAAAAGGAGAGAGAGATCTAGAGAGAGAGAGAGAGAGAGAGAGAGTGTGTAAAATGGGTGTTCATCTTCTTTCAACACCACCATTTCTTAGGCTCTTTCTCTTCTCCGTCATAACGTTTTGTGTTATTCCTCAACATGCTCTTGCTGGCATAACCAGACACTACAAGTTTCAAGTATGTGGAAATGCATATATATGTCATAACATATATACTAGCTAGTTGTAATTATATATGTAAACACACGCACCCACAAGGGAGTATACTCTTGTCAAACATGTTAAGCTTGTCACATACATGAAGTTTGAGTCCTTGCATGCATGCATGCAACCATTTCTTCCTTTCCTTTTATGTTCTTATGTTTATCCTTTTAAATGATTTTATAGATCAAACTGCGGAACGTGACAAGATTGTGTCACACAAAGAGCATAATAACAGTGAACGGGCAGTTTCCTGGCCCTAGAATCATTGCTAGAGAGGATGATCAACTCCTAATTAAAGTGGTTAACCACGTCCAAAACAACATCTCTATCCACTGGTAATCATCAACTACAACTTCATAAGCAATATAGAAACTAATCATTTTTTGTTTATATTTTACACCCAATCACCATGCATAATTAATCTAAATAAATACTAATTAATAATGTTAATTAATTTCTTTAAATTGCTAGGCATGGTATTCGACAACTTCGATCAGGGTGGGCCGATGGCCCTGCATATGTGACCCAATGTCCCATACAAACAGGCAACAGTTATGTCTACAATTTCACCATTACTGGGCAAAGAGGCACTCTTTTCTGGCATGCTCACATTTCATGGCTTAGATCAACTGTTTATGGTCCCTTGATCATACTTCCCAAGCACGGTGTGCCTTACCCTTTCACTAAACCCTACAAGGAGGTTCCAATTATTTTTGGTAATTAACATTTAACTGTGTGTGTGTGTGTGTGTGTGTGTGTGTGTGTGTGTGTGTGTAGGTACTAATTCTAATTTCAAATATATTTTCTGCCTATAATATTGCATATAATTGCCAATAAAAGCTATATAATTTATACCTGAAATACAGGTGAGTGGTGGAATGCAGATCCTGAAGCCATAATTAGCCAGGCCTTGCAAACAGGTGGAGGTCCAAATGTCTCTGATGCTTATACCATCAATGGACTCCCAGGGCCCCTATACAATTGTTCTGCCAAAGGTATCAAAATATGGAACGGAAGTCATATGAATTGTTGATTGTCTTTGATAATGTGTCAATATCAATGTGACCAACAAAAAGTATCAACATGTTATCGATATAGTATCAGAAGTATCCATGGTGCTTCCATTCAATATTCTAGAACATGTTACTTTCATCTCAATTGTTTTGTATGTGTGGCTCTTTTCTGCAGATGCATTCAAGCTGAAGGTTCAACCCAGCAAGACCTACCTTCTCCGGCTAATCAACGCAGCACTCAACGACGAGCTTTTCTTCAGTATTGCAAATCACACCCTCAAAGTAGTAGAAGCCGACGCTGTTTATGTAAAACCCTTCGAGACTCACACAATTCTCATTGCCCCCGGCCAAACCACAAATGTTCTTCTCAAGACCAAACCCAACTTCCCAAACACCACATTTTTCATGACTGCTAGGCCATATGTGACTGGCCAAGGCACATTTGACAACTCTACAGTTGCTGGCATTCTAGAGTACGAATCGCCCTCTAAAAACAAAACCCTAACAACGAAGAGACTTTCGCTCTTCAAACCAAACCTCCCCGCCCTCAACGACACATCATTCGCAACCAAATTCACCAACAAACTCCGTAGCTTGAACACCCAACGATTCCCAGCTAATGTCCCCCAAAAAGTTGATAAGCACTTTTTCTTCACCATAGGCCTTGGAACCAACCCTTGTAGCCAAAACAACCAAACATGCCAAGGACCCAATGGGACAATGTTTGCAGCCTCAATTAACAACATTTCTTTTGCAAT
Organism: Pyrus communis; assembly: GCF_963583255.1. Lineage (NCBI taxonomy): Eukaryota > Viridiplantae > Streptophyta > Magnoliopsida > Rosales > Rosaceae > Pyrus > Pyrus communis. The sequence goes on along the minus strand of NC_084810.1, from coordinate 19,833,633 downwards.
GCCAAACACTGCCTTACTCCAATCCCACTTTTCTGGCCAATCAAGTGGGGTCTACAGTCCTGACTTCCCAGCCAATCCCATAGTCCCATTTAACTATACAGGGACCCCACCAAATGATATTATGGTGAGCAATGGGACAAAGCTAGTAGTGCTGCCATTTAATTCTAGGGTGGAGCTGGTGATGCAGGACACTAGCATTCTTGGTGCTGAGAGCCATCCTCTGCACCTTCATGGGTTCAATTTCTTTGTTGTGGGTCAAGGGTTTGGGAACTTTGACCGGAATAAGGACCCTAAAATGTTCAACCTGGTTGACCCTGTTGAGAGGAACACTGTGGGTGTGCCCTCTGGTGGGTGGGTTGCTATCCGTTTTCTTGCCGATAACCCAGGTAACTAATTGAAATGACCAAAAAAGTAATTATCAAAGTCAATAACCATGTACTATCACATTAATGATCACATCTCTCTTATGAGAGAAATTCATGTGTCCGACACTCTGGACTACAAGGCAATCCAATCAACTAACCTCTTAGATTTTACACCGTTCACTTCGGTGTCCTAATCGGGCATCTAGGAACAAGAATTTTCTCATGGTCATGGAAGTAAGACTTACGTAAAGACAGAAATATAGTTACTAATGTGATTAGTAATGGTGAATATGCCAATAACAACTCGCATAGATAAATCATATTTCCCTATTGTTGATTTTGTTGATTATGATTGTTAATGTATCATGTGTCAATACACAGGTGTGTGGTTTATGCATTGCCACCTGGAGATCCACACAAGCTGGGGCTTGAAGATGGGCTGGATAGTCTTGGATGGCAAGCTTCCCAATCAAAAACTGCTCCCTCCCCCTGCAGATCTTCCCAAATGCTGAATATTTTCAACCCATTGCTTTCTAACCGTAACTTGCCCCCAATAATTTTGTGCCCATTAATATTTGTTTATTCTTTGGTACCTTTTTGCATTTTAATTACTTTCCCAAATTACATTGTTTGAGCGTGATTGCATTTTTCTTAAGAATAGCTGAAGGGAGCAAAAGAGAGAGACAATTACAACACTCTAATTATATTATTAATGTACAATGCCTCTCAATATTCAATAACATTTACCAGCAGATTCTTGCTGTTCTTTTTCATTTCTTGGAATATAAGAAACAAACACAGAAAAGGACTGGCCTGCATTATTTTAAATCCACACTTTTGGTAACAAACAAGAAGTGTTATTGAATTGTTCAGCTAAGGCGTGTCGTTGCACAATGTTCAGATTTCCTAGTATACAGAAAAAACCAACCAAACCCAGATAAAGCATACCGATGCACGCAGCCGCGGGGAAAAAGACACCTGAAAGTTACGTAGCCGCCCAAGAAGACGGGATCCTATCTTTAGCTTAAGCGTCTGGAAGTTACTCCACTCTAATGAAAACAAGAACAGCATGGTTTTCTTCTAGGTGTGCAGTAGCAGGTCACGATAGAAGACTGATCGCGGATTGAATGGATGGCATGTTACGTCTGCATATTCAAATTCCAGCACCTAATCAACAGCTGTATTCACAATTTGACATCATAACACCTACAATTAACGAGAAAAAAACTAATTTTGTCAAGTTAATGGAGCCCTGCAAATGAAATAGAACTTATTGTTTCACATAGTTGATTAACAAGGGTTTCCACTTTCCAGTTAATGGAGCCCTGCAAATGATTGATCAGAAGTAGACAACCAATTGTGTCGAAATAGCTTTCATAAGGGTTTCATGTTAATGGAGCCCTACAATTAACTAATCGATCAGTAGTAGACATGCATTCACGTCAAATAGATGATAGCTCTATGCAATAAGCAGTCTCACTATATTCCTTACCAAGTATATACCTAAGAATCCAAACACTAGGATATGTCTGTAATAAGACATTCCGCATAGGTTCTTAATTACTTAATGAACCAATTCAACACTTTATATCCAAATGATACAAGTTGAATTCTTAATAAACAAAAATGATATCTATTATGTATCTGTTGGTTCGTGACATCCGCCAAGAAATCATATATTCTTGTCAACATACTGGATGGGGAATCAAATGAATTTGCGAAGCAGTAACATTATCCTTCAAAATAATGAGACACCAGCACCAAAACAAAAATATTGTAAACAAAAGTAATTCCATCTGAGGCTCACCTGTATAAGTACCTCCAAACGAGGTCGCACAATTGGCCCCAGAAGTACGAAACTTTCACAGTTCCACTTGCAGCCATGATTTCATTTAAGCTCCTACCGTTCCTTTTTCTTCAAATGTTTTTCACATCAGCGTCAATGATCAAAGCAGCCCCAGCAAACCCAAAGCTCTTCAGAGAATACATAGGAGCTGAGAACAAAGGTGTCACTTTCACAGAAGTACCCGTTGATTCCAAAGTTGAGTTTCACTTCATCCTCTCCTTTGCTATTGATTATACAACACAATCCATTAATCCTTCTCCCACCAACGGAGACTTTAATGTCTTCTGGGACACAGAGAACCTCACCCCTGCCAATGTTTCCGCCATTAAGGCCCGTCATCCAAATGCTAAAGTAGCTCTGAGTCTTGGAGGTGATACCGTTGGCAACATCCAAATGCTAAAGTAGCTCTGAGTCTTGGAGGTGATACCGTTGGCAACAAAAATGCGTCCTTCAATCCTAAATCAATCAATTCTTGGGTTAGAAATGCTGTCTACTCACTAACTCAGATAATCAGAAAATATCATTTGGATGGAATTGATATTGACTACGAACACTTCCAGACAGATCCCAATACATTTGCCGAATGCATTGGGCGACTGTTGTTCTCCCTTAAGCAAAACAATATTGTGTCCTTCACATCAATAGCACCATATGATGATGACTCGGTGCAGCGAAATTACCTGGCATTGTGGAGGAAGTACGGGCATCTCATTGACTACGTTAACTTTCAGTTCTATGCCTACGACAATCGCACGACTACAACTCAGTTTTTGAAATATTTCGAGATGCAGAGCTCAAATTACAAAGGTGGCAAGATTCTAGTGAGCTTTGGAACAGATAACAGCGGGGGTTTGTCTCCTGAACACGGCTTCTTTGCGGCTTGTACTAAGCTTAACAGCGAGGGCAAACTTCATGGCATTTTCATTTGGTCCGCAGATGACTCCAAGAAGGATCATTTTCGTTATGAGAAGCAAGCACAAGCCTTTCTATCTAGTGTAAATTGATCTGTACTTTTTTTCTTTCTTTCCCTTGTATTTGTTGTTATTTTATTCCTAATTATAAAGAAGAAAATAACGAGTCCCTCTTTATTAAGGTTGTTGCCCAGTCAATCCCTCTCTATACGATGAATTTTTCCTCCTACCAAAGTTTTTCTGCGACGATTTGAACCAGCTTGTGGCCAAATTTTGGTGAACAAACTTGTGGCCAAATGTTTCCTCCTACCAAAGTTTTTCTTTCCCTTAATCCCTCTTTATTAAGGGGAGACGAAGTGAGAATTTGGGAAGATAGATGGCTCCCAATCCCTCTCGGTCCCAGATTTTTTCCCCGAAACCGCCCCACTGTGACTTAGTTCTTGTAGAAGACCTTATTGATGAGTCTAAGAATCGGAACATTCCGCTCCTGAGCCATCTCTTCTCGGATGTGGAGGTTCAAAGCATTCTGTCCCTTTCCCTGAGCTTCCGCTTGCCGAATGACAAACTCATATGGCACTATGACAGGAAAGGTTATCTTCTCAGTCAAGAGTGCGTATCGTGTCACCCGGGACTGGATTCAATCTCGAAGGGAGGCTGCTTCATCCTCTGCTAATTCTTCCGGTGAGGCTTGGAAGAAACTATGGGCTGCTAGGGTGCCTCCTAAGGTTAAGACTGGGGTTTGGAGGATTGGATTGGATATCATCCCGACATGCATCAATCTCCATAGAAAGAGGATTCAAAACGGATATGGTATGTGTTCTCTGTGGAGCGTATGGCGAATCCACGAACCATCTAATGTGGGATTGCATTTTCAAAATGCATGATATCCCCCGTGTACTTCGTGATCTTCCTCTGTTTTAGATTGCTCAGCTCTCTGGGCTGTCGAACATAATCAATCAAATTTTGAGATTTGTTTGATGGTCATGTGAGCTATTTGGAATGCAAGGAACGACCATTTCTGGAACGATGTAGTGACTCCACCTGACCTTGTCACTACCCGATGTTGTTGGTGGCAGGAATTAAACAGAGTGGCTTTTACCCCCACCCAAAGAACCGGGGCTCACACACAGTTGCATTTTCGTTGGTCTCGTCCTTCTACTTCCTTCTTCAAGGTTAATGTTGATGGTGCATGGAATGAACAACTCAAACAGGGGGGAGTTGGGAGTATTATCAGGGATGATCAGGGCTCTTTTGTGGCAGCTGCTGCGAAAAGCTTGAACATGTGTATTCTCCTCTTCAGGCTGAGACGTTGGCTGCCAGAGATGGCCTCTTGCTGGCGACACAAAGGGGTCTTCAAAATTTTATTTTGGGATCTAATTTGCTCCAGATTGTTGCGGCGCTTAGAAACCCTTCCGCTGATCACACATATTATTGAGGATTCAAAGGCGCTTATTGCTTCAGTCACTGGAGCTTCCTTTTCCCATGTTCGTCGTCAAGCAAATGGCATTGCCCATTGTCTGGCTCGCACTGGTCTTCTTTCAGGAACCAACTGTAATTGGGAGAGGGTCCCTCCGGATCTTATCTCTGACTTATTATTTGAAGAACAAGTGTTGTAATGGATTTTGCAACCCTGTTAATACTATCTTAATGAAGCTATTGATCTTTTCTCAAGAAAAATAAAAATCAGAAACAGAGGGAATTCAAATATACATGGTATACCAAAAATACATATACATCTAAAGAATCATTACAGAGGAGTAAGGATTCTATAGTTTCTGCAGTATTTAGTGTTGAACTGGTACTGTGTACCCTTCTTTTTTGTTTTCAATTACATGAATAAACATGGATATATTAAGGCAAATAGGAAGAACGAAATATTGGCAAAGGAGAAAGCAAGATGGTGGGGGCAATATTGTTAAATAAGAGGAAACACGAACACGGAAGAGTTGATACAGAGATATCATACCTGGTAGTGCTCTTATATAACTGGTTACCACGGTATCTGATAGGTTTATGCATTATTCTGTTCAAACTTCAAAAAGGTATAAGCCTTGGGGAAACAAGTTGACAGACTATTGTAAATGAACTGATCCAATAAGAACAAAAAGATGCCCAAAATTAGAATATGCTGGTGGAGAACCTTATGCATATACAGGGCCTTGGATCATTATATACAAGAGCAAAGGAAATACCAAATACCCATCAAAGAAAAAAAGAACAGGGATAAAAAAAACATAAACGGAAAACGTGGATTTATGCAAAGAATGTAATGTATGGAATCCCCAACAAGTGAAAGAAGCATCCTTTATTTGTTGGAAATATGAGTAACCACAGTTTTCCCAATTGATTAAAACATCATCCAACGGCGCTTTCTAGGCCTTTTTTTTTTTCCTTTCGTAGGCCAGTATTTCATTAGCCATCTACAAAATTGCAAGTGATAGAATCAGTGTTCTTTGAAATAATCATAACACTTGACATACAAAACCGAATGCAGAAAACACAAACTGAAATAACACTAGTATTAAGAATCAAAATCGATATGGCATTATCAAAGTTTTCATTGCAATCAATAATATCACCTGGCATTGGTAATTAGCACTACATACAAAATTACCCTGAACGTGCAGAGGAGCAGACCCTCATGGAATTGAAATCTCCACCGAATCCCAGAAAACTCAAAACCGACAGCAATGAACAATTGTGTCATTGTCTTCTCAACTTTTCCTCCTCTTCTTCTTTTTCTTATCCCCTTGTTCTTCCGAAGCATCAGAACCTCCATCTTCTAATACCCCACTCTTCCGCTTCTTACTCTCCTCCTTCTTTGCCTCTCCGCTCCCCGTTTTAGCCCCGCCGTGTCCTTTCTTAATTTGAACCCTATTTTCACCGGAATTGCTAACATTGTCCCTCCTTTTCTTCTTCTTATTTTGTGTATCAACTGAATCAGCCGGCTCTCTCCTTTCAACACCCCCATTTGCCCTCTCTGCAATTTTAGCCCCAGCATCTCCCTTGTCAATTCCCCCTCCATTTTCATTAGAATTACCATCATTGTCCCTCTTCTTCTTCTTCTTATTCCTAGGCACCTCTACTGAATCAGGTGCTTCTTTCTTTTCACCACCGTCCCCTCCCCTCTCTGCAATTCCACCTCCATCTTCCCCAAAATTACGAACTTCACCCTTCTTCCTCTCCTTCTTCTTCCCCTCGGCATCCACTACCTGTCGCTGCGTTTTCGGCTTGAACTCGAGCCCATGACTAACTTCACTCACACCGGCACTCTGAGCTGGATTCTCTCCGACGGTCTCTGCGTCGTCGTTTTCTTTCTCCGACCTGTGCCGCCGCGATCGCTTCCGTTCCGACCTCGGCGATTTGAGCTCCTTGTGCAGCTGCTTCAGCTCCTTGAACGATGTCAAGGTGCGTCGGAGATAGACGCTGAACTCTTGCGACGCGCCGGTGTCGCTGGTGACGAAGGAGGACAGAGTGGAGGTCGCTTTGGAGAGAGAGATTGGCTTCGACGAGACGACGATCCCTGAGACCGTTTTCATGGTTAGGATTTCTAGGGTTTTAGGGAGAAAGGCGGCGAGGTTTTATCTAGGGTTTTCAACTTAGGGACCCATGGTTTAAATAAAACACGTTTATTTATTGATTTGCCTTGAAAATTTTGAAATGCTTATATTAATCACTTCAAGTTAGCAAGTACCATTTACGACAATGGTGGAAAAATATTGTGTTCTTACATGACAGAATGGGTTCAAACGCTTTGTTTCACTATAAAAAAATAAAAAATAAAAAAAAAATCACTTCTAGTTTTTTACAAGAATTCCGCATACTATTTTTGCTTTTATTGTTATATCAAAAGTTACTCCACCTATTACTTGACATAAAATGGATAGGGAGCTTTATATAAAGAGATAAAAAAAATTTACAATATTCAAGGAACTCCACTAATCTTTAAACATTTCAATGAGAAATAAAAACATAAAAACAACTAAAGCCCAGCTCAAAAACATGTAAACAATGTTTTAAAATACCAGCAATACCCCTAAGGCCTTAGGGCTATTAATATAACCCAGCCTTCACAACTCATACAAAATTAATGTGTCATAAGCTCAACTTATTCTCGACTATTTATGCATAATCAGTTCAACCCGTCATTGACTATTTTGCAGAATTAGTTCAATCAATTCTCGATTATTTTTGCAGAATCAGTTCAACTCGTCATTGACTATTTTGCAGAATCAGTTCAATCAATTCTCGATTATTTTTGCAGAATCAGTTCAACCCGTCCTCGACTATTTCTACAGAATCAGTTCAACCAGTCCTTAACTATTTTGCAAAATCAGTTCAATCAATTCTCGACCATTTTTGCAGAATCAATTCAACTGGTCTTTGACTATTTTTGCAAAATCAATTCAATCATTCCTTGATCATTTTTGTAGCTCAGTTCAACCCGTCTTCGATCATTTTTACTGAATCAGTTTAACCTGTTTTCGAACATTTTTGCAAAATCAATTCAATCCGTCTTCTACAATTTTTGCAGTATTAGTTCAATTCGTCCTCGACTATTTTTGCAGAATCAATTCAACCCGTCTTCGACTATTTTTGCAGAATCAGTTCAACTCGTCCTTGACCATTTTTGCAAAATTTGTTCCATCAATCCTTCATCATTTTTGTAGAATCAGTTTAACTCGTCGTCGACCATTTTTGCAAAATCAATTCAACCCATCGTCGACCTTTTTTGCAAAATCAGTTTAACCCGTCCTCGATCATTTTTTAAGAATCAATTCAACCCGTCTTCGATCATCTTCTAATACCCCACTCTTCCTCTTCTTACTCTCTTCCTTCTTTGCCTATTCGCTCCCTCGTTTTAGCCCTGCCATGTCCTTTCTTAATTTGAACCCTGTTTTCTCTGGAATTGCTAACATTGTCCTTCTTTTTCTTCTTCTTATTTTGTATATCAACTGAATCAGCCGGCTCTTTCATTTCAACACCCATATTTGCCCTCCCTGCAATTTTAACCCCAACACCTCCTTTGTCAATTCGCCCTCCATTTTCATTAGAATTACCATCATTGTCCCTCTTCTTCTTCTTCTTCCTAGGCACCTCTACTGAATCAAATGCCTCTTTCTTTTCACCACCGTCCCCTCCCCTCTCTACAATTCCATCTCCATCTTCCCCAAAATTACGAACCTCACCCTTCTTCCTCTCCTTCTTCTTCCTTTCAGCATCCACTACTTGTCGCTGCGCTTTCGGTTTGAACTCGAGCCCATGACTCACTTCGCTCTTACCGGCACTCTGTGCTGGATTCTCTCCAACGGTCTCTGCGTCGTTGTTTTCGGTCTTTGACCTGTGCCGCCGCTATCACTTCCGTTCCAACCTCAGCAATTTGAGCTCCTTGTGCAACTGCTTCAGCTCCTTGAACGATGTCAAGGTGCATCGGAGGTAAACGTTGAACTCTTGCAACGCGTCGGTGTCGCTGGTGACGAAGGAGGATAGAGTGAAGGTTGCTTTGGAGAGAGAGATTAGCTTCGACGAGACAACGATCCTGAGACCGTTTTCATGGTTAGGATTTCTAGGGTTTTAGGGAGAAAAGGGGCGAGGTTTGATCTAGGGTTTACCAATTTAGGGATGCATGGTTTAAATAAAACACGTTTATTTATTGATTTGCCGTGAAAATTTTGAAATGCTTATATTAATCACTTCAAGTTTGCAAGGGGCCATTCAAGTTAGCAAGTGGCCATTTATCACAGTGGTAGAAATGTGTTGTGCCCTTACATGACAGCGTGGGTTGTAACCCCGTCTATGGCTAAGTTAACATTTAACTTACTAACGTTATCGTTTCACTAAAAAAAAAAATCACTTCGAGTTATTTACAAGAATTCCGCATACTATTTTTGTTTTTACTGTTAAATCGGGAGTTATGTGTCATAAACTCAATTCATCCTCGACTATTTTTGCAGAATCAGTTCAACCATCCTTGACTATTTTGCAAAATCAATTCAATCAGTTCTCGATCATTTTTGCAGAATCTGCAGAATTAGTTCAACTCGTCCTTAACTATTTTGCAGAATTAGTTCAATCAATTCTTGACCATTTTTGCAGAATCATTTCAACTCGTCTTTTACTATTTTTGCAGAATCAGTTCAATTAGTCATTGATCATTTTTGTAGCTCAGTTTAACCCGTCTTCGACCATTTTTGCAAAATCAGTTTAACCCGTCTTTGATCATTTTTGCAAAATCAATTCAATTTATCTTCTACAATTTTTGCAGTATCAGTTCAATCTGTCATCGACTATTTTTGCAGAATCAATTCAATCAGTCCTTCATCATTTTTGTAGAATTAGTTCAATAAGTCATCGACTATTTTTGCAGAATCTATTCAATCAGTCCTTCATCATTTTTGTAGAATTAGTTTAACTCTTCGTCGACCATTTTTGCAAAATCAGTTCCACCCGTCGTCGACCTTTTTTGTAAAATCAGTTCAATTTGTCATCAATCATTTTTGTAGAATCAGTTCAACCCGCCCTCAACTTTTTTCTTCTTTTTTTGGCATAATCAGTTCAACCCGTCATCGACCATTTTTGTAGAATCAATTCAACCCGTCCTTGACTTTTTTTGCATAATCAGTTCAACCCATCTTTGACCATTATTTTTCTAGATTTTCCTAGCCTCAGTCGGTGGACTTGACTTTTTCATTATTATTATTATTATTATTATTTTTAGATTTTCCTAGCCTAAGGGAAGAACAATTCTTCATGAATTAACTGAAGGCGCAATCACACATTACACGATCTCGCAAACAATATTATACATATTATTCCAAAATTAACACATTATATACAAATCAAAATTTAATACTATATTTGAAAATGCGTAGGCAAATGGGTTTAATACTCCATCAGAAGCTACAAACAGAATCAATCTAATCGAAACATAAAGGCAACAAGTATACACGAGAATTAATTCAAAACTACAAAAAAGATAAGTAACTTGCCAAAAATGTGTGTGGGAGAGGGAGATCAATAGGCAATAGACTTGGGCTACCAGCTAGAAGATGATCAAGAGATGTGGCATGTTACGGCCAATGTGATCAACAGATCATTGGGCTGCCAGCTGACAGATTTACTGTATTAAGAAACCAACAAAACCAAGAGACCCTGAAACGCGCTCGTTTGAGATCTTTAGTTATATCCCGCAAAGCCACAAGAGTTGCATAAACACCTGGCTCATATTGTTCAATCCATTCTGCCTCAACTGTATTATCATTAGCAGGCAATGGAAAATTCTTAGATCTCGCACCATTATCCCCATCTTGAAATGGCCAGAATTCCTTACCAACAAAATTTTCAGACACACTACTTTTGTCCTTGTAAAATGATCCACCACCATTAGGTAGTTTATGTGGGGATTTTATCATCCCATTGGAGGTCAGAAGCTCCGACTCTGCTGCACATTTGTTTCATTCGTTCCAAGTGGATCCTTGGGTGAATGAGTGGGCCCTGATTTCCATTTGTTGTGGAAGAATTAATTCCCAAGGATGAGATCGAGTAAGAATTAACCCTTGGAGCAAGTCTTAAATTTTGACTTCTAACCTCACCTTATTTCACTCCAACTCTTGCCCTAAAATTTGATTTTCGGTTAAAACTCAAAATAGGCCCAAATATCAACCAACTTTTAGGTTTTAACCCCACTGGTGCGACTGAACGCGCCCAGTAGAGGCCACCCACATGAGATTTAATGCGCCTATTTGAATCTCATGCCCCCATCTTTTTCAAACCAAACATGCTGGATCCCATGCACATGGGCATGTCTACAAAATAAAAGGGCTTGTCGGCAAGAATTGAGAGCCTAACAACTCTTTGATTTAATCCAATGGTTTGGATCTTTGGACCGTTGACTAATCCAACAGTCCAAATTCAACTTTAATTTTTTTTAGTTTTATATTTATAAATTTATTGAATCCAATGGTTGAGATCTAATATGATCAAATCTAATTATAAATAAAAGATTTAAAGACCCCAATTAAAATAATTTTAAAATTTTATTTAATTCAAACTTCATTAAAAAAACTCTACAAATACCTGTGTATTTGTTCAAACATCCACCCAAAATTCACTTTTTTCGTACAATTCTTCCAATTTTTCTCTCTACCATCTTACAAAAACATTTCTCTCATGCATTTCATATTCTTTTATGCATTTCATATTCTTTCATAGTGTCTAATGAGTTTCATAGTATCGGTTTAGTGGTTTTTCAATATTTATCGAAATTTAAATATTTTTAGGTAAAAATGTTCATAAAATTAATTTAGGATAGTCTACATAATTTATTTATTAAAAAAAAAAAGTTAATTAAAAAAATAATTTAAATTCATTTTTTAATAATCTGGAGCATGAACTTTGCCTACCAGAGATGGGTACCTGTATAATTTGTATGTAACATTTTCATAGCATTGATCTTCAAAATTGACATCCCTCTGTAAATTCTAGCTGCTCAGAGAAATAATGTTGAGAAACCGTAAAAAAATGTTTCCATTTCAGAGATTTGTAGGTCACAGTGCCTAGAGTTGTGTAGTTTTCGCTCGTGAGCGCCTACAAAAACTATGCGATAAAAACTGGTACGGAATACAAAAGTATTGCTTTTATGTACGTGTACATTGTATGTAGATTTTATTCAGCTTGGATAGTCACAAACAGTTATTTGCAACTGAGTATTTTCCTGCTCCGATACGTGTTTGATAAAAGCTCTTCTCCACCAAACCTCGAATGCCTTCTGAATGTTGGGGCAATCGTCTCCCTTGTTTAGAAACCGATCGAACCACTTAAGCAAAATTGTCTGCTGCTGCTGCAATGGCAGTGTGAGAATTGTCTGGCTTATTCCCTCTTCAACCAGTTTCTTATCAATAGATCTCGAAGAAGCCCTCCTCATCCATCCGAAATCTTCATACAGAGCTTCCAGCCATGTCGATAGCAACAAGAATCTTGTTTCTTTCGGCACAAGCAAATTCCTGCTCCCAATTGCAACGCATAGCTGAGCAGTGATCCTGCTGATTTCGTGCCTGTACATGGTTGCAATCTTCGAATGCAGGTCCACAAGCTCCTTCTGATCCGCCCATAACTTGACAAACTCCTCGCCCATTTTCTTGTCCACCAGAATACCAACAATCCACTGCATGTTATCAGCCTCTCTCGCTATCTCTGCCATCAAAACCCCACGGTCCCGCCTGCCATCATCCGCAGATGTAGCTTCAGATAAGCACAGGACAAGAGAACTCAGACATCTGTGGCAAAGATGATAAAGGGTTTCTTTAGAGACATCAATCCTATTGCTGTCACCGCCTTCATCCTCTCTGAGCAACCGAGAAATGAGCGTCTTCATTTCCCTCCGAGCTCTATCATCTTTTGCTTGAAGAACGCCGGTCAACAGTCTCATGAAAATGCCATCAGCTCTTGCAGAAGTGGACAATTCAGACGAAACTCTGAGCAGAACTTCACTGGCTAAGTCTTCATGAAGCTGGAGCTCACTGAGTTGCGATACAACTTTCTCCTCTTCTTCCTCGGACCACGGAACAGCTTCCAAATACTCCAAGCATGAGGCAATCCCCTCATCATACATTATAGCAGCAGCTACCTGCAACAAACAAAAATTTCACAAATATTCATCGTCACAAACTCGACAAACGATAAACAAATGACCGTGACTCCTAGTTATCGAATATTCGATTCTTTTTTCAAATTTTCATATAGATTTTAGAAAATACAGATTCGGGCTGTTGATTTTAAAAGATAAACAACTAGGAAAACAAAAATGCAGCTTTGCACAAGAAATTGCAAATGTAAAATGGGATTTCTGGAATTAAAAAAAAAAAAATTAACGATACATCAAAGCGTGTACAATACAAGAATTAGGATTCCTAATTTCGATAAGTTTTTATTTGTGCTATTTTAGTAACTTTAACAGTACATCAATTACGTGTATTGACTATCCCAAAAGTGCACAGATTTCCAAAACTCATAATCCTAATCCAAAATTTTCTCACCAACCAAACAGAGCATAAGACAGAGAGAAACAAAACAGAGAAAATGCTAAAAGAAAAAGCCAAAAGTACATACCTTTAGCAAACCCAAAACCCTAGAGACCTCCTCACCCATCAACCTCCTCTTCAGATCATCAGAGTACATGAGCACCACAGCCTCCACATACACCTCCACGTCATCGCAGTCCGAAATCTCCACGCAGTGCGAAACCCCCCGCTCCTTTCGGAGCTTTTCGGCAAAGAACCGGCTTTTCGCCGCCAGCACGCTCTTGTGCACGTCCATCGACACCCTGAACCCGTCCTTGGCCACCACCGTCAGCCTGACGTCGCCGGACACCAGCCCTCCCCAATTGGGGTTCCGAAACGGCGCGTTTTGGAGAAGCCTGTGGACTTTCTCATGGATTTTCCGGTCCGGGAGGAGCTTGGAGTCCCGGTTCTGGTCGTCGGACATCATCTCGTAGAGGGTTTGGGACGGGGTCGGTCGAGTCAGAGAGTGATTTGACCCGGCGAGTTGCGGCGGCGGAGGTTGGGGAGAAGGAGGGGAGGAGAGGGGCTTGGAGGGCGAGGAGGTGGGGGAATAGAGCTTGGAGAGGGATCTTGACGGCGAGAAGGAGAGGGTTTGATCGGAGATGAAGCCCTGTTTGATCATGGCGGAGACCTCCCTCGATTTGAGCGCGTTCTCGGCCGCCATTGGAGCTCTGAGAGCTCGGTGGGGGAATTAAGTGAATGGGAAAGAAAACCCAGAAGTGGGATTTTCGTGGGGATGCAAGGATTGAAAGAAAGATGGGTTCTTGGAGGATTGGAGTGAGAGAAAATGAGTAATCAATCAATCAAAGAAAGAAGTGAACTTTTCTAGGAAAGTAGAGAGAGCGAGGGGGAAGTAATAAAGAATGTTTTCTCGGGAAGTAGACAGTAAATATTTTCCTGGAAAATGAAGAAAGTAGGAATCCAAGAAATAGAGAGAGAGAGAGAGAGAGAGAGAGAGAGAGAGAGAGAGAGAGGGGTAATGGTGTGAATGATTATAACGAACCTGAGTAAAAGGGTTTGTTTATGGAAGGAAGAAGGTAATATTTATATGAACAGCTGAGCTGCCCACCCACTATCACTCACTCACTCCAGGTCGTACAATTTTGTTTGGTTTGCTGTAAAATTATGCTTTATAGGTATGGAGGAAAGGAGTTCATGTGGACCATCTGTGTATTATCATGTATAAATTATAATAATTATAATATTAATCAGCTTTTAATTAGTTTATCAAATGGATCTAACTTTTGTTTAATTAGTTTAATATTTTGGATGTTTGGATGATAATGGTTGGAGATTCTACCTGTTTGCTGCAGAGTGCAGAGAACCCTAATCCAGATTTAATAATCTAATCATAATTAGTAAAATGGAATAGGTTTTTTTTTTTTTTTTTTTTGGATACAAAGAAAGGTTTTTTAGTTGCAGAGGAGGACCTAGAAGTGGGATCTGAACTCTGCATTCTGTGCAGTAGTGACACAGTCATATGAAGTGGTTGAGCAATGGGGCATAGCATGTCTCGAACTTCAACGTAATGATTCTCCCTTTCTCATTCTCCAAATAACTTTCATGCGACGTATGAATCATATCACTTGAGAAGCAAGATAGTCGGATAAATAGTGTGTTTCACCCACAACAATGAGGCCGTTCGAGATGATAAACTGGTATTTGGGTACAATGCGATCAACTTTTCTCAAGTTTGCTTTTGTTGTTGCACAAAATGATTTATGAGATTATGTTACGATCTGTTGTTCAAACGCAAGGGTAAGTGATTATTCTTGAGATAGTGTGGTTGAGTGGATGTTTATCTATCTATCTATCTATATTATCTTGTATATTATTAAGGGAACATACCTTGCCAACCCTTTTGCCCCTTTTTTTCAATTTTATCCCCCACTTTTGAATACACAAAGTTGAGATAATGAGGGCAAAATAGTAATTTTGTACATTTTGACAAAATGACAATCATATCCTTTTTTTTTTTCTATTTTGCCCTCATTTTTTATGCACAATATTTACATAAGAAGGGTAAAATAGTAATGTTGTACATAAAATATGCACTTATGAAGAGAAATTGTCTCACCATCATTTTTTCATACAAGTAAGTGAAATCATAATATTTTTTGAATTGTTTGAATGAACTGAAACCATTGTGCTTGAGGAGAATGTAGAAAAAGGTAGATCGGTTGTTTACACACACAAATTGTGTGCTCTATGTTAGTACAAGGATAAAGATAATTCATAACAGAATCAACTCAAGTGCCACGTGGGTGGACCAAATGATATTTAAGACAATCACACCAGCAAAGCTGCTCCATTGCCCGTGTAATATTTGTGCAAAGTCAATAATAGAGCGACTGTGAGCCTGAAATTATCGGCCCAAATAAATGCGTGAAAAATGAGTTGAGATGTAACATACGAAAATTTAGAGATAAAATTTATAAATTAAATAATAGTCATCAAAATTTAGAATATGAATTTCATAAAATTTATCTTATGAATCAAAATTAAATAATAGTCATCAAAATTTCATAACTCATCTTTCGAATATTGTATATTTCGTATAACAGTAACTCATCAAAATTAAATAATGGTCATAATAGTCATCAAAATTTTGATGAGTTATGAAAATTTCATAACTCATCTTTCGAATATTGTTATGAAATTTTATGAAATTTTGATGACTATTATGACTCATATATACGAAATTTTGATGACTATTATGACTCATATATACGAAATTTTGATGACTATTATTTAATTTTGATTCATAACTCATCAAAATTTCATAACTCATCTTTCGAATATTGTATATTTCATAACGTTACTGTTATACATAACTCATCTTTCGAATATTGTATATTTATCTTATGAATTTCATAATCGGATTTGTTCAATTTATAATCTTTATTGGAAGATGATCCCTGCAAAAAAAAAAAAAAAAAAAAAAAAAAAAATCAAATGGAGTTTGTTTAGTCATCAAAATGTATGAAACAAATCGACAGTGTGAATACCAAGTAATATATTCATAATGAACCGTCTATTTATTTGATACATTTGGTTGACTAAAAGATTTCTAATTCAAATAATTTTTCCCTAGGATGATCTTCAAATGAGATTAAAAAAACTGAACAATATTGACTATAGAGTTTATATGATGAAAATACACTTATCGCAAAAGGTAGAATATGTGCATTCACCCAGTGAAAAAAATGCAAGTATTATTCAACTACGTAAAACACAAGTATTATACCATAGAAATAAACTTCATATAAGATTAAAAAACTGAATGATTCTGATTATAGAAAGAAAAAAGAAAGTTCGTATGGAGGTTTTTTAATAATTTGTTATGGCTTTCTTGTTTTTAACACTCACGGTGGTTTCAGTTTGGTTAAAAAATAAGGGCTTGGCATGAAGTACACAAAGCCACTCTGTTGTCATTTCGAGTGAATTGGTCAAAAAGTTTGCTTAAATTTTGAGTTTTAAACAAACCATGTGCGTTTAAATTTTGCGGAGGATGAGTTGTCGCTTCCACAAGTGAATGCCGGCAGGGCTGTACACTCTCACATCACAACTTGGCATTTTGTAAAGTTCTTGACACTCATGATCCATTGGAAGAATCGTTCATATGATAGGAGTACATAGAGAAATTATGTACGCCTCCAATAATTTTGTGGACTCACCACATGACAAAAGACCTGCCAAAGTGAAAGGACAAGGACATGATGTGATATTTCAGCTAAAACTTGATTTGAAAATTGCTGAATGAACCGGCTCATAACATTAATCGACATACGTGGTCTAGTAATTAAGGATATAATGGTTGTGGATCTCTATTCATGTTCTGAGCCGGTCTATGCTAGACAAACTCAGCTTGATTCTCACCCTCTTCATGAGTCATGTCTGAGTTTGTAAATGGTCGGCATGATTAGTCAGTTTAATATACATTATTCGCTTATTTTCTGACAGCTTATAAGTTATTTAGGTTCTCACATTTTTCCGATGTGGTACTATTAGAGCTCAATTTGCAAGACGTCTAGGTTTACACAGGATAATACTTACGTTTTTTATCGGAGAATGAACATATTCACTTCTTTCGAATAATGTATATGTGCATCATATGAATTTCATAACCAAAACTGTTTAGTTTTTTTATCTTCTTTAGAAGATCACCCTTAAAAAATCATTCAGGCCGGAGTAATAAGGACAATGGAGAAATAAAGACAGACAGAAAAACAGGTTAAATGAATTAATTAAATTTCAAATTTTTGGAGTACAAACCAACATAGATAACAGAAACATCACACTTTGCAGACATCATACGAACAATTATTAAAAACCTTAAAGTTCTATCAACAAACTGCAACATCCTCCAGGACCAGCCCGTTTTGAAATTTGCTAACAATAACACACAAGCAAATCAACGACACCGGAATGTTTGAACGAAACGATGAGCTTTTCTTCGCAATTTCCCGAATGAGATAAAGTTCAAGTACTCAAAACGTGCACCAGAAAATTCCTGACCAAGAAAGCAAAGTGTTAATCTACTAATAATGCTAGCAACATTCAGAATTCTTCGGAACCGGGTGGAGAAGATATATTATATATACCTCTTAGAATATATTTGTTTGTAAATCTTGCATCTCAGGATCTACAGCATCTGCTCCCTTCTCGGCTTCATTTTTTCCAAAGAGAGGAGCATCGAGTTGAGGAGGGTTCTGCAAATTTAAAAACTTTTCAGTAAGAACTCCTTGAACTTTCTAAATTTTAATGCTTCGGGCATTGCAATTCGTAAGCCCTTCGGTGTTACCATGCAGCGAACGAGAGCCCAGTTGATGCCCTTGAAGAACGAATGGCGCTTAATTTCATCTGCTCCTTCCTGTGAGCCCAATCTGTTTTTGGGATCACGGTGCAACAACCGATACATTAACTGCTTTGCTTGGAGACTTGCCTGCATCAGGACACAACTCCATTAGCATCCAAACCAGAGATGAACATTTTCACTTTGTAATTTCTAACTTCATGCATATTATATTTGTAACTCAGAGTTGCAGTTTGTTAATGAAGAAAAATGTCTATGCTCGTCTGCATAATGCTCTCTCTATAGATCCTAATGTCTCCGCCAAAGCACATCAAACAAGCGATCATAAACGCATTGTGAGACGCATGTGAACCTACAGAATTATTGGTGCAAGAATATACACATTTCATATAGGTATGTGTATCTATACACGCAAACAGTAAATCTTACCGATATACTTCCTGGAAATTTAAGATCCTTGTGAAGAATATTGGCGAATGTCTTTTGCCTTGTTTTCCCCCTGAACGGTGTATATCCATAGAGCATTTCATACAGAAGAATACCTGAAAAAAAGATGCAGTTGATCAGTAGAGGTGGCAGATGGTAGACGAATGATTTAATTTCTTGAAGAGGTAAGACACTCCCGTCATGAGGCGATGAAGACAGTTTCTTATCATTCTCATGCACAGATGACATACTAAAAGCCGAAAAAAATAATTGAAATACGAAATTGAATAAATTGCGTACCAAGGGCCCACCAGTCCACTGCACTAGTATGACCTGCTCCAGTTATGATTTCCTGCAAAGGTAGTGGGAACACAAAGCAGTAAATATGAAGAGTCCTGAAGTTTGACATATCTTGGAAGAAAAGACTAAAAAAGAGCGTGTCCTGAAGTGTCACACCGGAGCTATGTACTCTTCAGTTCCAACGAAGGAATTTGATGCTCTCATTGGTTCAGCCATGAAGATCATATTCTGTTGAGGTTTGCGATGTTTTTTCTTTTCGTTGATGCTTGGAAGTAGAAGCTGAAAGGAAACAAAATTATTACTTCAGAACGAAAAGGACTCTTTCTTTTAGTTCCAAAGTAAGATATGGTTTGTAAGATGTGGTTGGATACCTGTGGTTTGCAAGATGTTAAACACGATAGATCGAAATCTGTCAGCGAC
Source organism: Pyrus communis (assembly GCF_963583255.1). Classification (NCBI taxonomy): domain Eukaryota; kingdom Viridiplantae; phylum Streptophyta; class Magnoliopsida; order Rosales; family Rosaceae; genus Pyrus; species Pyrus communis. The sequence continues at coordinate 19,814,491 of NC_084810.1, read as the reverse complement.
ACATGCCCATTGCTCTGAAGTAAAACATTTTCTGGCTTCAAATCCCTGTATATTATCCCTGTGAAAACAACAGAAGGCTCAATGCAATAACTTGAAGATACTGGGAAGGACAAACATCATTGCAACACTGAGAAAGTCATGTGACTGATGCACACAACTTACCCTGACAGTGAAGATACTCCAGTGCAACAACTACCTCTGCAACATAAAATCTACAGTTGTCCACACAAAACAGCACTCAGTCGTTTGTTTACAATTCGGTAAAACCTTTGATCGCAATCAAAATTTGAATAGTATTTGACTAGAAATACTGAAATATTCAACTGCAATAGTAGTTAAACCAATTATTTCTGCTCAAACTTAACAAACTTTCAATTGTCTGTAACCTATTGCATCATTATCATTTCTTGTGATTTACCTCGCAGAATCCTCCTTAAGAACCTTCGTCGGTTGTCTGTCCAAAAGCACGAAGAGTTCTCCACCCGGGTAGTAATCAGTAATGAGGCAGACATGTGTTTTGGTCTGCAAAATTTATAGATGTTGAAGTTTGAAAAGAAATCCATATGTAAGTAAGCAATGTCTAACACATATAAATGATAGTTTTAATCTTAAGTCAGATGTTGCCTTGTGACAAAATGAATGAGGCAAAAGCAAGAGTGTGAAAGAAACAAAAAGATGAGTTCTGCAGAGAGAAATCATCCATTCTTGCTAACCTGAAATGAAGCATACAATGCAGGAAGAAAAGGGTGATCCAATATGTCAAGGATCTCTCTCTCTGCGCAAGCTCTGTGCACCTGCATAAAATCATGGATTTCAGTACCTAAAAACTTGACTCCAAATAAAGCGTAAGGCAAGGTAATCAACACGCATAAAATCATGGATTTCAGTACCTTGTTGCGATTGAGCATGACACCCTTATCCATAGCCTTCATGGCGAAGTAGTGACCAGTTCCACACAGTTCAACCAAATGCACACTGACATAAGAACATATAATGTTGAATGATTCGTATGAGTTTGCAACTAAAAGACTTCTCCTAAATATCGACAAGTAAAAACGAATGTATACTAAAGTTCTATAGTTTTATTCAATGGAATCGATCAGAGCCACCAAGTAATTAACATTCCTCAAGTTCATTGTATTAATAGTGAAAACTGAAGGTAAAAATGCGAAGATAGAAAATACTAACTTGCCAGTATCACCAGATCCCAAGGGTTTTATAGGCCTAAAATGTTTCAATCCGATCGGCTCTCCACTGTCTATAATCTGCAGAATCAAGGGTTCCTTCAGCAATCTACCGTAATATAAAGGGTGAAGATATTCAAGAAAATCAAAAGAAGAAAGCCCTAACACTTAATAGACCAAATATATCTTTATGTATGAGATAAATCTGCATTATTAATCAAAACTTCCATGCATAGTGCATACATAAATCCACAAAATGTAAGTGATTTCCTATACCACAAAAATGAATGCTAACCCGAAAAACAAAAAAGAAATTGCCAAAGTTAGAGCTTCTACTCTAAATTTTAGTGGATAATAAAAGGGCTAAAGTACATTCACATAAACCACGTCTCTGAAAAGAAGCATTACTTCGCTCAATTTTAGTTGCTTGCAACTCAAGGTTCTTAAAATAAATCCTGAATTCTGAAAATCGAGAGAGGTTTTCTTTTCCCACTACGCGAAATCCATGAACCATGCACAACTGAATGATGATCAGTACCTTTTGGATAGCTACCCAAGAGGGGGTATATTTTCTATGAGGCTTTGGGTGAACAACCTTCGAATGGTTCATCCATAGATCTTCTGGTTTCTGCAGTAGAAAAGGATGCTGTCAAATTCGTAAACATACAAAAAAATTTAAGATGACGAGGATTTAAATCAAGACATTACCAAATTGGCATCAGGAAGTTCTCTCGCTGCCTCATCGACATTTTCAGCAGTTTCTCTGATCTAAAAGTAGAAATCATATACCGTATAAATAAGCTTAATTCTGAACAGAAATTCAAGAGCAGAATACAGGAACAGAAAATAAAAAACGAAAAATGTGAAGAAAGTTGAGACCAGTATTTCGCTCTCTTTTACGGTGTCTTCAGGAATAGCGTTCTTAAGAGGCTCAATATGCTCACTGCCATCTAGTTGTACCCCAATAAAATACTGCACCTCCCCCTGTTTACCGAAACAAGTAAAATATCATATGTCATTCAGTTCCAGAGTCTTTTCTATCGCATTGTTTTCGTTCAATATCTGTGTAGATCGTACCTTTTGATCACGCATAGGCTGCAGATGAAATACATTCCAGAACTTTTTACCTGGATCGAGTGCAAATGGATTTTAGTTTATTTGTTAAGTGTAGTTAATTGATGTGCCTTGAGTAAAATGGAAAAAGGAAACATACCGCTTTTCGAATAATTGATGAGCTGCACGGTAACTTCAGTCTGGTTGTTGATTGCATCTCTTATTTTCTTCACAGTTTCCGGATCCGTTTCAGGTCCTTGCAGGAACCTAAAGACATCCAAACAACAAAACAAATAAGAACCCTCTTCTAAGTGCTGAACATTTTGGGATGATCAGATCCCGAATGAGGATCATTGAGCTTCTTAAAGCAACTCGCCAGACAACAAAATCAGTTTATTTGTATTGAAGTACACCTGCAATTTCTTCCCAATATTTCTTCGCGGCTGTACTCTGTAAGCTCTAAGAAACTGTCGGACGCAAATATCTGAAATGCAAACGCTCTCAAATATCACATGCTTAAATCTTGCGTTATTTAAATCTCGATTGTGAAAATTTAATGACAAAGTTTGAGTGAAATTAACTTACGATGGGATTATCAGGCAGCCTTGGATCAGTAATGACAAAGTTTTTCTCAATACGTTCGAGTGTTGTAGCAAGATCAATACCCTTCCTCATTTGCTTCTGTCTTACTTTGTCATCAAGACTGTCCGGTCTCTCCTCGTCACTCTCATAGCTATCCGCAGGGACTCCGGTGTCAAAGCTTTCCTCAATAGTTTGGCTTTTCCTAATCCTCCTAAAGTCGTGAAGTAAAATAGTAGAGGAAAGCGTTAAGCCTATGCATGCCTTAACATTTTTCAGTGGTTATATTCATATGAATAGATGAAATTATACCCCATGAAAGAAAGCCGGCTAGTTTTTTTCGGTTTCTTTTCAGGCAACTCGTTGATACGCTGCATTGAGATTTTAGGATGATCCCCGCGTGAGTTTCGCCTAGGTGGACCAACACTCTCAGAGTTTCTCCTCCCTGGAGGTTGATCTGTTCTCTCCTCTGCCCTGCCACCTTCTGACTTTCTAAAGAAGGGACGATTTGCTGATTCGCTAAGTGATCTTGGTCTTTTCACTGCCTGTACCAGTTCAGATACTGAGTTTGAAGCCATCTCTTTCTGACGAGCTGCAACAAATCCAATTATCAGTTAGCTCAAAACCTAAGACAATGTGACAATCATTTGCATGTTTCAGTTTTAGTCATTAAGTCGCTATCTCAAAAACGCCGGTAGTACTTCATACTCGGAAAAACAAGCTAGAGTTTGATGACAGTTCAATACAAATTTGACTGGTTGCATAACAATGCTAGCAAACTTTTGGTTTTAGAGAAAGCATATAAATTTTAGATAAGTCACTGGGTGTTCATCTTCCATAAGAACTCGAAAACAATGACAGATGCTTTTCATATGCAGATTTCGCAATCTATCTCTAGCTAGCTAGTACTACATTTTAATTGGAAAGAAAAGGTATTTTCTAAGTAGTATCAGTGATTTCAAAACTCTGGGAAGCAACTTTTCTGCATCACACTCTCACTATGTCGATTTTTCGTTAGTCTTCAAATTGCTTATGTCAAAACAAACACCTTCGATTTTCGTTTTGGTTTCTTGAGCAAACTCTTTTTACTCGAACTTATGATATTTTGTTAGTCACTTGTTGAGCTATGAAATCGTTGTAGTTCATGGCTGGTACTGGTTCAATCATGTCACCAAAAAAAAAATCTGGAAAAAAAAAAACAATTGAATTAGAGAAAGAATTAGAATATATACCATCATATCGAATCAAGGATTCGGGCAATCCATTCGGACGCAGCATCTTATCCTTGGACCCCTCTGTATGCTTGCTCACTTCCACTTGCATTCTGCCACGTCACGAAAGTAGTAAACAAAAGCATGCATGGATAATTAGCATCGCATGCATTCCCATGCAATGCATATCTATGGTTGCTAAAATGTCCGTATCCCCAACATTCTTGTCTCTCTAGGCCATGTCCATCCATCTCCTTCCCAACCCATCAAGTGTCCGATCGATGTCGGCTAGTGCATGCATGCATGCATGGGAAATAGCTTACTGGATACTGTACCCTGTATTGTGTCTGTTTTTTTTTCTCACGTGATGTGTAACGTGAGGAAAGACACTTGAATACAATACACGGTGCAGATGTGGTCTATGACAGGAAGGTCCACACACACACGACATTCCATCACAATCAAGTCCTATATAGGCTAATTGAATCTGGCAAGATTATAGAGACTAGAGAGGAGCCAGGCAGCCCCAGCTGGAGAAAAAGTAGAACAATTATTGGAACTTTACATGTGTGTCTATACCCACTCTGCTAGACAGTCAATAATGGACTCGATCATATTTCTACTACCCGAGAGATTTTTCATTAGGACAAGAATTTTCTGCTCTTCAACTTTCGATATCCTTTCGTGTCATTCTGTTTTGTGTGATCACGGTTAAGTCACGTTAATATTTTATATTATTTTTTTTATAGAGATAATAAGACAAAAATAAATAGTAATATAAAATGTTGACGTGAATTAACCGTGACCACACAAACAGAAGGGCACGAAAAGGCATCGGAAGTGGGAGGGTAGACAATCCTTGTCCTTTTCATTATGCCTAGAACACCGGATGGTACATCTTATGTCATTATCCAAAGAAATGTTTTTTTTTTTTTTTTTTTTCAACTATTCCCTCCACTTATATAATAACATATGACGTATGTACCCGTGCTTCAAACACACTGAAAAATCTCCTATACCCAACGTATACATATGATTACAAAACTATGGAGTTAGATGAACAAGAAATTTGTCACATCAAACGATCTAAAATGTTATATCATTCATGACATCAGGCGACATGATATGTTATGTCGTTATTCTATGAAATCTAAATTCTACTTCTTATAGATTATTAATGTAATGTAATATAAACTCTGTGCGTCTGTGAAACTGACCCATAAATATTATGAGATTGATAGTATGACAACTCACACTTCCAATACGAAAAAGTATTCACCATGAAGAAAGAAAGAAAGAAAAATACCCAATGAATTTGAGAACTTTCCCACTCTCGTCCTTGATGGGAGCAATAGTGAGTAAATTCCAAAAAGGGGTCCCATCTTTCTTATAATTCAGCAACCTCCCACAGTAACTCTTGTTCCCTTGCAAAGCCTCCCTTATCTGTGCAACATCTTGCGGGTCCGTACCCGCCCCCTGCAAAAATCGGCTGCAAAAGAACCCCAACAAAACCCCGAAATTATCAAAACTACCCTCCTCACACTTCATACCGTTATTTCCGTTACCATAAATATAGCAAAAAGTTGAAAATAAAATTAAGGATACCACCCTTCAACTCTTTCTCCAAATGTATAAGTAGGACCATTCATTTTCTCTATCATTATCTAAATATTATCTATAGAAAAATTTATTCAATTTATAGACCATTTAGTTATACTAGATGAAGTCCACACACTATGTATGTGTAAATATAAAAGATTTAAAAAGAAAAAATATTTATATGGAAAAGAGGGAAGTTGGAGAAAAATGTGAAAGAGATAGGAAAAACTTTTCAGTGTTGCAAGAACAAGGTCCGATACACCAAGTGTCTTAATACAGTTTGTTGGATATTTCAAAAAAAAAAAAAAAAAAAACTTCTAACCACTTGTACCTAAACACTTGGTGTACCAGACCGTGTTCTCAGTACACTGAAAAATTTCTCAAGAGAAAGGGGAAGAGAGAACTTGGGATTTAAGGTTTTTATTTTTATTATTTATTTTTTAAAATTAGAGATATGTTTTGATAATATGTGGGGTGATAGAATAAAAAATATAGCAAAATTTGTTTTGTGTGAAAATACTTTAATGCGCATGAATTTTTTTGTTTCAAGTACGCATGAAAGGGTATAATAGTATTTTCCTGATTTTTAGTTGACAAAAAGTGTTCTATTAACAAGTAGTATTCAATTATGAGTTTAATAGTTTTTTCTTAATTTTTAGTTAAGGAAGAGTGTTCTATTAAAATTTGTATAGATATATAAAGAAATAATTGTCGGTTTCTTATGAGAATGCTACTTATTATCATAACGGTCTACTTATTTGATACATGCAATATAATTATGTAATTGACTTAATGGTCACTAAATTGACTGAATTCTAAAAATCGATCTTTAGATGGCTATGTAAAATAAAATAAGTTGTTCCAATTACAACGATTATATGGTGATATGATGAGAGGGGTAACTGAACGAGGGGTGTGTTAATAAAATTAATAAAACGGTAAAGAGTAAAAAAGTTAAATAATTACCAGTTCCTGCCGATGACCTCCTTGGAGGTGTACCCGGTCATTTTAAAGAACCCGGCGCTGGCGTAAAGAATCGGGTAATCGGGTTTGGTGGCGTCCGAAACGACGAACGTCTGCTGAAACGTCGACAGCGCGTCCTTCAAGTCGTTTGAAACTCTTGGAATCCCTCTCTCTTTCCCTCCACCGAACACGTCGTCCGACGACAACTCGCCGGAGCTCCGAGCCGAGTTGTTCGAGTTCCTTCTCGAGGTCTCAGTTCCTCCGCCAAGACTCAGTTTGGAAGTCGAGTTTTCGGGTCCGCCCGAGGTCCGGACGCCGACTCCCTGCGGCTTCCCGGTCTCCTCGTCCGTCTTCAGCACCAGACCCCACTCGGCAGCCCTCTGCGCGGCGTCGTCGGACGGCTTGTCGTTTGCGTCGACAGAGGAGGAGGAGATTGTCTGCTGAATATTGGACAGCGGAGATGGGGTTGGGGAGTGGTGGGCGACGTCCTTGAGGGCCATCCATGAGGTTGTGATGTCGGCGGCGCGGGTGGACTTGGAGGCGAGGTTGGGTAATGGGTCGGGTTCCGGGATGGTGACAAGTGGGTCTATCCAGCTCTGCCACGTCTGCTCGGAGCGGAAGGCTGGTGAACCGGTTGTAGTTTTTGTTGGTTTGGCGGCGGAGGAGAAGGTGGAGGGGTTGAAGACTTCGAGAGAGCCGCGGGAGTCTCTGGGGAATGGCGGGATGAGGGAGGCGGGTGGCATTGTGTCTGAGAACTGTTCGTCTTCCATCTCTGCATGGATATTTTATGACCAGATAATTAAAAATTAAAATATGAAGCCTTATTATATTATACAATCTAAAAAATAAAAATAAAAAAATCATGCGTCACCATGAAAATGTTCTTGTTGATATTTGCAGAAGAATATAACAAAATTGAGGACCACATTACGCTGCAACGATACGTGGTTTCATAATTTTAACCGTCTATTTGTTAACTATTACATATTATTTTGAGAAATATTTATGTAAAAAGTGTTGGAGAACTCAAAAATTGTGTAGCAATTTTGTTAGAATCATGCTAATTTCAAGGTCCACCGGAAGCACTATGTGTGTATGTATGACTCACTCCACATTGGATTTTTATGATTTGAATCGTTTATTTTTCAATTTGTACTTTATGAATAATCCTTGCAAAATATTAATCAAAAATAAAAAAATGTTTGAGGTATCTAATTGAGTTCATAGAATTGACGAACACTATTTTCTAAGAAACATTCAAATTGTATCATGAAATTCAACGAGTAAATGGTTTCGGATTGAATTGATTTTTGCAAAAATTATCTATGAATGAAGACTAAAAAAATAAGCAGTTCAAATCATTGAAGTTTGATGTATAAATGGGCCCCACAACTAGTTCCCATTTACAAAAAAAAAAAAAAAAAAATCCTTTAGATAAAGGCTCTGTTTAAAAAAAGTCATTAATTATATACCTGCTAAGGATAAATTTTGACTTTATTTTATTTTGTTTTATTATGCCTGATTCATGATAATTATTTATGGTGCAGCTCCCCTTTATTCCAGAACTGCCTTCTAAATTTGAACAGGTAAATCTTTTTAAAAAAGTGAAAACTGATTGTCGTTAGACTAAATTAATAGACATAGAATATTATAGCAAAAATAATGCATAAAATGGGAAGAAGAAAAAGATAAATGGTTCGAAACAAGGACACCACATTGCAAGTAGGACATAGTGCACAAAACTTTGGAAGATATTATTGAAGATATTACAAAAAATAGGAGTGAAAGAGAATGAGCCATGTCGTGACATAAGTGATAGAAATAAGATGTGGACTAATGCAATGTTAAGCGTGTTGTTTTCCTTGCACCCAATGCCTACACTGATCATAGCTCTTGTGGGGCTGTGAGAGTTGGGGTTTGGCCAAATTTCAGACTAGAGGGACATGGACGGTGAAGTGTAAACTTTTGGATTGATGTGAAATCATGACACAAATTTTGAAAGTAAATAAAAAGGATTGTCTTAGGTTTCATGCGCAAGTAGTTAATTCAGACAATCTCGATCGAATTAATAAAAAGCCACTAATTCAGTTGATAAATCTTGACATAAATCACGCATATATCCAACTAAACATATGTGTTAGGTATAGGGTTTTAGTCCTCATTGAAACTTTGAAAAGTTCCTGAGGACTGATGGAGTGATGAGCACCTCATGTTTCAACTGCAATTCTTTGTGCTGTACCGACTTATATAGTACTTTGAACAAGAGGTCAGGGTGGGAACTAGGTGGGTGTGCTATTTAATTAAAAAGGACACTACAGCAACATGCTTGCTCCCATTTCTTTCTCATGATCGATTGTGATATATAATTCACAGTAGACATGCATGTCCAAGGTCATTAGTTGAAAAATATGCAGCATTAATGATATAGAAAGCAATAACTTAGGCAACAAATTGAACAAAAGCATAGTTGGAGAGGAGAATCATACATATGATTGTTATAACCTAAGGTGAATGAATTGATGAAGTAGGAATTATTAGAGTTCTAATAAACATGTTGTGAGAGCATCTCCAGCAAAGCTAGCTATACTATTCACATGATTAAATTTGATTCGTGGATAGCTAGCTAGTTTCTTGGAGAAGTGTCTTTGAGTTCATTGGCTGAAAATGACTTAATTAAAAGTGAGTTTAACTAGTTTGTTGGAGATGTTCTAACTCTAAGTTTGGCATATCATTTGGCTTCTACATAAACTCAAAAAACAAAAATATCATTCAAAATCTTGCAATTAGAGTAATATTTAAGGATCACATAGAAGTAGGAAGTGATCAACTGGTCATGCATATTGAACTCAAATTTACCAAGCTGGATGCATAGTTGAATTTGAACTTTCAGAACTGCAAGAATCAGTGGACCCAAAAAGTTTGTTTAAGTAGTTCAATTTTCTGTCATCATGCATCTTCCTAAAAACCCATTAACCAATAGAGTGTCGTAGAAATTTTTTATTAAGCCACACAAGACTGGTAGCTCAGTAGCTGGAATGGTTGGAGAGAGAGAGAGAGAGAGAGAGAGAGAGAGAGAGAGAGAGAACATTCAAAGATTTTGCATATACAGAAGAAGTACCTGATCAGGTGAATTTGTGTACTAAACAAGGCAATTGGGAAATAAATGAGTTTCAATTCTTAGCAAATTGAAGAAGCTCATTTTTATGGCTTTTGTTTCAAGAAAATAATTGGTGAGAGAGAGAAGAGAAGATAGCACAATATGGGTGAGGGAGCAGTTTTTAGTGGGCAAATTAAAAGATTGAGAGAGAAAAACAAGAAAGATAAAATGATTGTGAGAAAACAAATGGTTTGGCCTCCCATCCCTCCATACCAAATACTCACATGCCCTCTTCCACATCTTGCTATACCAATCCCACACTCTATGTATTGTTCTTAAAGACACCATAGAAAGCGCAACGGAGGATTAGGCTAGAAAAACTACAGACGCTCCAAGATATGATTGAGATCTAAATTATAAATTTATTTTGTGCTTCCATTATTAATATCTTTCTTACCTTGCCCCCAATATATGATTGAGCTTCTGGTATCTTTCTTTACAGACTGGAAATTGGCTGGCAGTAGCTAAAACAACAAAGGCAGTCACAGAAGCAGAAGCAGTAGTAGATCTAGGAGCCCTTCATCCAACCCGTATAGCTCGATCAGCAATGCTTCTTGTGTTTTTCTGCCGTACTAGATAGAAAGTAATATTTCTATATTTTGCATTGGAAAAGAGAGAAATGATGAAGACCATATATCTATATATATACATATATACATATATATGTGCGCGCGCACACAAACAACTTGTGGCGGTGAAACTTTCTTGAATGTTATGATTAGATTTGTGAATTTGTCAGCATTATATTTTTTCTTTTAATTAGGGCAAAGATTTATCCTTTTTGGGGATATCAAACTGCTTGTGGATTTAAAAGTTTACCTGGGTTTTGGGATAAACTTTCCGAAATTAGTAAGATAAACTATAGAAGCATATTATTTTGTCCTGAGGTGGAGTGGTCATGGGTAAAAACTCTGATGTAAGAGGAGTACACATGCACATGGCAATGTTGGGAGGGTTAAAAAGCATTTACCTAGGTTTGTTGAAGTTACCAAATTTACTTATGCTCATGGAACAATGGAACATGGAACATGTTCCTGGGAGGGTTAAAAAGCATTTGCCTAGGTTTGTTGAAGTTACCAATTTTACTCATGCTCATGGAACAATGGAACATGGAACATGGAAGGGTTTGTTCAAAGGAGCAAGATTCTCTTCCTTCTTTTTTTCCCTCCTCTTCCCTCCTCTCAATTGGCGGAGAGAGAACCCTACTTGATCAAATTAGTTCTTCAAGTACACGTTACTATATATGTTAAGAGGATTGGATGGGTTGAACTAAAAAAAATTGACAGTGAATTTCTTAAAGGAAAAAAAATCAAGTGTAAGTGCTGTGGTTATACCAAAGCATAAGGAACTTGAAGGAAACTATACAAGTGTTACCCTATCCTACAAGGTATTGTGTGTTTTGGTTTTTAACACAATCGATATTAGTGGAGGGAAATGAATGCTAACATTTAGGTTACAATTGTGATATAATTCGATGCTATGAAGTGCAAGGTATTGAGTTTTGCTTCAATATACGAGTTGATCATCACTAGGGTTTTGTTATCGATACTGGTGGCAGGTTTACACGAGGGCGACTGAAAAATATTGCCCTCACTCACCATTTTTACTAACCTTGGAGTTTCCAAACACTGTAGTTGGGTATAGTTGTCATGAGGCAAGGTATCAACAGTAGGGAAAATAAGCAGCGTGTGTAGAGACTTGGCTAATTATAAATTAGAAATTAGAATTTGTGGTAAATGTTATATATAGAACTTGATTCTTGGGGAATAGAGAGAGATGTTTTTGGTTTGAAATCCATTGCCAAAACGTGAGTTACAAACCTTGGCAGATCCGAACAAGAAGTGGCTAGCTGCATACATTTCTCTTCAATAAGCACAACCTTTTAAGTTATCAATTTTTGGCTTATTTTTAATTACGCTCCTGTAACTCTATTTTGATTCGACTATACCTGTTATAATTGAAAAATTATCACTTTACTCCCTGAAACTCAAAATTGGTACTACTTTGATATGTGGACTCACTTTTCTCCCGAAAACTTATAAGTTACCTCCTAAAACATAAGTGGGACCTAACACCCAATATGACTATGCCACAGTTCAAACAATCAAAGAATGTTAAGTTTAAAAGAAATTGAAGAGAAGAAAAAGATAAAAAATAAATAAATTGATTAGCATGGTGCACTCAAATCAAACCCACATAAAAAATTAATAGATCTAAGGTAATGTGGAACGAATTTTAAGTTTTATAGAGACGATTTTCAAGTTTCAAAAAGCAAAATGTGATCAAAATCGAGTGCCAAAAGATAAAGGGACAAAGTAAAGCGAATTTTAAATTTCAAAAAATGAAATTATAATCTTTGAATTACAAAAAGTAAAATAAAATTAAAATCGCATTCTAAGAAGCGTAGCTAAAAATAAGCGTAAGTTTTTGTTAACTTAATATCAAATTTAAGTTGGGGTGAGATTTCTGCTTTTTCCAGTGAAGTATATGATACTGACCTTTAATTATGTGGTGTACTCACACATGTGGTAGGCCCTAGAACCACGTGAACAAACTTTTCACACGGAGACATCTTATCCGTTCACGGCCTGATGGGATCACATCAGACGACACAACCTCCCCTCATGCTCAAGTGCTGACCCTTTCCTTGGTTGGCCCCAACCCCTAGTCTCTCTGGCAGATAGAAAAATCACCCTCAGAACATGGTCCCTCTCGACGATTGTGATTGCCTCAGAGAGAGAGAGAGAGAGAGAGAGAGAGAGAGAGCATGGGAGTCATGCCACCATGTGTTGCTATAACGTTGTAAAGAGAAGTTACACAGCTACGAACCAACTTGGGTTGTCTGATGTCACACTGGGATTGCAGCTTCAAAAAATTTTAGGTGCTCCGGAGTATCCTGTATTTTATGTCTTTCACGAAACTTCCTTCTTAGGTTTTTTCTTGCAGCCTTGTCACTTTTTGAGTTCTTCTTCCGGATCGCCTTTTGAAAAGCGAAAACGTAGGGGTCATGATAATCTAATGGGAGGGATCTTTTCACAAAGCCAGAAAGAGTTTGACATTTTTAAATAAAGATTTAACGGTTAAAACGTAAAAAACACTAGATACACCAAAAAAAGTCTCTCAGCTATTTCTTTTATCTCTGTGTCACTTTCCCGTCATTATATGGGATTGTTGGGTGATGGCCCAAACTAAAAAATGGGCTTTTTTCAACTTTTTGGCACAGTGATAGCTCAAGGACTTGAGGTGATTTTGGGGGGCTCTAGATTGCTTCATAACCAAAAGAACAAAGGGTCCAAAAGGCAAAGAAAAGAGATTTCTGAGTTCTTGTGGGCTCAAGGCGGACCATGCCCATCTATCAGTCACTTTACCTGTAATAATAACATGCAAAATGGAACGTTCTCTGTTTATATTGCCACAATATATGACTATAATGAATATGTTCAAACAAGATTCAACCTGATCAATTGTTCAAAATCACAATACGACAATACAAACATTTTACATCTTCAAGCAATACGGAAAGCAAAGTTGTGTGGTTGGTGGCTTCGGAGTTTTCTCTCTGGTATTGAGATTTGGGAGAGAAGACTCAGAAGAGGGGGAGAGACAGAGACAAAGAGGAAGAAATAGGAAGAGGGAGGAAAAGAAAGTGGAAGAAGAAGGGAAATAAATTAAATCATAAATCCAACCGCAAGATCTGAATCAAACAGCTAATATGATTTGGTCCTCAGTAATTGGAGGCACAGATCCGGAGAGGACCTGAATCCTACAATTCTATTGAAGAAGACTGGAGTGGAGATTGCCATTTTCACCTAGCACACCAAGTGGTAGGTACAATTCAGTTCACAAGTTACAAATTTTGAGTTATTAGAACACAAAATACTTATAACACGTGACAACATTTGTCACTTAACCTGTCATGCCCACCCAAATTTTGCTAATCATATGACCAATGTTTTTCTTTTCGGTTACAAATCATAAGACCAAAATCTTCATGAGAAAGAGGTTGGTGTGCAAAAATATTTCTCATTAAAACTGCCTGCTCTCCCACAAACCATACAATTTTTCCTTCTCCTAGCAATTTAGACATGATCAATATGTGTCATTTAGGCAGAAGGGTCAATAAACTTCCAACTTCCTCGCAGTCAATTTCGTTCATTCCATAACAAACTTTAGGACGCAACACACATCCCCCTCCCTGTCTCTCTCTCTCTCTCTCTCTCTCTCTCTCTCTCTCTCTCTCTCTCTCTCTCACCTCCTTTCTTGAAACCAAACTCAACAGAAATGGGAGGTAGCAGCACCAACAGCAACCACAAACTCCAAGACTCCGAAAAGAAATCGTCACCTGCACTAGTGGCTCCTCTAATGATAGGCTTCAGAGCCACCCTTACTTGGGTTCTCCTCACCGTTTCTGTTCTCTATGTCCTCTACTACTCCAACCGCCTTCTCTACGACCACCAAGATTGTCCAACCACCGCCGTAGATCCCTCCACCGAACGGCACCTGGAATCCATCTCCAATGCCACTACTTCAGCTGATCTCAAACTCGGGAAGGACCACAAAGAAGGCGACGAAGAATCCCCACAAGTGGCTGCACTTTATCAAAAGCCTCAGGGATACGACACGGAGCTTAAACACATTATGTTCGGGATAGCTGCTTCGTCAAATTTGTGGCAGAAGAGGAAGGAATACATCAAAGTTTGGTGGAGGCCTAACGAGACTAGAGGGGTAGTTTGGTTGGACAAAAGGGTAAGGGCTAGAAGAAGTGAGGGGCTACCCGAGATTCGGATTTCAGGAGACACAAGCGGATTTAAGTACGTGAATCGTCAGGGGCGGCGATCTGCATTGAGGATTTCAAGGGTGGTTTCGGAGACATTGAGGCTTGGAGTGAAGGATGTGAGATGGTTTGTGATGGGGGATGATGACACGGTTTTCATCGTGGAAAATGTGGTGAGGATTCTCAACAAGTATGACCACACGCAATTTTATTACGTGGGAAGCTCGTCGGAGAGTCATATTCAGAACATATTTTTCTCGTATTCTATGGCGTATGGTGGAGGAGGTTTTGCTATAAGTTATCCCTTGGCAGTGGAATTGGAAAAGATGCAGGACCGGTGCATTCAGCGCTATCCCGCATTATATGGCAGTGATGATCGAATGCAGGCTTGTATGGCTGAACTAGGCGTGCCACTTACCAAGGAAACTGGATTTCATCAGGTAAGAGGGAAACAAAACATGAAAAATGTTTGAAACTTGGCAACTGATCTGTGTTTTTCTCCTTTTTCTCTGAGTATTGCTTGAATCCGAAAACTTTGGATCCCGAATGATGAGGAAATGTTTCATTTGTTTATTTACGACTGTGTCATCTGCTACATTTGGTGACCAGAATTTTGTGATTCTAGTACTAGTGTGTTACATTCTTATCAAGTATTTTGCATCAGCCATTTTCTGGCTTCATTTTTCGTGGATTTTTCATCAATGAAATTGAATGTGATGGAGTTTCAGATGTCATTTTACATTTCTTGGTATGCAAGAATTGTTGAAATAACTTGCAAATACAAACTATGAACTCTGTTTCTTGTGCTTGTGCAGTACGATGTGTATGGAGACCTACTAGGCCTTCTGAGTGCACATCCTGTGACTCCTATGGTGTCACTTCACCACCTTGATGTAGTTGAACCAGTTTTCCCGCACATGAGTCGAGGGAAAGCGCTTCATCATCTATTCCAATCCGTCAAGCTCGACTCGGCTAGTATAATGCAGCAATCAATCTGCTACGATAAAGATCGATACTGGTCCATCTCTGTTTCATGGGGCTATGTAGTTCAAATCATTAGGGGAATCATGTCTCCCAGAGAACTAGAGACGCCCTCAAGAACCTTTCTGAATTGGTATAGAAGAGCTGATTACACAGCATATGCATTCAACACAAGGCCTGTGCCCAAGCACCCATGTCAGAAACCCTTCATTTTTTACTTGAGCTCAACGCAGTATGATCAAGGTGGAAAGAAAATTATTGGCTACTACACTCGTCACAAATCTCCCATTCCTCACTGCCGATGGAAAATGGCGTCACCAGAGGTAGTTGATTCCATCGTAGTCTTAAAAAGGCCGGATCCTCTTCGTTGGGAAAAGGTATGATTTTTCCAGCACATGAAATTTGACCCATAACTCCAACGCATCGTTTCTTTTACAACACATAAAAGCATGTATCAATCAAAATTATGAATTACGGTTACTGGTTTTACTGCATTCACATTGATCCTAATACTATCCTCATATTTTTCGTTTATAATTCCGTTTCTAACAGAAAGAAACTTCCTTTTGCAGTCACCGAGGAGAGATTGTTGTAGAATTCTTCCATCACAGAAGAACTCGACCATGTACTTATTGATCGACAACTGCAGAGTAGGTGAGGTTAGTGAGTTGTAGAGGCTTGTAGGAATAGGGAAACATCTCTCCTTGATCTATTTTTGTATCTGGTTCTGCTTCCCGCAGTCCGAGACTTTAGAGGGTTATAGGAATAAAATCAAATGGCAAGTTTTGATGGGAATAGAATACGAAAAGGTCCCTTGTTAAATTTAGCTTCAATAGAAAGTTCATAAAATATCATCAATGGTGAAATCAGACAGCTACGAATTGGAAATTCATTGTTCTTATTTTTTATGTAAATTTGAACCGAGTACACTATTCACCGTTGTTATCTCTGTAAATTCTAACCACGACAAGTTCCTTGCCGGTGCATTCAGCGTATCAAGCAGATACATTTATGAACGTCTTCTCCTAGCTTCGCATGAATCGCAGTTCTAAGTTGTTTACAAGATTGACAAAAATAGATTCGTAAAGCTGTTTTTACTGTAGTGAAAAGAAAATTGGTCATCATTCAGTTTTGCTCACCACTTGGAACTTCAGTTGCATTGTTGACCGTGAGATTCTGAGGAACTGTGGCGACTGGTGACATGGCCAAGGCTGCCAGGATTGCAATATCAATTCGAGTCTCATTGAGAAGGAGCGGTATCTCAGTTTCGACTACAGATGTAATTCTTCCGTCGATGCTCGCCACTTTTACTGTTTTCGAATAAAGGCAACAGATAGTTGATCAGAAAAGATTAAATTCCTCTCACTTACACAAACAACCACATAATCATATTCGGAGGTATCATTTTCTTAAAGAATCAAAGAAATAACTCAATTTTCTTTCCCGATAAACCAGTTTAGAGCAAATGAACGATACCCCATTTCCCCAAATGGTAATTTATATTCACAAACGTAATGAACAAGAAATCGAAACAAGCAAAACCAATAAAGACCAAGAGATTGAAACTTTGTCCAAATTTTCAAGCCATAGTCATATACAAAAGTAGCGATTTCAAAAGAATCGAAGCAATTTCTCAAGTTTTCCTCCCAAGAAACGAAGTTCGGAGCAAGAAAGTACCCTTTTCCCCAAATGGTAATTTGTTTTCACAAACAGAATGAATTATGAAGTAGACATCAAATAAGCATTTATCAAGAAACAATAACATTAACCCATCAAAGAAATCAAGCAGAGAACCTGAAGAGATAGAAATTTTTGACCCCGTTACAGTACCTGATTCCGAACAGAAATCACATGTATAGCAAAAAACTCATAATTCATATAAAGAAAGGACCAATTCCCCAAAGAATCAAGGCAATTAGACAGAGAACCACAGAAATTTCAGATTAAACAGAAAGCTCCCATCTAACTAAACAGAACTACAGAAATTTATCTTCAGGAACCCATCAAAGAAATCAAGCAGATAAAACCAAGAAACCCAAATTTCGTGTCGAAATTTGTAATACCTGAGACGGAGAAACACCAGAGCACGAAGAGGCAGAAGAACACGATCAAAGGAATGGCATGGACCCACTTCTCCACCGATCTTGAAGAACCCTCTTTCTTTCCCGCGCTGGATCGCGGGTCGTAGACGGGGAGTTCATCCGCGCTGGCTCTTGGAGTGCTGTTGCGGTGGTGCTTCAGCTGTGGCTGCTGCTGCTGCGAAGCTGCGCCGCCGCTGACAGTCGCAAAAGCTTGCTCTTCGGGTACTTGAGAGGAGTAAGGCGACCAAAATCTCTGCTGCATTTTGGGTTGTGAAAATTGTGACCGATAATTTGCGGGACTCTGAATTTCTGAGGGTCGCGATTTGGGTTTCTTGGGACTGAGGATTCTCAACGACTTCGGGCGGGAATGAAGTCTTCATCACGTGCGTTGCACGTGAGTTGGATAGGTCGGTGACTTCTGGGAGTTTTCTTTTCTTTGTTTGGGGAAATTGGGCCAAAGGCCCAATATAAAATGAACACAGACACGCCCCACTTTCATTTCTAATTTTCTATGGACACCCAAATTCTTTGCCCTTTCCCACTATTTCTTGTTCTGCGTCAAATGAAACTTTAAGTTTGTTAAAGAGTTGAACCTTATTGCCCTCTCTCTTTGTTTTATTATTGCAAAATTTACCGCAACTTCATCACTTATACTCAATTCTCTCATTTTATATAATTCGTTTTGCTTGGTTTCTTGATTTATTTTATCCCTTAATGGAGGGTTCAAGTCAAGCTCCAACCAAAGGTGGAATTACTCAACTGAAGAAGATGTTGCTCTATGTCATGCTTAAGATAAGAAAATCTAATCTAATTATTGCAGAGAGTTAAAATCTTTTCTGAATCAAAAATAATTGATCATGACATAATCCCATAATGGAGCCATTTTAGTCACGTTATTGTGAAGAAAAAAGTTTGGTGTCAAAATTTGAATTTTTGTTTGTCTAAATGTTCACAAAATTTTTTTACGTCAATGTAGTTTTTAATTAATTCAAAAAAGTTAACACAAACAAAAAATTGCACCTAATCAAATTATCATATAAAAACGTAAAAACCTTATATTTATGGTCTAAGGACTCTCACATTGGAGGCAAATTCCTTTAGGAATAGAAAGATTCCCCTTAAGTCCCTAATGAGTCTTCAAAGGTAATGATGGGAGTTCTTATTTGATTGTGTTGAAGATGGCTAAGTTGGAAAATAGTGACTTAAGGCCATAAAGTGCTTTTAGAACACCGAAAGCACTTATGACCATGTTTGCTATAAATCGCTTTTTAAACACTAAACGTAATTGGGCTACTATCCATATAGATAATTGTTTGCTTCTTTGATAGATTCAAGAAAAAAAAAGTACTTGAAGTGCTTCAGAAAAAAAAAAAAGAATTTATTGTTTGCCTTTTTCTAGAAACGCTTGTATTCTTATTAAAGTTTTTTATGTGCTTGTAATGGAAGCGTACAAGTGTTTTTTTGGGAAAAAAAGAAAGAAAGAAAAATGACATATTCAAATGGGTTGTATACTTTCATAAAAGCACTTCTAACAAAAATCCTTAGATGAGTTTCGTATAGACTATAGACACACTCCCAAACGTGGAATCGTACCTTCCACAACTAGAACTCGTAACCAATTATAACTCTATGAGAAAAATGAACATTCTTGATAGATTTGATGACTTCCAAAAACAATCACTCTTCTTCTCACGTGGTTTCTCCTGTACCTTTCCTCCCTCTGCTTTTAGAAAAAACGAAACACTCATAGCCGTTGCTCCTTGCTTCGACTTAGGGTCGGTGGCAACCCAACTCACCTCTTTCTACCATCCTTCCCTCTTTCTCTTCCTTCTCCACCCTCTGCTTCTTCCTTTTTCCCAATCTTTCCCAATCTTTCCACCATCCTTCCCACCTTTTTCCATCCCTCCTTCCCTTTTTCCCATCCATCTCCACTCTCTGCATCTTCCATTTCCCCTTCTTTCCTTTGTCCTTCCCCCATCTTTCTACTTAATTAGTTTTTTATTTTCTGAAAATTTTCTCTTTTGATATTTGTTTTGACTTCCCTTGAGCTTTATTCATTTGAACTTTGTCTCAATTCCTATGAGCTGGTCTCAAATCTAGACCTTCATGGCCCTATCCGCTTCGATGCTACTTTATGTCACACGTCCTTTACCACCGGCCTCTGCCACTCGGCCCGCCCTGAGTGCTAAGTACGACATTCAGTAAAAAGTAAGCCAAGTTTAGTGATCCCCGAGAATTATGGGAGCACTCACTGCGCAGGTGGCTCGCTCACCCCCATTTTCCGTTGATCCAATTGTTTTGTTGGTTCTTTCTCTTGGTCGTGGTGGTGGCCTTGTGATGGAGGCGCATCTGGTGGTTGTTGTTGGTTTCCTTTCCAGTCTTAGGGTTTTCTTTGTTATTGTCCAGCTGGTCAATTTTGGGCCTATCTACTGTTTTTTTTTTTTTTTTTTTTTGTTGGGCTTGTGTGTAGGTAGTGGGTTGCCTTTTCTTTGTACTTGCCTTTTTTAATTAATGGAAGTTTTTTAGTTTGATCCAAAAAAAAAAAAAAAAAAAGGGAGAAAAATGAACACTATCAATTACATCAATTTTGGTACCACTCTTCCATAAGAGAGTTTGCACGAATCTCTCTCTCAATAATGTAATAATAATGTAACAATAATGGATGGCCCTTTGGGATGATGAATGCCTTGGTTTTATTAGACAAGGCTTTGAATGTGGTATGCTTTCCCAATTCATTAACCCTTCGAACGATTCATGGTACTTGATCTTGTCACGTCTTGTCACCAAATAAAGCACCAAGGCAATGCAAACGTCCTCTAAAACCATTTTCCCTCACTACCCTAACTCTTCGTGTTGAATGTGACATCAAGCGATATATCTCAAGTGGATGACCCACTGCAAAAAATGGCTTGACTTGTCCAAATTTTTTTTTCTTTTTAAATAATAAGTAGGATTAACTGATACCGATTATGAGTGAGTATTTATCAAAAATAGCCAAATACTAGCCCCTAATTTCAAAAATGTCATTTTTTATAAAAACTTTCAAATGTATTCAAGGTTTTATGACGATTGTAACATGGTTTACACTCCATTATATATTTATTTTGAGATTAACATCTGAATGGTCATGAGGTTTGTATATTTCGTGGTTTGCAATACTCGCCTTGGGAGATTTATCGAGTTTTCCTTCAAGGGCCAATAACAAGGTTGTTTTCTTGCAGCCATGGGTACCGAGAAAATCATGTACTGCATATAGAAAATTTAGGGTTTACTTTATGATATATATATATATATATATTTTTTTTTTCTTTGAGTTTGCAATTGTCGATTAACTGTACCAATAATTTGGCCAATATTAAATTAATTTTTTCAATATGTATGTCACTTTGTTCTTTGCTTATTGTTTTGCTTATATTTTAGGAAAATGTCTAGTAATATGCAATCTGATGAACTCAGCTCTAATCGATCAGATGTTCACAAGGGTAAAAATATTGTACATGAATCAGACATGGCAGACCTGTACAATTCAGATAAAGAGATAGTTATAGGTCAATTGTACGAGACTAAGGAGGATTTTAAAAAAAAAGTTGGGTATTGATGCTATGAAGAACAATTATGAATTCAAACTGAAGAGATCAAGCAAAGAAAGGTTTGAAGTTGGTTGTATCAGCAATGAATGCAAGTGGAAACTATGTGCCTCTAAATTACGATAATCATCCTATTTCAAGGTCAGGAAATACGTTACTATGCACTCATGCTCATTAGATGTTATCAATCGCCATCATCGACAAGCAAGTAGTTCTCTTATTGGTCAATGCATAAAGTCTAAGTACGAGGGTGTATCACAAGTATATAGACCATGTGACATCATAGAAGATATGCGGAAGGACATGGGTGTGAGTATAAGTTATGTGAAGGCTTGGAGAGCTAAGGAACATACAATGGAGTTGGTTAGGGGATCACCAGAGGAATCTTACGCGTTACTTCCATCTTATTTTGCTGTGTTAGAAGCCAAAAGTCCACGTACTGTAACACATATTGAAACTGATGAGAATAATTGTTTTTTGTACTATTTCATGTCACTTGGACCTTGCATAAGAGGTTTTCGAAGTGCTATTAGACCAATAATAGCAGTCAATGTGACGTTTTTAAAGGGTAAATATCTTGGCACCCTTTTTGTTGCCACATGCATGGATGGCAATAAACAAATATACCTTCTAGCATTCGGAGTTGGAGGTTCAGAGAATGACGCATCATGGAATTGGTTATTGGGGAAATTGATGACTTGGTGTTCGTTTCTGATAGACATGAAAGCATTTGGAAGGCTCTCTCAACTATTTTTCCCAATGCCCATCATGGTGCATGCATATTTCATGTAAGTCAAAACATTAGGCACAATTTTAAGCATGAAAGAGCACACAAACTGTATTTTACAGTTGCTAAGGCATACAGAGTTCCCGAATTTCATCGTCTCATTACAAAAATATATAAAGTCAACTTTGAGGTGGGTGATTATCTTAATTAGGCTGGATATGAAAAGTGGACTCGTGCGTACTTTGATGGAAAACGGTACAACATCATGACAACAAATATTGTTGAATGTCTTAATGCAATCACCAAAGATGCTCGAAAGCTACCTATCACACGATTTCTTAAGTATTTAAGAATGAATATTCTCCAGAAGTGGTTTTATGAGCGTCGAACCGAGGCAGCCAAAATGAATACACATTTGACATATTGGGCAGACAAGTTGGTGCGAGAAAATAACAAGCAAGGATTATCATTCCAGGTATTTTACTTTATTCACTTAACTAGAATTTATTTTAATTTGTCTATTTAGTTTTGGCACATTTTGATTTGTTCTCAAGTTTTTGAACTATTTTACTAATTCTTATATCAAATAATCTGTAACTTTATCCATCAGTACCATGTTTAGTAAAGAATAAATATATGTATTTTTGCAATGTAAGAGAGTAAAGTTAAAAACTTGGGTTTGGCCAAAAAAAAAAAAATAATAATAATAATTTAAAACCTACATCTAATGTAACTTCAACGTAATTTTGTTGTAGTTTATGCCAATTGCTTTTTGTAGTTTTTATACGGATTTTGTTTTTTGTTGTTGTTGTTGTTGTTTAGTTCTTCTTTTGTTTGAGTAATATATATATATATATATATATATATATATATATATGTGTGTGTGTGTGTGTGTGTGTGTGTGTGTGTTTGTGAATATGCAGGTATCGTCCATCACAACTTACTCATTTCATATATATGATGGATCTTGTATTGAAGTTGTCAATTTAGAGGAAAAGAGTTGCACATGCCAGCAATTTGATCTTGACCAAATACCTTGCTCACATGCTTGTGCTGCATGTAGACACTGACAAATTTCATGTTATCCTATGTGTTCTCATTATTATACTACAAACTCCTTGGTCATTGTGTATGCAGAAGCTATATGGCTAGTTGGTGATCAGACCAATTGGATAGTAACTGATGATGTGCGCGAAAGAATTGTCCTACCACCAATTACACGAAGAAGATATGGTAAGCGCAAAGAAAAGAGGATCCTATCATGTGGAGAAGAAATATCAACTCAAAGTTGTTCTAAATGTGGTTCAAATGGCCATTATAAGCAAACTTGTAGGAATCCCGTTCAACTTCATCCTACTTTGTAGAACCCTTTTAAATTTACAGTTTAATGAATACAATTTTCTTTCTATCATTTTATTATTTATGTTGGTTGTACAAACCTTGAAATTTGAGACAAGTGAAAGTTAATTTATTATCATTTGTTCACTCTGGTATATTGCCTTCTTCATCAACTTCTTCATCTATATTCCTGATTATCTTTACCACTGCTTCATGTATTGTTCCATCTTTCCTATCAACTACTAGATTTTCAAAGGAAAAGTTATTCGGTTACTATTAGCTGAAAGACTAGTATAAGAGAAAATACTATTTTTAGGTTTTTCCGTGGGAATTTATTCATCTAATAGGGTTTTGGTTTTTTTATTTTTTATTTTTTTTATTTTTTTTAATGCAATGATATATATATATATATATATATATTTTTTTTTAATTTATTAGATTAAGAGCTTAAGAGCTTAAGGGTATTTGTGTCTATTTAAGTGATATTTTGATACATTTGAAAGTTTTTATAAAAAATGACATTTTTGAAATTAGGGGCTAATATTTGGCCATATTTGATAAATACTCATTATGAGGGCATGAGATTGAAAATAAAAATCTTAACCATTGGAAAAATCATATCTAACAACTAAAAGCACATGTAAAATTAAATGATACGTAACATTAGTGTCATCCTTGTCCAAAAAAGTAACTCTAATCCTCTTTTTACCAACAAAGTTAAAAGTTAACATCTTTTTACAAATTTGTTCGATGTTACTATGAAATGACACAATTCATAGTACATTTGACGGCTCTTTCAGCACTTCTTGTGCAAGGATGCCAAAAATTTCAAAGCTCTTTTGGCAGCCTAAAAGATATTTACCCTTCTAAACCCTAAACCCTCAAAACTTACCACACTCAACCCCTGTCACACAATAACAAATCATTCACCGGAACCTCCACCATCCCTCTCTAGGAAAAGCCCCAATTTCCCTCAAACACATTGAAAACCCTAAAAAGGGTGTGCTTCGATCCGTTACCTTCGGTGCTCCGCTGCCTCCAAAGTTGTTTGGGCTTTGTTCTTGCATTCAAGGAGAGTGTAATGGTGGTGGTGGACAACCATGAGACATTCAAAAAAGGAAAATCACGGCCCTAGAACCCCCGGCTCCACTGTCGCGGTTTAACATGAATTCATAAATAAATCGGTTTTCCTTATTAGTAGTATTATTATAAACTTTTGTCCACTCACCTTTTCTGTTTTTTGCCCCCTCAGAAGTTAGAATCGAGGCATACAATCCAGGCATTAAGGCACTTCCGCTAAGGTATCCTTGAGTCTCCTCTGTGTAGGACACATCCCTCGGTTCGTACCATTATATAATAATTCTTCCACATTATTCTTGAGTAGTTGTATGCTCTGAACACAATTCTGCATTGTCGTATTTCCTTCTAATTACATATTTTTGTTTGTATGCATGTTTAAAATGACTTCGTCACCCTCAAGTGCCAGCCAGCACGTGCCTACAGTAGTGGCGTTCCTCGAACCGAGTTTCTCCAATTTTAGGGTGTGTCAATTTGTGCCATGTTTCTCTAATTTTAAGGAAGTCAATCCTCGAACCGAGTGATCTGTCACACTTTTGGCACATGACGGATTGATTGGCTAGCCGCCAATGTACGAGGGTCAGCTATAGTAGTGGCATTCCTGCTTTCGGGGATGAAGGTCCATCGTACATTTGTACATTCATTTTTGCAGGCACATTTGCAACTGGTATATGTGATATCGTCACTTTTGCTAGATCAAAGGAAATGTCTAGTTATACCCTGACGATCTAGATTGGGATTGAAATGAGACATAGTGGGGATGTCCACGATAATTTGCGTCATTCTTTTGGAACATTGATGTTCTTGTCTCCTCTTAACGATAAGAAGATTGTCTCATAAAAGTGACAATCCACAAAACGAGCGGTAAAGTGATTGCTTATCAAGGGTTCTAAGTAACGAATATTAGAAGGAGAATCATAACCGACATAGATTTTCATCCTTCCCTGATGACCTTTTTTTTTCTTTTGTACGTAAGGATGGTGCAAATGGCACATAAACCGCATAACTAAAGACGCGTGTATGCAATATATCGGGTTCGTATCTAGTAACCAACTAACAAACGCTTTATAAAGTTGGGTCGTGATGGGCATCAGGCGGACCAACATGGCTACTTACAATATTCCACGGCCAAGTGAAGATCTGGAATTTGGTACGTAAAACCAATAATTGCACAATCATTTGAAGGCGTTTAATGAATGTTTTTGTTGGGTTGTTCTAGGTATGAACCTGTGGTACTGGATGTTCAACTTCAAAAACCCAATCGATATGTAATATTCGTTGAAAGTTTTCGATGTAAATTCTCCAACTTATCCAATCAAATAGATTTGATCGGATAAATAGGATGGTGAGCCTTGAGCTTGTTAATTTGAGCCACCAATGTGGAGAAAACAGCTTGTGGACAACAGCCACAAGTGTGGCCAACGTGTAGAAGCATCAACCAATACTATAAAGTATCTAAATGGTCCGTAGGGTGGTTGAATTAGTCCACAAATGTCCCATTGAATCCTTTGTAGAAAAGATTGGAGGGTACTAATGCATGGTGCGTGTCCAAATATGATGTTTTTACTTTTGGTAAGATGATGCACAAAACAGCGCATCACATATCATCCTAGATATCCCAATCGTACATCCATAGCAAAAATTCCTTTGGGATTTCGGGCTTCTGGCTGGCTACAGAGTGGGCCTTAATGGGTGTAATCTACTCGTTAGGTGTTTCATCTTCTCTAGAATACGCTTCTGGCTATATTCGTAGGAAGTGCAAAGAAATTTTACTCCATTTTCTACATTGGTTTCAATATGGTAATAGTTTTCTTGAATATCCTTAAAGCTCAATAGAGCGTTGTCCAGGAACGAAGTGAGTATAAGGCTTCCCTTCACGGTAAAATTAGTACCATTGGACACTATAGGTAGTGTCATGCCTCATAATCAGGTTAGATGAGCCTGAAAGGGTTGTCAGAGGGTGATTAGGTATGAAGTTAGCATAAAACCAGACTATTAACTTCCCCACAAAACATACCTAAGCATGAGTTAATTGTATTAGTCACAAATGGTAATTTTCATTAATTAACTCTTATTTGAGAATAATAGTGACATCTAAATATACAAGAGTGTCGGAAGGCATTCCATGTCATATTTCGCTCTTCCAAATGTGTTAGGTTGAGTAAAATTAGTCTCACAAATTGACTACGAGAATGGTACTCCTCAACAACGTTGGTAGAGGCATAGTTAAGTGCAGAACCAATGATCTGTTTCGTCAAAACAAAATTATTTTTTGCAGGGTTGAGGTTCAGGAATATTATCCCTTATTCTTAAAGTCTTAGGTCTTAGGTGTCGAGGATCATGCTTTGGGAGTGATACCACCTCTTGGCAGACCTTGATTCTGCTATATGTTGTAAAACAAACTCGAAATAAGATTGTGAGAGACAGACAGATAGACCCAAACTTGGGTTCGGTATTCTTCAGCCGAAGTTGGAGAGGTCTGTTCAGTAGGCCTTTGCCAAAGCAGAGTAGTACCTTTCAGTGCACCTCTACCGAAACAAAGCATGCCTTTCGGTGCATCCCTACCAAAGCAGGGCACCTCCATTCGGTAGACTCCAGCCGAAACTGGGTCTATAGTAGCTCCTAGTCGAATTGTTGGGGTACCTTTCTCTCACAAGTGTGGTAGTAATTAGATCCAAGAATTTGGTAAACTTCCGCTCTTTATATTGCCACTTCAAGAGCAATTTAGAGATATAGAAAGACGAGAAAGATTTTCTTCTAGTCGAAATTCGATCGGATATAAACTTTAGAATTGTACTTCATGGACGTAAAGGTTTCAATCATGTTTTTCTTTAGGCAAGAATTCATCTTTGCATGATTTGGAACGGTCCATAGTAAGTCAAAAAGCCATGGAGTCCTCGGCAGTGATATACTTCCATTTGATATGCTTCAGGCATAAGTGTTCAAATAAAGATCATGGCAGAGGCTTATTAAGCTCTTTCACCCCATAACTGGCTCCAATAATTTCGCAACTAGTTGTAGTTAAGCGGGTTGTCACGTTTTGTATCCACATAAAGTAGTTTCTTGTTCGAAACTTCCAAATCAGTAAAATCGAACTTGTTACGGTTTGACAATACGCTGAATGGCGGAAACAAGAATGTGATTGGTGCTTTAGGAAATAAAATTTCCATAAGCATCGAAGTTAGAACATTCAGGTTCTAAGACATGGTTTGGTTTAAACGAATTTAAGCATGGAGAACGTCGGGTCTCAACATGAGTGTTACGCGTTAAGAAACTTCAAGTTTCTATGGCACTTTTTCGAAACTTCGGGTTCAGAAGTATGAACTTCAGGTTTATAATACCTTCAGACAAATGCAATATATACAAGACATAATATATAACAAGCAAAAGAAAACAAATATATGCGAATAGGTCTTCAGGGCCTAGGATAGTTATTTAATCAATTATTGGTCTTCGGCCCAATGGGAAGAATTGGGAGAAGACCTAATTTTTTTAAAGTCTAAATTAACTCAAAATCAAAGTGAAGACCTAGTTTTTTTAAAGTCTACCACTCTACATTAACTCAAAATTATACTTTTGGTCCTCAAGCTAGCACAAACACTGAAATCATAGTATTGTGATATGGTAATGGAATTTGTACTGGGCCATAATCGGCTAATGTTCATCGGAGTTTAACAAGTACTAATCAGTTGTTTCCTTGTTGATGGTTTTCTTTGCTTGGAAGATAATCATTCTAAAGACGCAGCTATAGTCTTGATATTCAGGGCTAGCCTTGGTCTAGTGCAATCATGGTGACCACTTGGGGCCCAAAAAAACAAGGGCAACCAAAAAAAATTATGTTGATTCATAAACATATAAGGTTTTGTTTTGTTTTGTTTGGAATATATAATAAACGTTCATGATAGTTATCAGTTTATTTTAAATCAGGGTCCGTCTCTAAGATTTCGAGAGCCCTATGCGAAATTTATAAAATGAGCCATTCTAAAGACAATCTTAAAAAAAAAAATTGAACTTCGTGGTTCTTTGTCTTTAACAAAGAACCTATCAACAACTTGTTTTTTAGACTGAGTCAGTTGTTCAACTTTTTTTTTCCTTTGGCGTTTTACGTAGCTAAATGACTATTTTCTACGAGGTGTCATCTTTTATATCTCAAACAAGATCACAATTAAATTATAGTAAGTATGAACAATAAAACCTTATAGTCCGCAATGTGTGTGTGTATAGTGGTTTTTTTTCTTAATGACCCCTCTTACTATGACGATTACTTGATTTATTTTTTATGAGTTTTGCCCTGAAAAGTACAAAAGGAAAAAAAAATCATTATTAAAGAAATACCTAAATCTTCCAATTCCAACTTAATATACTTGAACTACTAAATATCTTACTTTAATCGAAGTCTGTATCACTTTGATCACTTGAATTGTCTTCGTGATTCATAAAAATTTTCTTCAATGGCATGAAATTATGAATTAGGGTTTAATGATTTATGTGTTAAAAAGAGTAGAGAGGGAAGGGAATTGGGGGTTTTTTGGAGGGGGGGGGGGTGGTGGGGGTGAGAGAGAAAAGTGGGCTTTGACTCGTGGAGTGAGAACTAAGGAATAATGTGAGTTGTACCTTGTGGCTTATGGGCCCACTGGTATTTTTATAGATTTTTCTTGATTCTATTTAGTATTTTTATTTAGGATTTCTACATAATATTATTTCATATGTTACCAGATTAAATAGACAACTATTTTGGAGGCTCCTTAAATTTTGGGGCCCTGTGCCGTGGAGACACTCCATCAAAGCTAGGCCCTTCTTAAATGTTGAGTGGTATTACGTTATTTTTGTTCCCGTGCCTAGGGATGGGCAAAATATCCATGGGTTTGGGTAACCGCGGTTACTCGTCCATTTAAAATTCACAGTTATGGTTATGGGTAACTGTTTAGACGAACAAATAGTTATGAGTATAACCATTTATCCGTGAAATTTAAATGGACGGTTATAGGCATTACCTGCAGTTATAACGGGTATCCATCGGTTCTGAGTATTACCCGTGGTTATAATGGTTATCCATTTACCCATTTAATTTAATATATGTAAAATTTAAAATAAAAAAAAATTAAAAACCCTAAATTTTCAATCTCTCTGCCAGACTTAGAGTCTCAAACACCCTGTCCCCTGCCATGTGTTCTCGAGAGTTGAGACTGGTTATTGAGTTAGATGCGAGATACTTACTATAAAATTTCATATAAATTATGTATATGTTCTAAAATTTACTATTTTAGCCTAATTTTAATGTTTACCATTGAACCAGATTCAAACTCTACTCCTTGTGTTGAAGATTCCTCATTCGGTGATGATACTTATGTGAATGTCATAAAAATTGATCTTTATTTTTGTTTTTTACTTTGGAGTTATTGGTGATACTAATTCAATTTATGCATATGGGTGTGTGAAAAATCATGGAATGTAAACCTTCTATTTATGCATATTGATGAATGGTGATACTAACTCAATTGATTTGGTACTCCGCTTTTGTTTTTTTGTTTTTTTTGTTTTTATTTTTTTATTTTATGATAACTGAGTATACAATGTAAACATTATGTGATCATTTACCTCTATTGGATTCATGCTAATTGGTGTCGGTGTTCCTAAATGGGATACTAATTCAATTTATACATTTCTTTTGTAGGCCTCTTTTGGTGACAACGAGTCGATGAAACTTTATGATTGAACATGCTAAAGTTAGTGTTCAAAAGTGTTTAGTTTTAGAATATTTTGGAGCTTTGAATCATCTAATATTCAAGATAATGACTACTTTTTGTTTTTAGAAGCTTTACTTTGTAATCATATGGATTATAATTAAAGACCTGCTTGGGTGTAGCTGAAAAATATCGTTCATAAACTATTATTTCAATTATTGGAATTGTATTATAGGAGTGAAGTGCAACCTTTCATGAGAACTTGAAGAAAAAGAAAACCATTAGTTATATTACCATATGTGGCCTTTGGTAGTAGTAGTTTTTCATTTTCATTTATTGTTTACGTATAAAAATTAGAGATTTTAAATATGAAAAAAATCATTCCAAAGGTTTCATAATGTGCAAGTGGCTTGTAGATTAGTTAGTTAAGAGTGTTCACCTTTGCTCTCTAGGTCTTGTGTTCGAATCCCCCTTCCCATAGTTTTAATAAGTTTAATGTAGATTATCTTATCATTTGTCAAAAGAGGTCCATAATGTCAAAAAGTCTATTTTATTTAATATTCGATGTACATACGTACAAATACTAAAATAAATAATTATATTATGTAAAGTTATGTTAAGGCATGTTTTTCGGTGTCGCCCTTGGCCTCAAATAACTCAGGAACGGCAATGCCTTCACGTTTGGCAAAAGAAGAATATGCCCGTAAGTTATAAGTAATCATGCAACGAGCAATTTATGCCCCGTGATGGCAAGGTGTTGATGCTAATGCATCTTTGTATTTTATGCCCCATATAATGGTAATCAGTCTGCGTGTCTTTATAAAGACGTAGCTATAGTCCTGATATTCAGGTTTGAATTTGGATAGTTTGTGATGTCCTATGTACATTATCTTGATGTTCAATAGAGCAATCTTTTCAACAAAAAAAAAAAAAAAAAAAAACATGCAACGAGGAGAGTAACTGCAGTAACCATTTCCTCAAACCACAATTTATTCCCTAAATCCCAAATTAACCAAGTATTATTACAAAAGGAAACATGTAGATACGATATCCCACAAAGAAAAAATAATTATAACTGAGCCTCCATACCTCTCTCTGCGTCGAAGAGGGAGGGACCACCACGAAAGGACCAGATCTAATGTCAAAGTCTACGACTAACCAGTAATTTGCCCTAGAAGAAGGGGAAGAACTTTATACCTTTGTTTCTACGCGGTAATTGAAAGAAAAAAAAAAACACGGAGCATTGAATTTAGAGGAGGAGAATATGAAATCAACGTTTCGTATACGGCATGCCAAAACTTGAATTGACTCAATTGAACAACTACTTTAAACATATCTATCAAGCTGAAATGAACTTGAACACCTCCAAGAACTTTCCCCACACCTTAAACCTTAACCCTAAACTTTCCCCACACACAGGAAAGCATGTTGAGCAAGAAAATGACTCGGCATACTCGAATTAGACATTTAAAAACATAATATTTCAAATTCTAAAATATGAACCATAAGAAGAAAAATCATAAAGCATAAGAAAATCTTCAACTTAACCAGATTAATATTTAAGTCTTTGAGTTGGCTCAGTTGAACAGCTTCTTTGAACAACTTATACTGCACAATGTCATGTAGTCTTCCGTATCGTACTATATAATTCTCTCTTTAGACTCTTTTTGTTCGAGCATATATTTGTAGAGAATGATTCTTTGTTATGCCAGCGCGCTTCTATACCCATTATCTGAGCCATCTGCAGGTCTTGAATGACATAATATTTCTTCGTACACAAGGCTAGGGACATTCAAAATATATATAGATAAATGCCCCAAGCACACACCCTTAACAGAATCACCCTTACAAGTGCCATTAGTATTAATTTTTACAGAGAAAACATCAGAAATATGCATATTCTTGTCGTCATCGGTGTGAAAAGAAAACCAAAGATGTATGATAAAAGTACAACCTAGTCTCCTCTAAGCCTTCTTTTCATCATGGTCATACGCACTGTAATCATCACATAGAGCCTATCTTATACATGATCTAAGAATTGAAAATATGCATATCTTCATGTCTTCTTAACAATTAAAGAACCAAATACTCCCCAAAACCCTACAATGAAACCCAGTGCGGTGAAAATATACAACCATGGAAATTGATGTCCATTGTCCCCACCTTGGCTGTTGTTACTATCAGCATCAATGCCCTCAATTGGTAGACACTCATTTGGAAGTGGAGCGCCACACAGTTTTGAATTCCCCTTAAACGCAGAAGCATTGAAACTTTGGAGCTGAGTGCTTGTTGGGATTGGTCCTTCAAGATTATTGTATGAGACATTCAAAGATTTTAAGAAATTAAGGCTTGCCAAGGACAACGGAATGTTTCCAGACAAATGATTCATGGAAAGGCTCAAATTCTCTAGATTTTTGAGGTTGGATATTTGTTCTGGAATGTTCCCGGAAAAGTAGTTGCTACTAAGATCCAAGTTGTGGACAAGGTGTATTTGGCCTATTTCAGTAGGTATTCTGCCACGAATGTGATTGAGAGATAGGTCTACTGTTGGTGCAAAGTTGGACAATCTTCGTGGGTAAAAAATTGGATTTAGGTCTGCAGCGGTGAAGATAGGCAGGTCAATATAATCGTCTACTTGAGTTGTGGTTGGTTCATGTACCAAACTTGGGAGTCCACAAAGTTCTTTTGGAAATTCACCGGAAATTTGGTTGTCTGCCAAGCTCAAGAAAAAGAGTTTGGGAAGAGTCCCCAATGATCTAGGAATTGGCCCTGTAATTCGACTACCTTTCAGAATCAAGATCTCTACGTTCTTGAGTTTTGATAACCATAAAGGCACTTGACCAACGAACTCACAATAATAAATACTCAAAAATCGAAGATTTTGAAACCCACCGACATCAAGCATGCCTTCATCAGTTGGAATTTCCTCGCCTTTGAATGAATACGAAAGGAGAAGTGTTTGAAGACTTTTGCAATGCATCAATATCTTCATTGCCCCAGTGATGTTGGTTAAGCCACCAAGTGAGAGCAGGGACAAAGATTTCAACGAAAGAATTTCATGTTGTATTTGTCCCTCTAGATTATTTGCACTCAAACGAATAGCTTTTAGGGACTGGCATGAATAAAGGCTTGTTGGAAATGTACCAATAAAGTGGTTTCGAAGTAGGTCAAGTTTGCTGAGGTGACTGAGTTTCGAGAAATTGAGCATAGAGATATTTCCTTCCAAGTTGTTGGCTGCCATATGTATTTCTACAAGGTTCGTGCAATTCATCAACGATGGGGGCAAATAACCTTCAAAATGGTTGTAATCAAGAGCCAAGATTTTTAATTTGGAGAGCTTTCCAAAATAGAGAGGGAGCACGCCACTCAATGCATTAAAGGAGAGGTCAAGGATTGCAAGGTTGGTAAGGTTGAAAATTTTCTCACTTATGGCTCCATTGAGTGAATTGGAAGGGAATGCAATTTCTTCGAGTTTTGTGGCATTGTAGATATCTTTTGGAAGTAATCCTGAGAGGTTATTGTTACCAGCACGAAAAATTTGCAGTTTTGAACACCCCCCGAGTCCAGGAGAAATGTTGCCACTGAATGCATTAAGGGAAAAATCCAACAACCTAATCAAGGGAGAAGAATTAATACATATAGAGGATGGGATTAAACCCGAGAAGCTATTGTTATGGACGTTGAAACTAGTTAAGTTCCGAGCTTTTTGAAAGAATGACGATGGAATTGCACCATGGAAGCGATTGCTTGACAAATCCAACGTTTGGATATTGTGTGATGGCAGAGAAAATGGTAGATTTCCAGAAAGAAGATTAAAACTCAAATCAAGGATCTCAAGACGATTCAAAGACAAGAAAAATTCAGTTCCAAGTGATTCGGAAATTGAATTGTGAGAGAGATTCATGTGGGTGAGGTGTGTGAGATTTCCAAGTGATGATGATGAGGGGAAAATAGCTCCTTTGAGACCTTTGGAGGATAAGAGCAAATGGGTGACCAAACCATCCTGATTACAAGTGATGCCCTTCCAACGACAACAGTTAATTGAAGTCCAATTTAAAGGACGAGAAGATAAGGTGGAGGCAAAGGACAAAAGAGAGGCGCGCTCAATTTGGTTGCATGCATGAACATTTGTAAAGATGATGTGAGAGAATAAAAGGATAAGAAGGAAGCCATGAGCCATTGGGTTGGAAATTAAGCTGCTCTAGCATATATATGTTTCTTTACATTCGGAATTCTCAAAGTTTGGGTATATATAGAGCAAGTAATTGCATACATAATCCAAAGTGAATCATTAAAGCTCGAACAGGTGCGTTAGCGGCAAAAATCATTGCAAACTGAGATATTGGAAAACAACCATAACCACACATTACAAATGTTCCAAACCCCTCTATACGTCGAAGAGATATTTCCCACTTGAAAACATTGGTTCTAAATTAAGGAGGGGCCACCATGAAGGGACCAGAGCTAATGGTACACAACGACTCACTAGTACTTGTCCCTAGAAGAAGGGGAAGAACTCATCACTATGTTTCTAGTGGGAATTGAATTAATAATAAAAAAATAAAAAATAAAAAAATAAAAAATAAAAAAAAAGATTCTTTAGAGAGAATATGAATTGACACCGAAAGTTAGTTTTCATACTTACATGCTGTTTAGTATTATCGATTTTTCTATACAGCATGCCAAACCCTGAATTGTCTCAAAGTGGTAATTGAAGAAAAGGGTTCTTTGGAGATAGAATATGAATTGACACCGACAACTGGTTTTTGTTCGTACATTCTGTTTAGTACTATCAAAGCTTCGTATACCGCAGGTGAAAACCTAAATTATCCCGACGTGGTAATTGAAAAAAAAAGATTCTTCAAAGATAGAATATAAATTGACAATGAAAGCTGATTTTTGTTCGCATGTGCTCAACGTTTTGCATACGGCACGCCAAAACCTGAATTGTCTCAACGTGGTAATTGAAAGAGGAAAAAAAAAAAAAAACAAAAAAAGAGATTCTTTAGAGAGAGAATATGAAGTAAAGGGTAGTAATCCAATGGTAGTAAAAGATGACACTTGTCAAAAGACAAAGAAGGTAGAAAAGGTAGTTAGAGTTGGTTATGTTGTGACTTAGGCAGTAAGATTTGTAAAAGGTAGTATATAAACTTGAGGCTGTAAGATTGTAAGGTAGAAAATATAAAAACATCAGTTGAAGAATACTCTCTCTCTTTCTTTCTCTTTCTCTTTCTCTCTCTCTCTCTCTCTCTCTCTCTCTCTCTCTCTCTCTCTCTCTCTCTCTCTCTCTCTCTCTTCATATTCTTAGAACAATACTGTGAACTTCTTCCTATAATCACAGCTTGGTTAACATGGTATCATCGCTGGTATAGCTAATCGTGCGATTTTCCGATCTTGGTTTGCTTCCGCTCTCTATTTCTGATCTCCTTGCTGCCTTCTGCTTCCTCTGTTTCTGTGGAGATTATTGTAGATCTCATAGCTCATAGTTCTTGGCGTCTGTTTTCGTGCACGCCAAATGTTCGACAAAAGTCCGCAATACCATTCTGCTACAAGTTTTTGGTTTTCTTGCAGCAATGGTTTCTGCCTCTCAACTGCAAATTGTTCAATCCCCCATTACCTCTCTCATTTCTACTGTGTCAACATCTGTCACGGTCAAGCTTGATGAGACAAACTACTTGGTTTGGCATTTTCAGATGGAGCTATTGCTCGAGGGGTATGGAATCATGGGATTTGTGGATGGTTCCACACATTGTCCTGCTCGATTCACACATTGTCCTGATGAAATTGGTTGTTCCCAAGAATCTGATGACTACAAGATTTGGAAGATGCACGATCGAGCCTTGATGCAGCTCATTACTGCAACTCTTTCATCACCTGCGATTTCTTGTGCCGTCGGGAGTACCAGTGCACAAGATCTTTGGACACGGCTCAAGGAGCAATTTTCGACTGTTACAAGAACAAGTATCTTCCAAATGAAATCATAATTGCAGAATATCAAAAAGGGTAATGATTCCATTTCTCTCTACTTACAAAGAATCAAGGAGGGTAGAGATTATCTTTCTGCGGCTGGGGTTAAATTTGATGATGATGATATTGTAATTCTTACTCTTACTGGTTTACCATCGGAGTATAATACGGTTCGATCAATCATTAGAGGCAGAGAACATGTTATATCTTTGAAAGATTTAAGAGCTCAATTACTTGCTGAGGAAGCAATGATTGAAAGTACTTTTGCCCCTTCATTTCTTACTGCAATGGCTGCTGATACCGGTGGTTCTCAGACAAGTTTCAAGGGCAACTTTGGTCATCAGTCTCCTTCTTATACTCATACTCGTGCAACTTCTTCTTATAGCAATAATTATGGTGGTTCTCAATATAAACCATTCTATAACAAGAACAAGAACAAAGGGAAGTTTCAGTATGGCCAAGGTGGACCTAAATTTGGAAACAACAGGTCTTTTTACCCAAATCATGTGCGTGGGATTCTTGGTAATTCACCTACTCAGCAGTTGCCTAATACTGGTAATCCATGTCAAATTTGTGGCAAGTATGGGCATCTTGCAGATACATGTAGGCTTCGAAATACTGATTCTGCATTTACTGAAGGGTGTCAAATTTGTGGCAAAATGAATCACAGTGCACAGTTTTGCCATTTCCAAAATGCAAACATCAATTCCAACTCTGGAGGCATGAATGCTATGCATGTCAATGCTTCTGGTTCACCAGTGGAATCCAATCTATCTCAGCAAGTATGGCTCACAGACTCAGGTGCAACAAATCACATGACTGCAGACTTGAATAATCTGTCATTGGCAACTCTTTTTCCATCATCCGAGATGATTCAAACTGCAAGTGGTGAAGGTTTGCCAGTGTCTCATAGAAGATTTTCCATATTGCAAACTCCATTCCATACTCTAAAATTGAATTCAGTTCTTTATGTACCTAAGATATCTCAAAATTTACTTTCTGTGCATAAAATCTGCCTTGACAATAATTGTTGGCTGATTTTTGATGCTTGGTGTTTTTGGATTCAGGACAAAGCCACAGGGAGAATATTATTCAAGGGCCTTTGCAATAATGGATTGTATCCCATTCCCATCAAACCATCATCTCATCCCACAAAGGCTTTCTCAGCTGCTGCATATCTTGGAAAACAAGTAATTTCTAGTCTATGGCACCATAGGTTAGGTCATCCTTCAAATAATGTTGTTTCCCTTATGCTTAAGAAGTCCAACATCACTAGTGTTGCTGATTCCACACTTACATTGTGTTCCAATTGTCTTGAGGGAAAAATTAGCAAGTTACCTTTTACCTCAGCCACATGTAAACCTGTTCACCCTTTTGATATTGTTCATAGTGATGTATCGTGTCCGACTCCATGTCTCTCTATAGATGGCTTTAAGTATTATGTTACCTTAATAGATCAATGTAC
Organism: Pyrus communis; assembly: GCF_963583255.1. Lineage (NCBI taxonomy): Eukaryota > Viridiplantae > Streptophyta > Magnoliopsida > Rosales > Rosaceae > Pyrus > Pyrus communis. Next base: position 19,777,064 of record NC_084810.1, on the reverse strand, counting down.
TTGGTTTTGTTGGATTTAGCTGATGTTTGTTCTACATTTGCTACATTCTATCAATTTATTCTTAATCATTTCTCAGTTTCCATAAAGACACTTCAAAGTGATGAAGGGGGAGAATTTGTCGGGAACCAATTACAAACATTCCTTGCTACTAAGGGTATTAGTCACCAATTGTCTTGTCCATATACCCCAGAGCAAAATGGGTTGGCTGAACAGAAACATAGCCATATTATTGAAACCACAATCACTCTCCTCCAAACATCTCATTTACCTACCCCTTTCTGGTCATTTGCTTGTCAAACATCAGTGTACCTTATTAATCGAATGTCATCACAAACATTGAACCAAAAGTCACCATTTGAGATGCTTTATAGTTCTCTCCCTGACATTAGCCATCTAAAAGTCTTTGGCTGTTCTTGTTACCCACTGTTAAGACCTATTAATACCACTAAGTTGCAACCTCGAACAACAAAGTGTCTTTTTCTAGGGTATGCATCAAAGTACAAGGGGTACTTATGTTATGATGCCACTAAGCAGAAAGTCTATATTTCTCGACATGTTTTGTTTGATGAATCTGAATTTTCCTATTCAATTCTAGTCTCAAATCGGCCATCTGACCCTCCTACATCTCATGTGCCACAACCAGTCTTTCAAACACCAGTCACTACCCTTGATAATGTGTTAGTCTCCCCCAGATCTACAGCTTTACATCATGTTCCTTCTTCTAACATTGACTCTTCCCCATTATCCATAAACACTACTCCATCACCTTCAATACAATCCATTAATGCAAGAGAACAGGTTTCAACTCCTCAACTCCATGTGGCTCCTAAGGTCCAATCTGAGAATCTCCAAGTAGTGCTCTCAATTCCTCCATTAAATTTGCATCCGATGCAAACTAGATCAAAGAATGGCATTTTCAAAAAGAAGGCATTACTGACTACAATTCATGAACATGGAGGAGTGGATTTAGCTACTGTTGAACCTGCAACATACAAATCTGCATTAAAGTGTAAAGTATAGGTTGATGCAATGCAAGAAGAATTAGATGCACTCAATACTCAGTCTACATGGAGTTTAGTTCCACTTCCAGTACAAAAAAACCTTGTTGGTTGCAAATGGGTTTTCAAAATTAAGAAGAATGCTGATGGTTTGATAGGGAGGTATAAGGCTCGCTTGGTAGCCAAGGGGTTTAACCAAGAGGAAAGAATAGACTATGGAGAGACTTTTAGTCCAGTTGTTAAACCAACAACTGTGAGACTTGTGCTAGCAATAACAGCTCATTTTGGTTGGAATTTGAGACAACTTGATGTAAAGAATGCTTTTTTACATGGTATATTGCAGGAAGAGGTGTATATGGCTCAACCTCCGGGTTTCATTGATTCTCTACACCCTGAGTATGTCTGCAAGCTTCATAAGTCTTTATATAGCTTAAAATAGGCTCCTAGAGCCTGGAATGATAAGTTCACAAGCTTTCTACCTTCACTTGGATTTAATACAACTTATGCCGATTCCTCTTTATTTGTGAAGACGAATGGTTCCTCTGTTGTGATATTGCTTCTTTATGTAGATGACATCATTGTCACTGGTAATGCTTCAACTATGATTGATGATGTGATATCTGCCTTGACAAGAGAGTTTGATATCAAAGATTTGGGCCCTCTTCATTTTTTTCTGGGAATTCAGGTCATTTCTCAGACTGATGGGCTATTCTTTTCTCAGGCAAAGTATGTTACAGACCTATTTACTAAGACTGAAATGCTAGATTCCAAGGCTTGTGCCACACCCTGTTTGCCTTATAATCGGTTAGTTCTTGATTATGGAAAGCCGTATAATAATCCAGCTTTTTACAAAAGTGTGGTTGGTGTTTTACAGTATCTGACATTCACTAGGCTCGATATAGCATTTGCAGTGCACCAAGTGTGTCAATTCATGCAGAATCCCATGGAGTCTCACTTCAGTGCAGTCAAAAGGATACTCAGATACCTTAAAGGAACTATGAACTTGGGAATTAGCTATATTCGAGGTGGTTTGGCAGTTCATTTTGATACTGTAAGGGCATTTTCTGATGCAGATTAGGCTGGAGACCCTAATGACAGGCGCTCTACTACTGGATTTGTTGTGTTCTTGGGTTCCAACCCTATTACCTGGTCATCTAAGAAGTAACAAACAGTGTCACGATCATCCACCGAGGCAGAATATCGAGCTCTTGCTGCAACTACTGTTGAATTGGATTGGATCAAACAACTATTGACTTTCTTGCATATTGATATTCCTACTGCCCCAGTGCTGTTTTGTGATAACATGTCCGCCATTGCTCTAATTCTTAATCCAGTTCTACATCAACGAACAAAACACATTGAAGTTGATATTCACTTTGTTCGCGAAAGAGTTGTCAAGAAGCAGCTGCAAGTTCAATTTGTATCATCCATTGAGCAATATGCCGATATCTTCACCAAGGGTTTATCTGCTCCGCTTTTTCAAACTCACTGTCACAATCTCAGTCTTGGTTTCACTACTCCTGAGCTTGAGGGGGGATGTTAAGGGTAATAATCCAATGGTAGTAAAAGATGACACTTGTCAAAAGATAAAGAAGGTAGAGAAGGTAGTTAGAGTTGGTTATGTTGTGACTTAGGCAGTAAGATTTGTAAAAGGTAGTATATAAACTTGAGGCTGTAAGATTGTAAGGTAGAAAATATAAAAACATCAGTTGAAGAATACTCTCTCTCTTTCTTTCTCTTTCTCTCTCTCTCTCTCTCTCTCTCTCTCTCTCTTCATATTCTTAGAACAATACTGTGAACTTCTTCCTATAATCACAGCTTGGTTAACAGAATTAACACTGAAAGCTAGTTTTCGTAGATATGTGTTGTTTAGTACTATTAACGTTTCCTATATGGCATGTCAAAACCTAAATTGTCTAACCGTGGTAATCGAAAAAAAATGATTCTTTAGAGATAGAATATGCATTAACACTGAAAGCTGATTTTTGTACATACGTGTTGTTTAGTACTATCAACGTTTCGTATACGGCATTGCCAAAACCTGAATTGTCTCAACTGATATGAACCTAAACACCTTCAAGAACTTTCCAGCCATATATTAAACCTTAAACAATAAACTTGCTAATGAGTCGATATTATACCATATATTTTATCCTATTCTTAGTTATAATTTATTGGTTATTTTTGTAGAATTTTGATACTTTGATTTATATCCTTAATGTAGGACTTTCAACTTCCTCTTGAGCGAAAAAATAGTCAAACGGTGGAATTTTTGAGTGATTTCAACTAGAAGATGTTAGTGAGTCTCTCAGTTTGATCTTTTCAAAGTTTCACATTTTTCCACCAAACGGTTTATTTATAGAGACGAAATAAAGGAGCAGCGCGCAATGTTGTTATAGTGATGTTTTGGGCTTGATTGCAAATTTTGGAGCCCATAATGACCTATTTTGGATTTGGCCATTTCTGAAAATGTGTTCAAATTATTCTAATCTTTAAAAGAAGCTATCATGGGCTGAATTTGGAGGAGATTTAGGTCTAAAACATGGCTGGACTGACTCATAGCAGATTCTCTTAGTTAATTTGGGATTTTGTTTCCTAGTTTATCTTAATTTATTTTGTTTCTCATTTTTATTATAAGACTTTTTCTAGGTAGGATTTTATTTCGTAATAGTATAAATAAAGCTATTGAGCCATTAGGGTTTAAAACGCATCAATTTGGAGAATTCCGCTTAGAGGGCTTTTGACGATTAAAGTTTATTTTCAAGGTGTTTTCTTTCTATGATCTTCATAATATTTTGTTTTATGATTTTTCGTAATTAATTTCTTTTGCTAGGGTGAGGCCATGAGCCTTAGTAAGAATATGTAGTTCATTTTCAATTTACTTGTGATATTATGCATGCATTGTTTGAATCATTAATCACTGTGTTTAAATTACCTAGTTCTCTTGATGATTGGCCACCATTATGATATTTAGAAAAGTAATTTGATGCAATTTTGGTCAGGAGGTTCCTTGAAATTCACGATGGCTTCGTGTGGTTGATAATTGTTATTTCAGAAACTATTGTTTAGGTTATAAACATAGAATTGCTAAAACTATGACACTTGTTTCCTATAAAACTTGCATTATTTGGAACCCTGCAGAGTAACTTTTGATAGATCAAACGAGTATGTTAACCTCCATTGAATCTAAATTTTTTTCACCTCTCAATTACCAGGTCATTGCAGTCTTCTACATAGTTATCACCATATTTCTTTGGAATTGATTGTCTTTCAGTATCTACAAGTTATAAGTCATCATGGCCACTGTTATTTAAATTTTGACATCTATATATATTTTTCACATATTTCATGCCAAACGTCACTATTGTTCTGTTATCTTGCAGTATCATAAGTCCCTTTATGAGCTTTTCTCATAAATAACAATTCTAGGCTTGGCTGTGGGTCTAAACCTTCACGAAAAATTCTAGATATAGGCTAATGTTTCGTAATTTACCACGAAAAACACAAAAGAATGTCTTTCCACGTCCAGATACTATTGAGAATGAGTCTCATATTTATGGAATGAGGGACCATGTATGGACTTATACAAGATTGAGCTACTGCCCCTATTGCCAATTGGTTTTATGGTGAAACCTCAACTTTTCTCATGACCTTTTTCATGGTATCAGAACAAGTTGTCCCACGTGTGAAGCCAAACGGCCACACACGCTCCATGTTAGCCGTTGTGTTGTCCATGTGTTAGACTCGAAAATTCGCCACACATGATAGGACGTGTTGAAAATGAGTCCCACATTGATGGGAGGAGGGATCTTACATGGACTTATAAGAGGTTGGGCTACTCCTCATATTGTCAATTGGTTTTATGGTGGAACCTCAACTTTCTTCGTGGCTTTCTTCAATTACTAACGTTAAATTGCAAGATCCGTAAAGCTTTAAACACGCAAATGAACTAAGGGAAAGCTTAATCACACGACCAGGTTATTACTGCATGCTTCTACTTGGTTATTGATAGCCTAATAATATAAACAGTGTTCAACAGCAACATAAGGTAATAAGGGAACACACATATCCCTATAGAATCGTTAAGATTAGTAGATTAGTCGGGGAGATTATAATTAGGAACTTGCCTGCAATTGTGAAGGAATCTTCAGCCAGATCAGGAACTTGAAGCACATCCCCTTCAAAGGTACGAAGCAAAGCAAAAGCTGAAATTGCCACGTCTATATTCTTTTTCCTCTCAAAACGATTGATAGACAGAAAATTTAGTCTGGAATGAAAAAACCGAAGCAGGAAAAAGAAACAGTAAACTACCAGATGAAAATCTGAGAAGAAAATCTTCAAAGGTATGGTTAGATATAGAATCATAAAGGCAGTATAAAAGTAAAACCAAAAGGCGCTGGCAGATATACAAACATGTTCATTACTTGTAAGAATTGGCGGGTTCATTAAACTGGTTCACATTGACAGCTCGATAAAGAACAGCTGGCTGAATTCCTCTTGCGTCAAGATGCTTAAATGTTTTTGCAAACGTAGATGCTGTGAATTTGCTGTTATGCCATTCCTGTAGGAGTGCCAGTATTTATCAAAAAGAAAAGGAAATATAGTAAGGAATAGTGGTATAGCCGCAACAAAATAACACTGAAAAATGCACAAGAAAAATTAGATGATGTCATAAACCCGAGATATGGAATCAGACCAGTTGTCATTTCTTCTACGAAGTCTATGGGTTTTTTTATATATCCTCCTCAAAACAGTTGTGTGTTGAGCCAGCAATAAATCCGGAAAGTGACAATAAAAGAAAACCTGGACAGAAAGATGTAATGCATTAAACAACTCTACTACGGTACTACCAGAAGCTACCAGATCACAATTTGTACGAAATAAGTGCAAATACGTTTGTTGCCTTCTTAAGCTTCAGCAGTGCAATGTGACATAGAAAAGACGGCTAAACAGCCAAAATGGTTTATGAGATTGAAAATCAATAGAAATGGTCCTTGAGATTGTCCACCATCCATCATTTTGGTCCTTATGTTAAAAACTCCGTTAAGTGTCCTGGTACTCTTGGCCGGAAGTTTGGGCAATTTTCAAAGCTTCATAACTCAATCATTTCTGAACCAAATTCGACCCATAATATATTAAAATGAAGATAGGAAAGTGTAGAACAAGATTATACCATTTGTAACCCAATTGTTGCCTAATATGCCCGGAAAATAGCCTCAAAGTTGACTGGTCCGCGGAAAAACTGGAAAACTCGCCGGAAACTAAGTAAACTTTAAACGTTCATAACTTCTTCAATACTCAACGAAATCGAGTGATTCAAAAATTAAAATCATACTTCTCAACGAGACCAAGAGAAGGGTACCTTTCTTGGTGGTTAACTCGCGGTGGTTTGGCTGGAACACAGCTCGAAATTTGCTAACTCATTTTCGAGTTAGCCAACTTTCGAGCCATTTTTCGGCCAAACCACGATGAGTTAGCTGTCAAGAAAGGTACCTTTCTCTTCCTCTCGTCAAGAAATATGATTTTTGTTTTCAAATCACTCAATTTTGTTGAGTATTGAAGAAGTTATGAACGTTTAAAATTTACCCAGTTTCCGACGAGTTTTCCAGTTTTCCCGCAAACCAGTCAACTTTGAGGCTGTTTTCCGGTTATCTCCGGTAACCATTGGGCTTCAATTTGAGTATAATCTTGTTCTACACCTTCCTATCTTCATTTTGATATATTATGGGTCGAACTTGGTTAAGAACTGATTGAGTTATGAAGTTTTGAACATTGTCCAAACTTCCGGTCAAGAGCTCCAGGACACTTAATGGAGTTTTTAACGGAATGATCAAAATGATGGATGGTGGACAATCTCAGGGACCATTTTGGCTATTTAGCCGTTATGACCAAGGGTCTCAAAAGACGAGGGGTAGTAACCTGGGATATCACTCAACCAGTGGCAACGAACTCGCTTGACGTCTCTACGGGTATAGAACCTGGAAATCACTCAACCAGGGACAACGAAATTACTCACGTCGCTAATCATGGATTTGCTCAACACGACCAAACCTCACTCTTGATTTAAGTAAGGAGAAAACTCTCTTCTTATATTACTTTTCTTTTTAATTCACTAATTGGCTACCTTAAAGATACATTTGGAGCCCCTTAAATTGGGAGATTACAAAGCATTGGTAGAGTAAATATTTAATAATAGGATAGTTACTAGGCAACTCATAAAAGAGAAGGTGACAAAAAATTTGGGAGATGAGAAGTCATGAAAGCCTTAAATGTATTTGTTCTTCATGCACTGCATCATTCTTATCTTCTTGAAAAAAAACTTATCCTCGAGTTTCCTTTGATTTTTTTTTTCCTCGATCTTTTGGATGACCTTTCAATTTTTTTTTTTTTTTTTACAGAACAGCCACAATAGCAAAAGCAAATCCAAAGCTGTCAAGTTGTTCCGTCCCACAAAAAATTCCTTTGAACTCCACCTCCATGCATGCTATTCCAAAGCAAGTACACCATAGTTACTCTTTATGAAGCTGCATGTAAAATGTTTCCGCCATTGTACTCATATTATGTGGATAACCCCAATCCACAAAGCCTTCTCTCCTAGCAGAAAATAAACTTCTGGATGAGCCACATCAACGGTAAACTCGTCGTCATTATCATATTTGTCATAAATTGGTGGAGAATTCCAATCGACAAAACTAATCTCTTCAATGATGTGATCTTAAAACAGATTGATAATCATAGCCATGATCTTTAACTACAGTGGAAAACCTGCTCTGATGCCACTTGACATAGAAAAGACCAAGGGTCTCAAAAAGACAAGGGGTAGTAACTTGGAAATCACTCAACCAACGGCAACGGATTCACTCGACATCTCTACGGGTACAGAATTTGGGAATCACTCGACTAGAGGCAACGGAATCACTCACATCACTAATCGTGGATTCATTCGACATGACCAAGTCTCACACTTGATTTTAAGGAAGGAGAAAACTCACTCTCTTCTTGGATTAATTTTAATTCACTAATTAACTACCTTAAAATACATTTGGAGATCTTTAAATCGGGAGATTACAAAGCATTGGTAGAGTACATATTTAATAGTAGAACAGTTACTAGGCAATTTAATTAAAAGTTAAGGTGACAATTAAAGGTTTTGAGAGATGAGAAGTCACTAAAGCCTTAAATATATTTGTTCCCCATGCACTGCATCAGGATGACAACTGAAACCTGATCTGCTAGTATTACATCAAACGATGGCCACATGACCAGCATGCAGAGAGCAACAAAAAGGCACCGTATACATGCACACAAAGCATTGAGTCGATAGAATATATGTCGGGGTAGGAAGGCACCGTATAAAGTAACTGGAAAGACACCTGTGAAACCAAATGAGAGTAAAACATCAAACAATGCTTGATCTTGAATGACAGTTGATCAACGCGAAACTGACAGAAAGTAAAAACGAAAGAAAGGAAAACATATTCTATTTGTTCCCACTTTTATAGATTCAAACGGCCTAAAGGAAGTGAAACGTATAAACCCCCTTCTCATCCCAAGGCCTAACATCCATTTACATACGTAATACCTTATTTGATGAAGCTCCCATTTACCATATTAGAATGTGAGCATTCAACCCAAAATCAATTTGCAACAGATGGAGAGGCCCAAGATAATGAAAACACTTATGCAAGGCTTTCATTCCTCGACGTGAGATTCACACCCTTTACAGGCAGGTCTGTAATTTTAAACATGTTTCTCATAGATTACACTCAGGCGGACTACATGGTGTGAAATTATTTCTCCCTAAAACAATCCATACTATTTTCTGTGCACAAAAAGAACAAAAATAAAAGTATTATTTCTTCTCTTACATTTAAGCTGGGCACCACCTAAATCTTCCATTAAAACTCACAAACAGAAATTACAATCTCCTTTCTGCAACTTCATCTATTTATTAAAGGTTTGTCTCCAGTATTCCGAACTAGTGGATAGTCCCACTTTTTATCCATTTGATTGGCTAGTAAGAAAAAAAAAAAGTATTTCCTCAATTCAGTTTATGCGTTAAATAGGTTTTCGTTGGGTTACCATTTGCTTTGCCTTTTGTCTATTCATCACAAATCGTGTTCCTTTTTTTGGGGAGTTTGTTTGTGTTCTGTGTTTTGAGACAAGTTTTGCATCTCTGTAAATCGTTTCTCCCCAATTGTCATCGGCTTTCCGACCAATTTTTGGTGCGGTCTGCGTGCGATCCTTGCTCAGATCATCGTAAAAAAAAAAAAAAAAACTATTTAACTCAGGCAAGTTCTGCAACCCTTATATGAGAGTTGTAATTTCGAATTTGCATTGATTTGAACGAAACCCTAGCAGTTTGATTTTATGCTGAGTTATGGCAGTTTGTCGAGGCTTTGTCGGCTAAGAGCGGATTTTGCGTTTGGTTTACTCCGCTGATAAATCTGAGATTTAACAGGAGTTCGAAGGCTACTGTTGGTTTGGGTATGTATTCCCTGCTTTCATTCCTTCCTAATTGTATATGGATTTCCTATTTAAATAAAGCAGGGAACTAATCAATTAATGCGTGTTTTAATTCCATTATTCCTAATGTTTTAACAGCTTTGTTTATTGTTGAGTTTTGTTGGTGAATCGACTGTTCTTTTATTGATAGCATTTGGTAATAAAGCTTCAATAATTCAAGCTTTATTCCCTTTTTTTACTTAATATTTCAAGTTTACATTCAATCTTTACTAACATTTTTGCTCAGGGGAATTAGTTGTTACCAATGTAGATAATGACCGTCTTCTTTTGACTTAATTTAGAATACATGACTAATCCCTTCCCTGATCATTGAGGGATTTACTTCAATATCTAAAAGTATTAACCAAGACGTTCCCATTACAAATCTATCATGTTCGCATGGCTTAATTCATCCAAAAAACATTTGGTAATAGAGAAATTGTTAAATTTATCCATATATCATTTTTATTGGTTATTGGCTCCATTTAACAATTCCTCTGTTTCTATAGTCTTCTTTCATTTAGCTAAAGCATGTGAGACAAGTACATCTTTGGTGGGAACATCTTTGTTTATACTTTCAGTCATCCATTTTAAACCCCTCAGTGATCAGCACAGTCATTAGCCATGTATTACGACTAAAAGCCAATACAAGAAAGTCTTTACCTACAAATTCGAAACAGTTGATTCTTCTGAGAAGGAAGAATGGAAATGATGATCGTTTGTCCGAATTATGCCAGTTGAAATAACTAAGCAACTTATACCTCTGTACTATACAGAAATAGCGAACTAAACGTATCTGATCCATTTTTATATACCGTCTCCTTCTATTAACAATATTATTATTCAATTCGATTAAACAATGCTTCAGTTATAGATCAAATTTTTTTCCAAAGATGCATCAGTATAAGATTTTCGATTAGAAACCAACACGATTTCATTAGTGATAACACTGAAACTATACAATTACTATTTGCTAAATATTACTTCTGATATATGAGGTTCCTGAAGAAAAATGCTAAAGCATATTGTTAGCCTAGATTTATACTTCTTATTACTTTCGTGCAGTGTTTGATTCCTTAGTTTCCAGCTCTGAAAACAATTTGATACATACAAGTTTATTCCTGCTTACTGTTATTTTACAGCATAACCAGTTTTTGTGTAAAGCTTTGCCTCCAATCATCATTCATTTCAAGGTACACCATTCTACCACCATCTTTTATTTGCTTTGATAAAATTATTTGTCAGCTGTTTAACTTATTAACAAGAACAATATTATTTCTACCCTTAGTTAAATATTAAATACCTAAACACTTTCATCCGCGATAACTATCAATTTACACACTTAACGACCTTCACAAACTCACATTTGAATCAACATTTTTTTACACCCTACAACACAAATTTAACCTTTGGATTACAAATACATTGTTTCTTACAATTGCTCCATTACCAAAACAAAGCTGTACCATCTGTTATTTCTATATATTTTTTTCCTTCCTGTAAATACGATGAATTCACATATAGATTTGTAAAACTTTTTGCAAATTTTATGCATACACTTTTAAAACCCACGGAAACGCGCGGACACAATTACTAGTTATAGCTAAACCCTATAAAACTCTTATCACAACCAACCCTACCAAAATCTCCCTTGCGAGTATATAACCAAAATATGGGGATGCATGTCACAAAACCTCTACAAATATTGGCGTACTTTAAGGCCGACAGCGTACCACAAAACCCGGTAGGACATACATCATGAACCTGATAAAATAGACGTCCTTGGCAAGAAGATCGATGCCAGAACATTATTAACAATGATGCGATGAGTAGAATAAACCATAGGAACAATTTCCTTAAGCCGCAGTTTATTCTTTAAACCCTAAACAGAGACGGAGCCATGTGGAGGACGGGCTCCTAATTAGCCGAGTAGTACTACAAAAAAATGGCATAAAAGGTACAGTACTCTAGCCACTAAGCCTTCTTTTAATCCTACAAATTTGGTACTCATAATAATCAAGGAACCACACGCTATGTAGGTGCCTAACAAATATCTTCATAATAATCAAGGAACCACACGCTCCCCAAATTCCCTACAATAAACCCTAACGCAAGGAACATATAAAACCATGGAAATTGATGCTCATTGTCTGCGTCTTCATTGTTTTTATCATCTGCATCAATGTCCTTGTTATGTTGGCACTTATTCGGAAGCCGGAGGCCGCAAAGTTTCGGATTCCCTTCAAATGCAGAAGCATTGAAGCTTTTGAGCTGTGTGCTTGTTGGTATTGGACCTTCGAGATTATTGTATGAGACATTAAACTCTTTCAAGAAATTCAGGCTTGCCAATGATGACGGGACTTTTCAGGACAAATCATTTGCAAAGAGATCCAAAGTCTCTACTTCTTTTAGGTTTACTTATTTTGTCCGGATTACTGCCACAGAAGTTGTTCGTGCCTAGAACCAACCCTTGGAGAAGCCTCAATTGACCGATTGGAAAGTAAGACAATGTATGCTGTAAAAAATTGAATCTTCAGGCGGACCAGAATAGGCAGGCATTTCAAGATCGTAATGGTCTATATATGCTTGTAGTAGGTTCAGACACCAAACTTGGTAGTGTACAAAGTTCCTTTGGAAATTCACCATTAATCAACTTGCTTTCCAAGTATATATGAAACAGCCTCGGAAGACTTCCCACCAAGTCTCGAGAAATGAAGCGTGGAGATATCTGACAAGAGAACTATCACAGCCACCAAATCTGCAGAGGAACGTTGCACAAGTCAACCAGACAAGAATCCCTCAATTGTCTCCACTCAGCCAAGATCTTCTTCATCATAATAAACTCGCTGATTGTATTACATTAATTGTATTATTACTTACCTGTAACTGTTGTACAAAAGTCAATGATGTACAAAAGTCAATTATCTCAGTTGGCGATTTCAATTTCAAGATGTTCTTGAGATTCATGGTCTCTTGAAGACACTATGGCCTATAATTCTAAACCCTCCAAAAAGCTCAACGACGGCTCCGTCAAGCCCGCCTACTCTCAAGGCAAACTGGTCCTCGGTTTTATTAAAGCAGCTTGTTCCTCCCCCATCAAGCCTATCCTGCTTTCTTGCACCACTGCCTATGACGCCCAGTCACTCTTGGGGAAGCATCTCTAAGACTCGCATTCGCAGAATTCAAGACCAACTCCGTAACTTGAAGAAAACTCCCGAGAAACCTATGAGTGACTACTTACTGCATGCTCGAAGTCTTTCTGATTCTCTTCACTATGCTAGTTCTACCATCATTGACGATGAGCTCGTCAAATCTATTCTTGACGGTCTTGGTGAAGAATACAAGGAGTTTAAGGCATGGGTTCGTATTCGCATTACCTGCGTCGATGGAGACAAGGGAAACAAAAAGAGAGAAAGGAGGCATCCGGCCAAAGAATGGAACTTTTATAGAAATTAAGGGTAACTAATCCAATGGGAAAATGTTCCTACAACGAAGCATTTTACATACAAGAAACGCCATCTCTCATGTACACCGCTAAAAAAAAAAAAAAAAAAAAAAAGAAAAAGAGAAGAAAAGGCAGAAATTCTCTTTGTATGAATATTGAGGATGGCAGTAGTACCTGTTATCTTCTATGATGCAAAAATTGATAACCAGGCACATCATCTACAAGACCACAAAAATGGTATTGGCCGCTTTATTCTTTAACCTAATCCTCCGGCTCAGTCTCTCTCTGGCCTGTCACCTCCAATCTGCGTTATATCATCATCACTCTTCAATCTTGGAGAAGATGGACCCCATTTCGAGGTTTGACCTGGATCGGTTCGGGGGTCATATTTCTGGGATGCAAGGTAATGCAGCGCTGTAACTATGTCGGTTATGACAGGCCGCATATTGGGCTGCTCTTGAACGCACATCGCAGCAATGGCAAGAGCTTGGTATAATCCCCTGACTGGATACTGACCTTGAAGCAACGGGTCCACCATTAATGAGAATTTCTTCCGGTCTCTGAACATGGGTCTTGCCTGAAAACAATGTAACGGTTAAGGATACACAACCAGTTCTGAAACCAAACTACTGGTAAATTATATCCAGCCTCTTGGGCGGTTGGATATCGAAGAAGAGAGTGCAACTAGAGCTATCTTACCCATGCTACCAGGTTCTGCTCTCTGACGGGTTTTGTATTATCAATAGCTTTCCTTCCTGTGATAAGCTCCAAAAGAACAACCCCAAAGCTATAAACATCTGATTTGAAAGTCAGCTGACCTGTCATGGCATAATCCGGTGCACAATACCCATACGTACCCATAACCCTAGTAGAAACATGAGTTTTATCTCCACTGGGACCTACTTTAGCCAAGCCAAAATCCGAAAGCTTTGGATGATACCCCTCACCAAGCAAAATGTTTGAGCATTTCAGGTCACGGTATATAACAGGGGGCTGCATTTTCTCATGCAGATACTCTAAACCCCTTGCAGCACCAGCTGCTATCTTCATTCTTGTATTCCAGTCAAGCACCTTACTTCCGGGCGAAAGACCTGAAAAGCAAAACAAATGTGATACTTAATTCAAACACATTGCGATAATAAGGGGCAGATGTAAAAGAAAGTGAAATGGTAATCTCGATCATACAACAAGAGCAGGATTTTGGATTGTTTCAGCTGCATACCATGCAAATGGTTTTCCAAAGATCCTAATGGCATATATTCATAAACCAATAGCCTCTGCTCTCCCTCGGCGCAGAATCCAAGCAGTTTGACAAGATTAGGGTGGTCAGCCAAACTAAGCGTCAATACTTCGACAACAAATTCCCTAAGTCCTTGGCATCCATTACGATCAAGCTGTTTAATAGCAACATCCTAGAACCACAACAATAGCAAACTCGGGTCAGTCCTTGAGCTTATAAGTCATTTACTAAATGAAACTCAAGGAACAAAACACATTTTTTGATACAATGGCATAAAAGGGTACGAGTAATGTCCCAGCAGAATTCAATTCCACATACAAGTTCAAACAGTTGAAAACAATTGTAACAATTTGAGTTAAAAACGCTCGATTTAATGATAGAACTAACTTTCACATAATCACTACGGACCTGATTAATTTTCTCCAAGTAACCCTTGTAAACTTTTCCAAATCCTCCTTCACCTACAAAGCAATCAGACCTGAAATTGCCAGTTGCTGCTGCAAGTTCAGCAAATGTAAATGTCTGTGCCCGCTTGCCAGTGGTTTTTCCATCGTTGGAACCCTCTATTATTTTCAACTCCTTTACATCCAACGACAACTGGTCATCCTTCATCGCCTCCTCCTTTTTTACACCCAGTTCCTTTTTCACACCCAATTCTTTTTTCTCATTCCCATTCATATTCACTTCACGGATCAAAACGGGCAAATATACATGAGATTTGAGAATGCCAAGAAAAAAGACAAAATACAGCACATGGTAACCAAAATCCAAAAATTCGACATCGACTAATTCTATCAATTTATGGGGTGAAATATCGGAGTCATGCAATTCTAAATGCAAACAAAGAATACAAACTGACAAAATTCGAAACTAAAAGGAGTGTGGAATATAGATTGGACCTTCCTAACCAAGCAAAGAAACAAACAAAATGAATGAGCAACAGTCTGTCTCAATGAACAGCAACAGGAATCAAATTAAATTTATTAATTTAGCACCAGATGAGAAAATTAACAATTTAACATAAACCCAGATGAACAAAAAGGATTAAAATTTCATATATGTGATTAAATCCCATTTCACTAGACAAAAATTCAGCCATAATTCTTTCCTCATCCACTGCAAAATTTCAAAAATTGACACTAATCTCATGGCAAAGAATGGCCATTCAAAACCAAATTCAAAAAATTCAACCCAAGAATTATATAAGTAAAAAAATGGAAGAAATTCAAGAACTCATACAATGGATGAAATTTAATGGCTTTTATTCACAGATTGAAAGACACGCATAAACCCAGGTAGGGTAAAGAGTACTACCCACAAAATTCAAACAGATTTAGAAAAAGGAAAGAAAATTATCAAATTATAACATCCAAAAATAAAACCCACAATGCCAAAAATAAAATAAAATCATCCAAAAAAATCAAATACGATCATATAAAACATGGGTTTTATTCAATGACCCCAGAATTAAATCAAATAATTTCGGAAAAGAATTCTTACCTTGATGATTGGGTTTGTTGGTGTTGAAATGGGTAGTTTTCTTCTCTGATTCTTTGGTTGATTTCTTCGACCAGCAAAAGCAGCTCATCGTCTTCCCCTTTTTCTTTTCTTCTTGTGCTCACTGCTTTTTATCTCAACTGGCGCACAAAAACAGAGCACCCAAAAAAAAGCATAGAAAACCAGCCAACCAAGAAAACAGAGCAGAATGAAAGAAGAAGAAAGAAAGGAGAAGGCGTTTGCAAAACTCAGACACAAAGTGACAGACTCTTTGTACTTTTTTGTGACCCTATTCTTCAATTTATATGGGGGAGGGGCTGGTTTGTGATGCAAATTAACCGCAAAATAAATTCCATTTTTTACCGATTAAAGATTGCCACGTCATTAATTTATTTTTCAACACTGTTTCTCATATGTTTACTTACCGCGTCTCTAATGGACGTGAATTCTACATTCGATGTTTATTGACAAGTAGATTACGCAGTGTCATACATGTAATGTTGCTATGTTTAGAATTATAATTATAATTCAACTGATACGAGGTGTATCAGATAAGTATACAATGTGCCTGATTTGTACACGATGTGTATCGTAATGGATTCCATTTCCTATTCTATGTTTTATGATAAGGATGATATTTATGTTCAACGTTTCTTGACAAGTAAACGCGCCATACATTACATGTAGCATTATTCAACTTTGAAATTATATTTATAATTCGATTAATATGGTGTGTATGTATATAGTTTGGATATAGTTTTCATTCGACTTGTATACGATGTGTATTTGATATAACATGTTTAACTTTCCTTTTATATTTAGCAAAAAACAAAAACAATATCTCTTTAACTAGGTATGCAATTTACATGCCTCGAGAATGCGTCTCTACAAATCAAAATTAATCTTAGATATAACTTTTCGTATACTAAAATTAAAAGTACCCTACAAGTTTTAATCACAGGTGCACTAAGTACAACATGGAGTTTGAAAAATAATCACCAATTTTACTTCTAGAAGTAGAACGACGGGGGCCGTAATCTGCTGCATGTGTCCGCACTTGCAACAACATCCGCGCCGAGGCCGTCGTTCCGGCGCACTGGTTTGTTTGGTCAACTACCATTAAAAGTACGGTATTTTTGTTTTGTCTTTTACGTGTTGCTATCACATAATTGCCCTGCCGACGTGGCCGTTTCTTATTGGCCAGCGTGATTTTAGTTGCGAGCTGGTTCGCAACAAATCTTTGTCCTTTTCCTCCGGCGAGCAACCAAGTCTCTCTTCCTTCTCAGAATTCGTCCTTCTTACCCGCAGGTGATGCTCATCCGTCACAGATTGTCCCCGCAGCCGTCGGATCTGTAATAAAGAAAAGTTGGTGTACGGGGAAGGTCCGACTGGATTGCATTAAGGGGACCCTCTGACTGTACGCGGTTCCCCATGATATTGCTCTGCTGTGAAAGGGGAAGGTCCCAACTCAACGGTGATCGACGCGCTCGCCTGCCATAACTCTGATGCGTATTTCCCAGGGGAAAAAGTTGGAAAAATAAGTGTTCAACAAAGTTAATTTGACATGTGGTAATTCCAGCTGGCACTTGGGTTTGACTGTCTCTGTGAATTTTGAACCGACAAATTCTTTACGCGGGTTAATAATGAGAAATTTTTTATTGTGTCGGTACAAGTGGTTAGAAGGTTTTTGGCATAAAAAATGTCATGTAAATTAGGAGAAAACCTTCTAAGCAGAAGAATGACAAACGTGAACGAAAACATTCATATAATAGCGTTTTGTACTAATAAATAAAGATATATGTAAAGTTTTGTCCGGATATTATTAACTCACTAACAAAGAATATCAAGTGACGCTGCACTCGTACTATGTAAATTGTTTTTTTTTATGTAGATGAAAGAGTACATGCATTGAGAATCTTCATAGATGAATTTGTCTCCCCATAGTTTCATTCATAATGCGGAAACATTATATGGTTAAATGCATCAACGTTATGTAGTTAAATTGTTGTGAAACACTACATGTTCGTTAGTTATGAGAGTTATTATAGACATTCTACGATATGTTTATCAAACACTTGCTTCTTTATGTATAACGTCTACCCATTTGTTGATATAGTTGGGGAAGAGATGAAATTGATCCTAGGACCTATATAAGTAATAATCTTAATCCATACTTGAGTTACAAGTCCTTTACACGTAAGAAGTTAACACTTAACTTTTAGAAGATGTGATCGATTAGTGTTAGTAAAAATAGTTTTATTACTTAATGGTAAGAACATTAATTCCCGTATCTGAAAAATATGATTAAATAGAAAAACTATAAAAAAAAATGACGATCTAATTTAACTTTTACGCGCCAGGAAATTCTTTTGGATGTATAAAATAAGAGCTTATTGTTAAAAATAATAATAATAAATCCCCTACTAAAACAGGCAACATGTGCTACAATCCTTTCTTTTATTATTAATGTTTTTCTTCGTAACTTCGAAAAAACATTATTTATTTTATTGAATTTGGAGCTTAAAGTGTCAAACCAAACGACCAATTTTTGTATGCTTTTGCAGCTGTGACTTATGTTGGCTGTCTTCACTGCAATACGAAGTTTCGACGAAATATGATTCAACACTTTATGCAGTGAGCACAAATGTTTTAATTTATAAATGAATGATAAGCACAGCATAGATCTTAGGGTATACGACCTTAATAATATAGTCTTTAATTAAAAGGAAACAAAATAATGAATGGCATTTCGTGACATTGTCAAAGAGAGCTGCTCTCCTAAAATAAGGGCCTATGAGGTTCTTTTTTTTTTTAATGAGTCGTCAGGTTAATTTTTTTTTTTTAATATGAGTCATTAGATTAATTTTACGATAGATTAAACTATCAACTTAAATAGTTCTTGTTACACGGAAATAAAATACTAATTGATAAAATAAAAACACAATAAAATACGAAGAGAGAAGAAGGTTTCACGTCTATCGAATCTCTTCCATTTGCAAAACCTAGTCTTCTCATCGAATATCTAAACTTAGCAAATCCAATTGGATAAACCCTAATAACTTTACACATCCAATTTCATCCAATATTTATCAATAATATTCAAACCCATTTAGTTACAAAGAAGCAAAAAAATTGACTATGAAAATTAGGATCCCTTCTTGAACGTGTGAACTCCTTTTTTCTTATGAAATTTTCCGACGAACCTAATTGAAACAAGTCATTCTCCCTTTATCATACGCCAAAAGGAAAAACCAAAAAAAAAAAATATCAGGAGGAGAGAATGAAAGTGAATGATTGAGAGAGAGAGAGAGAGAGAGAGAAGGGGATGCGAAGAGAGACGGTAAGGGAAGAAGACGGAAGATTTCACGCAAGAATCTTTTTTAATTTAATTTCTTTGCACAATTATTGTGTTTTGGTGTAACATGGATTATTTAAATTGATAACTCAATCTACCATTAAATTAATCTGATTAGTATATACCTACACACTTTGTGTGTATGAACATTTTTTTAGAAAATGAGAAGGAGAGAGGGAGAGAGAGAGAGAACGTGGGGGGAGTGCGAGGTTTTTGTTTTTGGTTTTTTATTATTATTATTATTTTAACATTGGAGGTATTTTAACATCACCTATAGGTGAGGTTTCATTAAAAAACAGTAAAATTTGGACATGTGAAATTACATTATTGTCCATCATTTTTTTTGTGTGATAGAAGACTAAGTAATTTTTTTACCTTCTTTTAATTGACAAAAAAAATTTCATTAATTAATAGAGATGAAAATGACCTCACAAGTCCTCAATGAGGACCTTGGAAGACAGGTTTGCTACTTCATACATGGTGTTTGAGATGGGCTTCGAAAGGGACCGGCGGGAAAGAAACCTTTCGCACCAATACACATCCTGATGCCATTCAGCACTTTCTCAAGCACTTTTTTTTTTTTTTTTTTTTATGTTATTCGAGAATTTTCTCTCCCATTTACTATTACCTTACGCTTTATATTTATATGCACGCCCTAATTAAGTATATATACTACCCATCACCAAATAGTACACCAATCCAAACCAAATTAGGATAACTTTAGGAGCCCTTAATACCTAAGGCAGCCAGGTATATGGTTTAACTGCTAATTGAATTCTAGTATTTACACTCTTAACAATCGGTTAATTAACTGTTATACCAATTAGGCATATTTGGCTTTGAATTATTACTTTCAAGGATAATACTTGCATCCTTCTATGTTGGAATGCATATATCCTCTATTTATGAATATTATATCTTGACCGAATGAAATCATTTATCAAAGCAATTCACTTTATTAACCTTCATTTGAAGATCGCTCTTACAAAAATTATTCGAATTCGAGATCATTTAATCATCCAAACACATCAAATAAATAGATGGTTCATCATGAAAATATTACTTAGTACTTACACTGTCGATAAATGGATGGCCACTTGGATGACTTTTTTTTTTTTTTTTTTTTTCTAAGAAAAATTTATTATTATTAAGGGGAAATGTGAGAGTTCGAAACTATTACAATAATCTGAGTTTCGAACTCAGGATGCATGGGTGAAAACTCAATACCCTATCTATTAGGATATTGGACCACTTGAATGACTAAATGATCTCCGAATGAAATAATTTTTTGTAAGGGTGATCTTCAAATAAAGATTAAGAATTGAATGGTTCCAACTATAAAATTTGTACAGTCAAGATACATTATTTGCAAAAGAAGAATAAACTCAAACCCCCAAAAGGGAAATTAAATTATTATCACTCACACTGTTAAATCACTTCCGTTGTTTCGGTTTGATTATTCAATCTGACAACTAAAAAAAAGTGTGAAAAACTTAAAAATGAGTATGAAAACCACCTCCTTCAAGTAAAAAATCTAAACAGTCAAATGTTTACCATAGCTGCATAGGACAAACAACAAGAGGAAATTATATCCATACATATATTAGAACAACTTGAAAACATATATGGCGACTAGGAATTGCAATAGCATTAACAAGAAAATTGGCTTAAGAAAGTACATGCTTAACTTGAATGTGGTGGCCTCTACGTGACTTATGAGGAACGACAACCACTAGATTTTCGTATTTCATTCGCTCCCAATATATATAACTACTTTCTTTTAGGTTAAAATAAAGGTTTAAATGTTAAAATAGTCTCTTTATTTTTAATTCGGTCAATTTGATCCTTATGTTTAACTCAATTAGTCAATGTGCTCCTGTTCCATCCAAATACCGTTAAAATTTTACAATCAAGTTTAATCTCTATTAATTAATGAAACTCTCTTTGTCAAACAAAAGAGGATAAAAAGACTACTTAGTCTTCTCTCACACAAAAAAAAAAAAAATGATGGACAATAATGTAATTTCACAGGTCCAAATTTTACTATTTTTATTGAAACCTCACCTACATGTAATGTTAAAGTACCTCCAATATTAAAAAAAAATTAAAACCAATAAAAAAAATCTCCCACTCCCCCCACATTCTCTCTCTCTCCCTCTCTCCTTCTCATTTTCTAAAGAACTATGTTCATACATACAAAGTGTATAGGCAAATGCTAGTATTAATTAAAAAAAGAATAAAATTAAGAAAATATAAAAAATATAAAAGAATTCAAAAATAAAGAAAATAATAATACCTTCAAAAACAACAAATTTGAAACCCTCCCACCTTCTACTTTTCCCCTAATTCCAGCCACCACCGTCCATCGAATCCATCCAACACTCCAACCACCATGAATCGCCCCACAACCACTCATCCTAATTGCACTAAAGATGAAATCAGCAAATCCTTTGTCCAGTTGGTACGTGTTGGATCATGTAGCATGCATGGTCGGTGCAAGAAAAAAGGAAGAAACAGTATTATAATGATTTTATGATTGGTTTATGGAAATTCAACTGTTCATACAGCGGACACACCAAGAGAAATTTTAACACACGGATGGCCAAGATCAACCACAATAATTAGGGTTAGTAACTATTGGTTTACATTCTCAAATAATACACTTAAGAATATAGAATTATACCACATTTGTCTCACGTCTTTAATAAAAGTATAATCAACTTGTATTGGTGGATTCTACTTTATTAGAGATGTAATACAAATGTGATACTCTACAAAGTATTGTAGTTTATCCAAATTAAGTAGGGTTTTGAAAGGAAAAAAAAAAAGTGGTAATGTTCATATTAAATTATAAGTTGGATCCATGTGTTAACATGTGGATCCAATTTTAACCGAATAATATATATGTCAGTCGGTTTGTCACATGTCAAAGAGCTAGGCACCACATTTCATCTAAAATATTTTGGGACTTCGATTTTAGTAGTTATCTTATACCAAAACATTTTTGAGATTGTTTCAGGCTATTTGATGTCTCTTTAATTAAGACTTGTTATAAGTTATAATTAGTCTTAATTAAAAAGATGTCACAAACACTTTAGAATAGTCATTCTATACTCAGTTTCATTCCAACGTATGATCAAGTTATAAATTATAACCAATCTTATTAATTAGGGAGATGTCCCAAAGTTTGATTCCAATATCTTGTTATAAAACAATGTAGGAGTCCAAGATGATTGTGTCATTTATTCTAATACCACACGTGTCATCTACTAAGCTTATTACGAACAGTAATAATTTCGATTAGTGGTCTAGAGAGTGGGTTATCTGTACTAAATTAGTAGCACGTTAATGGGTAGTGATGCATGCATGGATTTAGAAAAGCTTCGCCGTACACGTATAGCTACAAAATAACTTTTTTTTATTCCAACTAAACTGAAAACCAATTAAAAAACTTTTATTTGGACATTGCACTACCTACTCCTATTTTCATTGGACACTAATTGAATCAACAACTTTTACTTAATACTACGAACTAGTGGTAGTGATATTATTCTTTACTTATAAATGAGAGGTCTTATGTTCTATTTTCGTCAAAGTTGAATTTGAACCATTTTATTATGGTTAACACAGTGTGAAGTTTTACCCCTTCCACACCGTAATCGTTTTTTAAAAAAAAAAATTGAATCCGCCGGCTGACCATTTTAAAAATTATAATGATATGTTGTGATGTATCTAAGTAAGATATTATCCTAACTTAATGAAAATGCCAAAAGGAAGAGGTCAAATTTCTAAAATGAGTAGCTTGGGAGGGACTCGGTATATAGACCATCTATATGGGGATAGAAATTCTAGGGCAGTTTCACACTAGAAGGCACCCTCCCACGTTTTAATTTGCCAATTGTAAGAGCATATTCAATATCTATTTAGTACTACAGTCTGGTAGTATTACTATTCATTTATCTGTGAGATGTCTTAAGTTCGATTTTCGCCAAATGCGAATTTGAACCATATTATAATAGCCTATTATGAGACTTAACTCACGTTTTCTATTTAGTACAAATAATATTATTTGTAATTAAAAAAAAAATCTCCCCTATAAAACGAGATCATAGGGGAAAAATAGTAACTTCTGCAGCATATATACACTTCTAACACCTAAAAACAAATAATGTTTTAGATTAATTGCTAGTACAGTACTCCAAAAATAAGCAATAATTGGTGGCAATGATTTAATGTCAATTTCGTGTATACGACTTGTTTTACATTCTAATTTCACTTTTGTGTCACCGCTCTGCTTTGCAGCCTGCAGTAGTACGTTCTTTTCTTTCTTGAATCATTGTTCGAGTACAAACTTATGAAATCATGATAAAATCCAAAGGGAACAGAATATTTAAGAAAGTACTAACCTGGTAGGTGCGTAATTGATGGGAAGTGAAACGTTTAAGTTAAATAACCACAGTAAGTTGCAACTGCGGCCTTTCAATAAATAACAAAATATGAGAGGTTTGATATTTCGAACAGGTGAGTCTGCTTGAATATGATCAAGAGCAAAGTAAAATTCTTCATAATCCCTCCAGACTTAAAATGGGTGATTAATCTTAACTTACCACCAGTTGATCTATTTTTTTCTAAGAAAACAAAAAACGTTGGAGTTAATTGCAAATTGAATAAAGTGCAGTGGTTAAATTGGCAAAATTGAAATGTGGGCGACCGGATGTATTTTCCACCTAAACACAGTGAAAACAATGTTTTACTAAGAAAAAAAAAATGTTTAACTGCTCTAAAGTTGAAATGTGTCATTAAGCTTGACTTTTGAGCTACAGTCGTTTTTCTTTAGGGAAAATAATTTCATTAGAAATAGTAAAAAAAAGTACATACGACAAACATATTAAACGTGTCTTTTAGAACAACTAAAGAGATTATACATTTCAAAAGAATATCATAACCCTTCAATTACAAACACATCAATTTACAATACCATTCTTCAATCACAGAAGACCATTAATCCTAACCCCAAGTCACGATGACTAAAACATTGCAAGCCCAAGAATTAATGTAGAGTCTCCACAAGAAAAAGACTGCAATAATCTATGATGATTTTGCAATCGTTGGCAAAGAAGCCCTGCTATGAGTTCCCGTCCAACAAACATTGAGTTTCCTTCCCATAGTCTTTTGCTAATTGTACAAACCACAAACACCACCACCTTAGATCTAAACAACAAGCATTGCTCTATAATTTGAGATTGAACAAATCACGACCATGACCACAACTACAAAATCTCTTCTCGACAAAGCGAGAGAGCAACCACAACCAAGAACTAAATACTTTCCTCGACAAAGCGAGAGAATGACTAAAACACATACACAGTAATAAACAACCCTTCTGATATTAACCGAATGAAGGTTTTTTCTCTTTAATTTTATGGGTTCGGTCTCATTTTTTATTTATTATTTGATTGGTTGTTCAGAAAATGGAGTTAAATTTATTAGTTTTAACATGTGCTCCGATTTGTTGCTTGATTTTTAGGAGCAATTTTTCGGTTTATCTAACACACGGCCACGTGAATCTAATATTCCACATATACGATAATTGAATCTGTTATTTATTTATTTATATATCTTATATGTGATATATATTAATCATGTCGTACTCTTACTATAACACATGAAATCTTTGACCGTATGAATTTTGTCGGTACTCATAGTTTGTTTTAACAAAATTGAATTTAAAAGTAACATGAGTAAACAAAGCTGCAAAAATTTTGTAATGTCATATCTTGAGGGGGGTTTTGAGTTGAACCATGTAAAAAGGGTATAACCTGTGAGGCCACATGTTCCAGCTGTTGGAGGATATGAAGGCGTAGGAGAGGTACATTCAGTCGGGTTCGCCTTCTTTCTGTACATTCTTCATTTCAAGATCACATTTCCATACATTTACGGTGGTGAAAACAAAATATTTGCATACCTTTTGTCCTTAGTTTTTTTTTTTATTAGGGACATGGCAGTGTATATTGTGAAAAATTAGTGGGTATGGTACAAGATCAATAAAGATACACCCTTGGAATATGCTGCCACTGTTACGGTTTAAGGAAAACTAATGAAAATGCTTGAAAAACTTTGAGCTTTAACAATAAGGACAAAATAAAAGGTAATAGTACCATGATTGACTTTTTAGTGTAAAAATGTGGTTTTTCGTTAAAGTGAACAGTACCGAAAGCTTTTTGTTAAAGTTTCCTACGGTTTATCCATTGACTGCACTACGAATGCTAGAAGACTTCACAACTTTAAAGAAAGGTAGAGCAACGTCTGTAATTCCGATTGTGTTTTCTTAACCTTCTTGTCATTGACTAATTTGTTTGAATAGAGGAGATGCTATTGTTCAAGATGGATCTATTTGATATTATGATTCTCTACATAGATATAATTTAGAATTTTCTTGAGCCGTACGAGGAGAAAACTTCTAATACATTTCTAGGGGGAGATATTGTTCATCTATCCCAATAAGCCATTTAGATAAGTCACCCTAAATGCCACTGTACAGAACCGTACATGAGATTTTTTCCTCGCACAGCTTCTCGTTCAACTCTTTTGAAGTCATTGGGTCCCTGGTCTCGTTTGAGAATCTCTTCCCTTCTTCCACTCCGTTCCGAAGAGTAACTAAGACCACCTCAGTCATGTTTTCATTCATTTGGATTGGATGAATTCTTTACGGAAGAAGAATAGATTCTTTCTTTAATCTTCCCAAGAGCTTCTTATACTTTGGGGAAGGGGATCAAGTTGGTCCTTGCCAATAGCTTGATGCACTATTTCCCCCATGATTAGGGATATTTGAGGGCGTGTTTGGTATCCTATTCGAAATTTTTTATTATTTCTCAAAACATTTCTTAAGAACATTTATTGAAAACAATTTTCTTTAGGACTCAAAAACTTGTTTGGTATGCGATTTAAAATTTTTAAATCTTACAACTTAAACTGGACAAAGAGATCCAAAAAAAGGGTGTCGCAGAAGAGGGAGAACGAGGAGAGAGGAGAAAAGAAAGTAAGAGATGATTGGAGGAAAGGAAAAGAAGAGAGAGGATCGGAGGGGATAAAGAGGAAGATGAGTGAGAGAAATAACCGAGAGAATGAAGAGAGCAGATTAGAGTAGAGATGAAAAAGGTTAAAAAATAGAGGAGGAGAGGGAAAGAAGAAAAGAGAGATTTGGAGTGAGAGGGTAAGAGGGAGATAAGGGACATGAGTGAGATTAGTTTAAAAACTCTAAAAACTACTTTTTGTTTGCGTTAGGATTTTTACGTCATTTTGTAATTATTAGAATTTTTGTTTTGTTTATGAATTCGTGCAGTCGATCCCGCTTAGTGAAATAAGATTTTATTGTTGTAGAATTATTTCTTTGAGTCCCTTGACCACAAAATGGCAATCGATGGACGAGCCAACTTTGTCACACAATTACTTCCTAGTGGAATAAAGAGCAAAATATCATGAATCTTGATGTGCTTCATGTTCAACAGCACTGGCATGCTTACTTACGAAAAATGAAATACGCAATGTGTGGAGTATTATTTCACGTATGGTGTATCCTGCATTAACTAGGACTTCAGAATACAAAGTGAGGCACATGTGGGATTGGGTATGCCATACTCCAACATACGAACAACCGTGTATCATTCTCATATCATTACCATTCACAATTACTTTCATTTCGTAGTAAGTAAACACGATAATGGTATAGACCACAAATTGAGCCGAAAATGAAAACCCGACTGCGGTTCATCTTTTATTCATTTAGATGTCACCTCAATTGTCTTCCCCAAAATTTTCTTTCTTATAAAATGTTGAAAAAATATATGTATATACTGATTAAGTAATCAGAAAATACTTGAACCTGAGGAGGAGGGGGAACGAAAAAATTAAGTGAGCGAACGAAATTCTAAGAGCTGCACTCCTTTCTCAAAACAAAGTCTACAGCTTCTTCCACCGTGTCAACAACCTGCGGAAGCATCATGACGTATCCGTTAACAAATTTGAATATGTATTATAGATCAAATTGGGAAGAACTATAAAGTAAAAGATGATGCTACACTTTCATAGTATTGCAGAAAAAGTTATTAAGCACTACCAGATCCGCCGGAAACTCAGCATGATTTTCCTTTCCCTTGAAAACCCCTGTCCTTGTCAGAATAGAAAACCAGGGATGGCCAGCCTGAAACGAAAAATATAATTAACCCTTGCAATATTGTTTGATTTTAAACCCGTATCACTAGTGTGAAAACCATGCAACCAAATTTCTGGCCCAAGAGAGGCAAACCTGCCGTGCGCCATTGATGTCAACTGCAGGATTATCTCCTATCATATACAGTGTTTTGAAATTATGGCCTCCAGCATTTGCTGGATTGAGAACTTGAACCTTGTCTTGAAGAGATAACACAAGTTGCTTAAGTATAAGTTCTGCATTCTTGAATACGAATGGATTTGGCTTTCCGAAAGTTGTATACTCCAGAGCATGAGGGTGGATTCTGCATATTTAATTTAACAAACAAGTTTAGCACAAGTAATCACATCAAATTATTATCATCAGCATCCTTGCCTTTGTCCTACTATTCACATTTGTATATTTCTAGGACAAGAACACGATATGCTTTTTTTATATTTCTTGTCTTACCTATTAAAGATGGATTCCAGTGCTATTCTGAAAGCTCCCATTCCAAAACGCTCAGAAGGAAAAGCAGCCTACCTATCATTTTTTTTTAATCACAAGTAGTTCCATAGAAACTCAATAAGGTATACTGGATTAACACTACAATTAACTAACTACAAGGGGAGGGGGAACCAACCTGGTATGCAAGGTCATCATGCGCAAAATACAGCTGTGGTTGGTGTCCAATTCCCCGACCAGGAAGACCACCGGTTCTTAAAATGTCGCATAGAACCTGAAATCACCATTGTTATTCATTAGACACTTGATACTTTAAAGCTTCTGAAATTACTAAAACAAGAAAGCGGGAGAATAAGGACCAAATGACTGGAATCGTTTGAAAATATTTAAATACCAGATTGATGACATTTTGAGTAATTCACATCTAGCTAACCAACAATGATGCATTGTGATTCACGCATCCTCTTAGTATAGCTGAATGTGCATACAAGAAGTCCCTATAATATTATGAACAAATAAACTTGTCCAAGATAACCTGAATGTCTCTGCTCCAATCAACAGAATCACTAACTACAAACGCCGCCTGAACTCTTTGTGAGAGAACAAGATCTTTGGCAGCAACCGCCTTAACTGTGCTACTCTGATCAGCAACTTGCTTAGTTATCCATTTTTTATATGGTGCTAGCGGGTCAATGTTATCGAAGCAGGATGCATAGTCATCAATTGAAAGAACATTTCTGAAAGGCAAAAAAAAAAAAAAAAAAAAAAAAACCATTCAGGAGCAAAATCTCAGATCAAATTAGACATTTTGTTCAAGCTTGTGAAGAAACTCGACATGCCA
Source organism: Pyrus communis (assembly GCF_963583255.1). Lineage (NCBI taxonomy): Eukaryota > Viridiplantae > Streptophyta > Magnoliopsida > Rosales > Rosaceae > Pyrus > Pyrus communis. The sequence continues at coordinate 19,748,530 of NC_084810.1, read as the reverse complement.
AAATCAAATTTGGACAACCAGACCAGAAACTTACTTAAATCCATATTCAGCCATCACAGCAGCAGGTTCTCCTTTTCCCACAGCAACAATGAGTTCATTCTCAAATCTGCACAACACAAACCGAAAATCTTGAACAGAAGAATATAAGGAAATCTCTCTCTCAGACAAATTACGTAGTGAGTCTATTGACCATTTAGTAAGGTTGAAATGCATACGCTTAGATGCATAATTCAAGTTGATTTGCACCATGTATAACTATTCATTCCCACATTTAGCCTAGAGGAACATACATGTAGCACAGAAAAATGAACCATGCCGGCACTGCAAATACTCGATCAAACGCAAAAGAAAACAGTATAAACTTGTACAGCAAGAATTTACTTTCTGACCCATAACTCAGCTTATATGCATCATATTACATACCTGTTTACTAACTGCTTAAAAGGTGTATGGCCCTGTAAAACCTGCATCCAACACCACGCAATCAACAAAAAGGTAAAATTACATAAAAATAAGAGGTAAAAAGCACACAAATCTGGATAAAAGAGTTAAAATTATAAAAATTTATGAAAACCCTCAACAAAAATATACCTGTAAAGGTGAAATCTTCACTCCTAAAAGTGAACTTAACTCAAGGGCTCTTTTGGATTCACTAATCCCACCTCCTATCACAACCAAAAAACCCAAAAATTAAAACAATTAATTTAAAAAAAAATAACAAAAATTTGGATTATACCAGGTGGAAAAATTACAAATTAGAAACTAACCATTTGTCAAGAACACGTATGGAATCCTGAGATTACCTGCCAAAAAAATTTAAAATTCCAGAAATTAATTCCCAGAAAGATCAAAAATTGGGAGATGGGTATAAGAAATGGGGGTACCAGAATCGTCGTACAATCTTCTGAAGGCCCGAGGAGAGCCTCCGATGGGAGCTTCGCTTCGTAAAACGACGCCGTCGATGTCGAACGCAATGCCGAAGGCATCCCTGATGAAATTAAAACTAATCAGGAGGATTAAACCCAATTGAATCTCGCCGTAGAACATCATCATTAAATTTATGAAAAATAAATAAATAAAGAGAGAGATTGATCGTACGGTGTGGACTGCGAGGAGAGTTGCGAGAATAAGCGTATGATGTTATGGGAGAAAGCGGATGACGGTTGGTCACCGTTTCGGCTCCGCCAAGCATTTCTCAGAATTCGGAGGCTCATTAGTGTTCTTTCTTACTAGTATTGAGTGCTGGCATAGCCAACGAGAGGTCAATATGGGGCTGATGGCCTATTTTATAATTTAAGCCTGGCTTTGTTGCAGTTCGTGAATTAGGGATGTGATTGTGTAAATTCTAGTATATCTAGGAGTATCTTATATATTCCCTTTAGTAGTTAAATTCCTATTAGAATTGTAATCTTAATAGGGTAAGTATTTAATCTTCCTTATTACTATAAATAAAGGCACAATGCGGTGATACAACACACATCTCAGAATACATCTCTCTCTGTTGCCACCGGCCCCTCTCCCTCTCTGTCCCAAACACAGTTCAGTCAAATAGGCTTACAACACGTTATTAGTATGCTCTTGCCAGAAGTTAAGGAACTGAAGGATCGTGGAGGAGGCTTTCTCCTACAACATCAAAGGCTTTCAATTATTTTCTGCCAATCAGGTTTTTTCTAAAATAAATTAAGATATTTGAAAAAACCTTGAAGCATGAAAACATTCCCCATGATGCATGAACCCCTATATTTATATTTTCCTTTCAATTATATATATTGTATATATGTTCATATATTTGTCAATATATATGCTTGTTCATGCAATACGCAATTATGTTATGTGGAATTTGTGAGTCAAATCATCGAAATTAATTTAGAAGAAATTAGGGTTTTAAACATTAGATTTGAAAAAAAAAAAAAAAAAAAAAAAAAGAGGGATTTTTTTGTTTTTTTTTGCGGCCGAGCCGCGGTCTCACACCGCGCCGCTGTTGGCACTGCCGCATTGGCTGGCCTGCAGCCATGCCATCGCTTTGGGACGGCATCGTTTCGACGCCACGGACCACCGTGCAGCAACCTCGTGGGCTTGCTGTCCCTGCAAAGACAACCAGGCTTCGGCCTGGGTTGGGTTTCCACAAGCCCGAAGCCTCAAGCCCATCAGCAAGCTTACAAGTTTGCTGGGCCGTCCCTTGCAGCCTGGCCCAACCTGCCAACAAGCTTTTGTGCTTGCCGGGCTCGTCCCCTTGCCCCAGCCCGCCTGCAGCAGCTTTCTTGGATGCTGGGCTTACATTGTCACATCTTAACCACAAAGCCAGCTTCGTCTGGGCTTTACAGCGCCTCAACCCAAAACCAGCTTCAGATAGGCTTGCTAGCGCTTCGGCCCGAGACCAAATCAAGCCAGCCTTTGCGGATGTGCTTACCCAGAAGCAGCTCGTGGCCTGCAGCCATGATTTGGGCTGCCCAGTTGCAACCTGTGGTCCCCTTTAAGCCCTTTTAGGGCCTTGCCTTGCTCACGGCACCCAAGCCCACTGTGATTGGGTTATGGCTTTTTGAATCCAATGCTATTTTTGGCATTCTTTATAATTTTAACCTGAATATTATAATTATTTTTTTCTTTTACAATCGACCATGTATGGTCCGATCTATTGAATTAATTAAAGTGACCAACAGTCCATTAATATGACAATTAATCTAAAATTATTGGCCTGAAGCTCACTTTTTGGCAATTAACGATTCAACAAATTATTTCGTTTCTTTGAACCATTGACTATCTTTTGTAGTCCCGATGCACTCACACTTGGGTTTTGAAGAAAGAGAAAAAGGTAAATTTGACATTCGCAAGGACACTCTCTTTTTGTAGTCCCGATCCAATCAAGTTGGATACAAATTTGACATTCGCAAGGACACTCTCTCTCCCCTCTTCTATTTGGTTGTCTATAACTTTCTAATCTCCCTATGTAAACCAAAAATCAGTTCAGAGAAAGAGGAATCTGTACCAGTTTGAGATGATTCTGGACGGCAGGAGCAATCTGACGGAAATTCGAAAGAAACTTCAAAAAAACATGCAGAGGAGATTGGTCAATGTAGAAGAAGAAAGTGAATTCATGTTCCTTTTTTGTATGCATTGCAGGAGTGGAGTGATTCGTTGCTCACTTTAAACATGTGGTAGAATAAAACACATACATTAATAATTGAGAAATTAGAATTATGGAGGAGGAATAAAACTCAATTAACCACAACAGAAATTGTGATACCGACTTTGTCAAAGGACCAGTTCTTGTTGGTTTTTTGCCAATTTCATCTTCTCCTCGAGGCTCCTGCAAAACAATTTCAATTTGTTCTCTTCATATTCTTTTATTTTGTGTTTTATTCACTACTCCTCCCGCAAAACTGCTTCATATCCCACGTTTGTGTACCACAAAATTGCTCCCATTACACGGTTCAAGCCTTCAACTGTAGAATAGCAGTTCTAACTATAAATGTATTAGGTTTATTTTTTATTTTTTATCAATTACTTAAAGCAGTTTGAAAACTGCAGTATCTCCCACAATCCCACGTTTCTTTCCAATTTTTTTCATTTTTTTGGATTGGTTTTTTTAAGTGCATCTCTTACCTTTTGTATTTGTCTACTTTTTTTTTATATATATATTTTTTTAAATGAAGATCAGTTACCATTCACTTACTCACAACGTGGACTCTTGACCAGTGTTAGTTTTGAATTCCGTTTTCTTTTTTTCTTTTTGTATTTATTTTGTTTTCCAATACAGTTTTTTTTGTTGAGATATGGTTTTTTACCAGTTTGTCCTTATTTTTTGAAATTTTTGGGTTTTGATTGTGAAGGAAAGAAATGGCCATTTGTGGCATTTTGGAAAGCTTCACCAAACTAGGGCTCTCTCTTTATAGGCATTTTGGAAAGCTTCACCCAACTGGGGCTCTCCCTTTATATATATAGATACTAGACAAATTTTATTACAAATACATATTCCATATAATTTACCTATAATTTTTTGTAAATTATTTTATAGTCCCTTTTAGATTTTCATTTGGTAAGAAAATGACAAGATTAGATTAAAATTGTCTAATTTGTGCAACTTTGAAAAACAATTACGAAATGTTAAGGAAAGTATAGCATCAATGCTTATTTATTTTATTTCTTATATTTTTTGCCAAACAAATTAACCGCTTCAATTTGTTATAATTTATCAATATGCAATGAATTTAAACATTCATGAAGTTTCTTAGAATCATTAATCTCTCCATTCAAATAGACGTACAATTAATTAAGGAAAATTAATGAAAAGAGATTCAAATCTTTACATTTCAATAAAAAAAAAAACGATATACTAACTTTATTTAATGATAAGGACAAAAGAACCAAAAAAAAAAAAAAAAACATAAAAAATCCAACTTGCGTTGGGCATGTCTCCCCAACCCCCCTTCACACTCCACTTTTATCTCCCATTGTCAGCTACGTTAATAGATTTTTATTTTTATTTTTATTTATTTTATTTTTGCTTAGAATAAGAAAAATACTTCAAATTGAATTACATTCCCTAGTTTTATTTTTGTGGTGTTGTTTCCCAATAGTAGTCGAGATGACGACGATTTTTCAATATGCCCAAAACATGGGGTGATACACCACGTGTCTTTATATAAGTTGTGAGATTCTTGTGTTAAAAAAATTAATAACATAAAAAATAAAATTTCCCACTACTTACATAATAACACGTGATGTACCACTTGTATTACGGGCACAATGAAAAATTTCTCCTATGACGACCCGTCCCGAATAAATATATATTTATCTCTCCGAAAGTGTAAATGATGATTATGCCCTCTTTGGCTTGGTGACGTGGACGTATGTATATAGTTTTAAATTATTTTTCTTGCTCATGAAATTAAATAGTACTCATTGTCACGAGTGAGTGGACGCGAATTGGGGTCGAATCGGGTTCGTAACGAAAATGTTACAAAGGAATAAGTGAAATTGTGTTGGTTTTAGTCCTAGTTGGAGTCATTTGTTTAACCCCTAAACTCTATAGCCCAATTAGGACTTGAGACCATTTTATTTTGGCCTATCCTGTAGCATACACCCACACACGAACACGTTCAAAACCTTCATTCCTCTCCTTTATTCCTGAACTCAACCTCTCATCCGTACGACCGTACCTTTCAACCTTTAAACACCATCTAAACTTCACGGATCGACCTTTCTAAGACCATCATCACTCTCATCTCGACTTCACAAGATTGGTGGTACCGTTGGTTTGATGAAAGGACGTTGAGAACTCAAGAACTCATGAGCTCCGGCGAGGTGGAAGTTACTCCGACGTGATTGCAGAGATTTTTCGGGGTTTTAAGGTCCAAAAAGGGTCCTAACCAACTTTACTGGGACTCTAGGCTAGTTTTGAAGTGATTTGGACGTCGGGATACACTAGTTCGCTGAGTTGCAAGTTTAGCCGGAATCTCGAAGGATTTTCTGACCACTTTTCATCGGTTTTAGGACTTCAAATAGGTAAGGTTATGTTCTCCTTGTTGAGAGCTTTGAATCCATATAAGATTTATGGAATTTGATTGAAAAATGAAGTTTTAAATTTTTCCAGAAATTGGTGTTACAGACGGCGACCGATGGTGGTTTCCAACGAGTCACCAAAGAAGGAAAGAGAATATTCCATCAACTTTGACCGAATATACTGACTGCGTCAGGTAACTTTAAGAGAATATTCTAGGAATTTAACGAAATATTCCCTAACGCCATTAGGGAATCCGTTAGTGTGCCAGGCACATGTAGCCATGCCTTGGCCAGCGCGTGGGACATCGGAAAATTTTTCTAAAAATATGGGGATGCTCGTGGTGCTGAGCAGGCCACGATGGCATATTCAAGCACCCCAATTGAGAAAAATGAGAAGTTATTACATGGTTTTGAGTATGTGCCTAAAATTAGCGTTAAATTAGTTGTTTCACATATCGGTGAGACGTTCTCGGAGAACGAGCGTAGCCAGGCAAGACTCGGGGGTTACGACCCTGCTACATATCAGCGAGTGGGCTTTTGGTTTTCTATATATACATATATATGCTTTACATTTTCCCAGAAACTGTTTTAAATGAGCGTATTTTTTTAAATGCCATGTCATGTTTGCATTTCATATTATTTTATGCATTGGTATGTATATGCATACTATTGTATGACGTTACGGATGCCATGTAAGTTTCAGGTGAGTACTATATGATGTTAGTGGTTGCATTGGTTATGGTTATACGTAAAGACATGTAGAGCTCATTATCCTGCACCCCAGTGTTAGTGCTCTCACCCGTGGCCAGGGCACAGTCCTTCATGTGATGTTCACCTCCCGTACTGCACGCTCACCTTGGATCCAAGTTTGGTGCACAGCCTTGTCGTACATACCACATTAGGTGGTTCCGACTCGTAGGTGATTGTGATTATTCGCACAACCTTTACGTGATCGTAGCACTTGAGCATACTTATTTACACCTAGCCCTGTTGTGCAAACCACAATAGGTGGTTTCGACTCGTGTGTAGGCATATTTGATGAGCTATAGGTTCAGCCGTACATGTCATGTTAGGTGACTCCGGCTGACATATCATTTATATTGATTTATTTCACCTGGCTTACTCATTTCATTGTTGAGATACTTGACATGGCATATACTTGGTTTTCACTACTCTCGAGCATGATTTCTACATATGTATGTATTACTATTTTATGAGAAATTATACAGGTTTTATAGTGAAGGGTTATTATTTTCGGAAAGTGAAATGGTTTTAAAAAGCTTTGTTTTTGTCCACTCACGTTTTCTGTTTTGTGCCCTTCCTGGTTCTAGTTAGAAGTTCGTGTTGGTAGCTTACAAGGACTCCACGACGGTTTTGACATACTTCAAATAATGTAGGGATTTCTTTCATGCCTTGTATAATTAATACTTAACCTACTGGACTGCATTTAGGTTACTTATGCTCTGAATGTGTGTATCTATACTTAGAACACTTTCACTCGCACTTATGTATTTGCCTAGTGTAGGTTAGCCAGTTTGGTTTTTTTATTTTAGTTACCCACATTTTCATATCACTATCACTTTTGCACTGCGCACATGGCTACGTCATCACCATGTGACGGCCAACACGCCTCGATTCCGGTCGGGGTGTGTCAGTTTGGTAATAGAGCTTAGGTTTGGCAGTCCTGTGTATTTTGTGAGTATTCTAATCATTTTGATATCTTATGTCAAAGCCATGCCGCCTCGTAGAGAGCCACGTACTTCATCTGAGTCTAATTTTCCCGATATTGCCCAACTTGGTGAACCCATTGCTAATGCCATTCAGTCATTACTTTGTCCTCCCAAAGGACTCCTTTGGAGACTGTATACAACTTAAAGTTGAATAATTTCGTTGGTACTGAGGGGCCCGAGGGAGATGAGTGTTGGCTCAACCATGTTGAGAAAACCTATCGATTAATGCAGCGACATGGAAATCTTCTTGAGGATAGATGGGTCAAGACGACCACTTGGTTTTTGGGCGAAGATGCTGCATCTTAGTGGAGGCAAGAATCTTTTCAGTTGTCACCAGAAGAAGCTGCAGATTGGGAGGTTTTTAAGTGTTTATTCCAGAAGAGATTTGTACCTCCAGAGTATTTAGACCATAAGAAGAAAGATTTCTCATGGTTGAAATAAGGAAAAATATCAGCTAATGAGTACTATAGAAAGTTTACTGATTTATCCCGATATTGTCCGGAGATTTTTGAAAATCTTGTCGAAATGCTTCGACATTTCAGGTGGGGTACTCGAAAGAAGTGACGTTCTATGGCGACCATGACTCCCTGTTCTACATATCAAGAGTTTTATGAGGTTCTACTTCGGGTTGAGGATTTTGAGAACGCTCTAGATGATAGTGAGGAGGAGGAAGAAAGAGATAATAACCAAAAGAAAAATAATAATAAAGATAAAGGGCACTCATCGCATGTTCTTTGCAAAACATAGAGTTTTAAACGAAGTAGTACTAGCTCGGGTTCATCCAGTGGTGGTTCGAGTTCTACTACGCTGCGAAGGGGCGGCCGGTTTTTAGGAGGTTCCCGATTCCACAGACAGAGAAATTCTAGCAGTTTAGGTGCTTTACTTTGTCGTAGATGCAATAATCGGCATTTTGGGAAGTGTAGACAAGGTAACAATGGATGTTTTACTTGTGATCAGATGGGACATCGGGTTATCCAATGCCCATAGAACCAGCAGAAGCCCCAATCACCTGCCTTGCCACCGCCAGTTCTTATTTAGCATGTTACAAGGCCTAGTGGTTATGCACCGATGGGTTATGGGGGTACATATCATTATTAGGGGGATATAGCTCCATATTCTGGAAGACCATATCAGTATTAGTACCCACATGATCCGTATCACCAGAGTGGTTACGCTCAGTATCCAAGAGGTTACACACCACCGTATCACTGTATCCTGGAGGGCAGTCCTAGAACGTTAAGGTTACTTCTAGCAGTGCAGGATCATCGTGGGAGCCTAATCGGCCTAATCAAGGACGTGGTTTGTAGGGAAGTGGAAATCAAGTTAACATAGGTCGCAGAGGCCGACAGTAGACATAGGGTCGTGTCCATCATATTATTCTGCAGGATGCTCAGAACAACCCTGATCTGATTATGGGTACGTTTAATATTCTTGACCATTTTGCTAGAGTATTAATTGATTCTGGTGCCACACACTATGTTATTTCTCATACATTTGTTCAAACGACATAACCCTACCTCACACCTCCCCGGTATGAGTTAGAGGTTTCAATGCCTAGAGGTGAACCATGTTATGTTAGCTGGGTATATCAAAGATGTCATGTTTTGGTGGAGGACATCATCATGCCAGCTAATCTTGTTCCATTAGATATCGTTCATTTTGATGTTATTCTAGGCGTGGATTGGTTACATTACAATCGTGCAAGATGGATTGTTACGAGAAGATAGTTACTTTTCATCGTTCGGGCTTGCCCATGGTTACTTTTGTGGGTGTACGTAGTGGACTGAAACACGATGTTATTTCTGCCGTAAGGGCTAAGTGGCTATTGAGGAAAGGTTGCCAGGGTTATTTGGTTCACGTGGTATTGAATGAGGGTACTTTTACTCGTGTGAAGGATGTTCAAGTAGTTAGGCATTTCCCTGATGTTTTCCCTGATGATTTACCCAGATTACCACCAGATAGAGAAGTAGAGTTCATTATTGAATTAATTCCAGGTACTGATATAATTTCCTTAATCCCTTATCGAATGGCTCCTGCTGAGTTGAGGGAATTGAAAACCTAGTTGCAGGAATTGGTTGATAAGGGTTTCATTCAGCCTAGTACTTCACCTTGGAGAGCTCCAGTTTTGTTTGTAAAGAAGAAAGACGGGACTTTGAGGCTGTGTATCGACTATCGACAGCTGAATTGGGTAACGATTAAAAACTGTTATCCGTTGCCACGTATATATTATCTATTTGACCAGCTTCGAGGTGCCTGCATGTTCTCCAAGATTGATTTGAGGTCTGGGTATTATCAATTAAAGATCAGAAGTGAAGATGTTCCTAAGACGGCTTTTAGGATTCGATATAGTCATTACGAATTCCTTGTGATGCCATTTGGGTTAACGAATGCACCTGCAACTTTTATGGACCTGATGAATCGAGTATTTTGGGCTATATCTCGACAGGTTCGTTATTGTCTTTGTTGATGATATTTTGGTGTATTATAAGTCTAAGGTAGAGCATACTCGACATCTTACTCTGGTTTTGAAGAAATTGAGGGAACACCAATTACATGCTAAGTATAACAAATGTCAGTTTTGGTTAGATCAAGTAGCATTTTTGGGGCATATAATATCTGCTCAAGGTATTCAGGTAGACCCACAGAAAGTAGCTGCAGTTGAAAATTGGGAGCAGCCACGAACCGTCACCGAGGTACGAAGTTTTCTCGGCTTAGCAAGTTATTACCAACGGTTTGTTAAAGATTTTTCAACTATAGTGCTGCTACTGATGAGGTTGACTAGAAAAGATGTTAGATTCGAGTGGGACAGTGATTGTGAGTAGAGTTTTCAGCAGCTAATGTATTACCTCACTCACGCACCTGTTTTGGCGCTTCCAGAAGACAGTGGTAATTTTGAGAATTACAGTGATGCCTCTTTGAATGTTTAAGCTGTGTGTTAATGCAGCATGGCAAGGTAATCTCGTATGCCTCATGGCAGTTGAAACCTCACGAGATGAATTACCCTACCCATGATCTCGAGCTAGCAGCTATTATTTTTGCTCTGAAGATTTGGAGACATTATTTATATGGAGAAAAATGCCGAATTTTCACAGATCATAAAAGCCTTAAGTACATATTCACCCAGAAAGATCTTAACCTTCGACAGCAGAGGTGGATATAATTACTCAGTGATTATGATTGCACGATTGAGTACCACCCTGGTCATGCAAACTTGGTGGCAAACGCGCTTAGCAGGAAATCATGTGTCGACTTAATGCTTTATATGCTTGCCATATCTGTCATCTCACAAAATTGAGATCTACTGGAGTTGATTTGGGAGTGATAGATCGGGAAGAAACTTTACTTGCTAGTTTCCAGGTCAGACCGATTTTGATAGATCGCGTGCTTGAAACTCAAGCTGAGGATCCGAAGTCTCAGGAATCCTCAGAGGCCATGTCACGAGGGAAAAAGAAAGATCTCAGAATTCAGGAGTCTGATGGCATGCTTATGCAAGGAAATCGGATGTACGTGCCGAACATTGCAGAACTAAAGAAAGATATACTCGATGAAGCACATATATAGGCCTGTGCGATGCATCCTGGGAGTACCAAGATGTATCACACTATTCAACCTTTCTATTACTAGCCTGGCATAAAAAGAGAGATTGCTGAATATATGAGTCGGTGTGTAACTTGCAAGCAAGTCAAAGTTAAAAGGAATAAGCCTTTTTGAATTAATGCAGCGACTTCCTGTTCCCTAGTGGAAATGGGAAAATATTACCATGGATTTCGTGTACAAGCCTCCTCGTACACAAATGGTACGATGGCATCTGGATGACAGTGGATCAGCTTACTAAGTCAGCACACTTTATACTAGTTTGAGAAAACTATTCTTTAAGCTAATTAGCTAGACTATTTATATCAGGAATTGTTAAATACCACGGGGTTCCTGTTAGTATTATTTCTGATCGGGATCCTAGGTTTACTTCCAAGTTTTGGGTGGCTTTCTAGGAAGCTCTTTGTTCGAGATTGCTTTATAGTACATCGTATCATCCACAGACAGACATGCAATCTTAGAGAACTATTCAAATGCTGGAAGATATGCCAAGATCTTCTGTATTGCTGTTTGGCGACGCTTGGCATAAGCGTTTGGATTTGATTGAGTTTGCCTACAATAACAACTACCATTATAGCATCAATATGTCACCTTTCGAGGCACTCTATGGTAGATCATATCGTGCTCCTTTATGTTGGTCAGAAGTTGGCAATAGGGTGTTAGTGGGCTTTGAAAATGTTGATGAGACTACCCAAAATATTTAGGTAATTAAAGCTAACCTGAAAGTGGCCCAAGATCGACAGAAGAGCCTTGTCGATAAACATGCCACTGATAGGGTGTATAAAGTTGAAGATTGGGTATTTTTGAAGCTATCTCTGTGGAAGGGCGTAGTATAGTTCAATAAGAAAGGTAAGTTAAGTCCTCGCTATATTGGACCATACCAGATCACCGAATGAGTCGGTGAAATCGCCTACAGACTTGAGTTGCCTCCAGAGTTATCTAAGGTACATGATGTTTTTCATGTATCTATGCTTCGTCATTATATCTCCAATCCATCATACGTGATACCTCCTCAACCATTAGAAATTATTCCAGACTTAACATACGATGAGGAACCAGTGACAATTTTAGGTTGGAAGGATAAGGTTCTTAGGAACAAGACAGTGCGCATGGTGAAAGTTTTGTGGAGGAAGCCACTTGGGAGATGGAGAATCGTATGCGAGATTTATATCCACACCTATTTTATGGATATTAATATGTGTTATGCTAGTGTCCAGAAATTTCGGGAACAAACTTTTCTTAAGGGGGGTAGGTTGTGACGACCCGTCCTGAATAAATATATATTCTTCTCTCCGAAGGTGTAAATGACGATTATGCCCTCTTTGGCTTGGTGACATGGACGTATGTATATAGTTTTAAATTATTTTTCTTGCTCGTGAAATTAAATAGTACTCGTCGAATCGAGTTCGTAACAAAAATGTTACGAAGGAATAAGTGAAATCGGGGTGGTTTTATTCCTGGTTGGACTCATTTGTTTAAGCCCTAAACTCTATAGCCCAATTAGGGCTTGAGACCATTTTATTTTGGCCTATCCCATAGCATACACCCACACACGCACACGTGCAAAACCTTTCCCTTTAGTCCGTACGACCGTACCCTTCAACCTTCAAACACCATCTAAACTTCACGGATCGACCTTTCTGAGACCATCGTCATTCTTATCTCAACTTCAAAAGACTAGTGGTACCGTTGGTTTGATGAAAGAACGTCGAGAACTCTAGAACTCATGAGCTCCGGCTAGGTAGAAGTTACTCTGATGTGATTGTCGAGATTTTTAGGGGTTTTAAGGTCCAAAAATGGTCCTAACCAACTTTATTGGGACTCTAGGCTAGTTTTGAAGTGATTTGGACGTCGAGCTACATTAGTTCGCTGAGTTACAGGTTTAGCTGGAATCTCAAAGGATTTTCTGACCACTTTTCGTCGGTTTTAAGACTTCAAATAAGTAAGGTTATGTTCTCCTTGTTGAGAGCTTCAAATCCATATAAGAGTTGTGGAACTTGATTGAAAAACGAAGTAGAAAATGAAGTTTTAAATTTTTGCAGAAACCGACATTACAGACGGCGGCCGTCGACAGTTTCCGATGAGTCACAGGAGAAGGAAGGAGAATATTCCGTCAACTTTGACGGAATATACTGACGACGTCAGGTAACTTTAAGAGAATATTCTAGGAATTTAACCAAATATTCCCTAATGTTGTTAGGGAATCCATCAGTGTGCTAGGCACGTGCCTACGCATGGTCGTGCCTTTGTCAGCATGTGAGGTCGTGTGGGACATCAGAAATTTTTTCTAAAAATATGGGGATGCTCATGGTGCTGAGTAGGCCATGATGGTGTAATCAAACACCCCAATTGAGCAACATATGAGAAGTTATTAACCGATTTTGAGTATGTGCCTAAAATTAACGTTAAATTAGTTATTTCACATATAGTTAAGACGTTCCCGGAGGACGAGCGTAGCTAGGCGAGACTCGAGAGTTGTGACCCTACTACATATCAGCGAGTGGGCTTTTGCTTTTCTATATATATACATATATATGCTTTACATTTTCCCAGAAACTGTTTTAAACAAGCGTATTCTTTTAAATGCCATGTCATGCTTGCATTTCGTTTTATTATATGCATTGGTATGTATATGCATACTATTGTATGACGCTGCGGAGGCCAGGTAAGTTTCAGGTGACTACTATATGATGTTAGTGGTTGCATTGGTTATGGTTATACGTAGAGACATGTAGACCTCATTATCCTGCACCCATGTGTTAGTGCTCCCGCCCGTGGCCAGGGCATAGTCCTTCATGTGATATTCACCTCCTACATTGCACACTCACCTTGGATCCAAGTTTGGTGCACAGCCCTGTCTTACACACCACATTAGGAGGTTCCAACTCGTAGGTGACCCGCGATTATTCGCACAGCCTTCACATGATGGTAGCACTTAAGCGTACTTATTACACCCAGCCCTGTCGTGCAGACCATAATAGGTGGTTTTGACTCATGTGTAGGCATATTTGATGAGCTATAGGTTCAGCCGTCCAGGTCATGTTAGGTGACTCCGGCTGACATATCATTTATATTGATTTATTTCACCTGGCTTACTCATTTCATTGCTGAGATACTTGACATGGCATATACTTTGTTTTCACTACTCTCGAGCATGATTTCTACAAAGGTATGTATTACTATTTTCTGATAAATTATACCGGTTTTACAGTGAGAGGTTATTATTTTCAGAAAGTGAGATGGTTTTAAAAAGCTTTGTTTTTGCCAACTCACATTTTCTGTTTTGCGCCCTTCCAGGTTTTAGTTAGAAGTTCGTGTTAGTGGCTTACGAGGACTCCACGGCGGTTTTGACAGACTTCAAATAATGTATGGATTTCTTTCGTGCCTTGTATAATTAATACTTAGCCTGCTGGACTGCACTTAGGTTACCTATGCTTTGAATGTGTGTATCTATACTTAGAACACTTTCACTCGCACTTATGTATTTGCCTAGTGTAGGTTAGCTAGTTTGGTTTTTTTTTTTATTTACCCACATTTTCATATCACTGTCACTTCCGCTTTGCACACATGGCTACGTCATCACCATGTGACGGCTAGCACGCCTCGATTCTGGTCGAGGTGTGTCATCTCTAATATGACACCCAAGCTTAAGAAATTGGATGGGGAGCTACATTTATTATTGTAGGTATGTAAACAATGTGAGGCAATTTTAATTTGGTATTTGAAAATATCTTTTTAAATATAATTACTAACAATATAATCTTCTCAAGGTTTTGATCTAAATGATCACTTCTGGGTTCATCGTTTTAGGCTAAATGGGTTCTTTTAGACCATCTCCATCCCTTGGGCTAAAACCTAAATTTTTTTGCTCAAAAAATTTAGGTTTTAGCCCAGAAACAACTTTTCTGCTTCATCCCTTCTAGCCTAAATTTTATTAAAGAATAAGTTTAGGCTAATTTTTTTCTTTTAAAGTAATTTTTTTTGTTTAAAAAAAATATATTTTATGTACACTATCATAATTTAATTTTATGAATATTTTAACCTAAAAATATTTAAATTCCGATAAATATTGAAAAATCACTAAATTTGGGTGAATTTTGAGTTAAATAATTTTTTTAATTATTTTAGGCATTGAATTTAAATTTGGGTCGTTAGATCTTTTTTTTACCGTTAGATTTGATTATAGTCAATCTTAGCTATTGGATTTAATAAATCCTGGGATACATGCCCATATGGGTGGGGTCCTGCTGGTGGTGTCCACACCATTTTCTGGGCTAAATCCTGTGTAACAACCCGTCCCTACGTTTACAATTTTGTGAATTTTAGAAACGTGGTTTGACGAAAATGCACCAGAGGGAAAGTTTTGATTTTCATTGACTTTGGTTAGAGTGGTGTGGGATCCATTCTTTTAGCTTGCTTGTGTAGTTCTCGACGATACGAACCCGTAGGCGCAAGCGGATTTCAATTTAGAACTAAAACGAAGATTTTACGGAACACGGAACAATAGGGACATTTTAATGAATTTTCTGCATTGGAGATATTTTTACAAAGTGAACCACTCTGGTGTTGCCACGTGGCACCGCCATACCTTATCACTAACTCTCACTCCCTCACACTCTCTCAGCTTTCTTTCCCTTTCTCTTCCTCCCGTCTCTCTTACTTTCTCGAAACCCTCTTTCTCTTTTGGACCCTCTCACTTTTTATGCGTTGGAGATATTTTAACAAAGTGGACCACTCTGGCATTGCCATGTGGCACCGCCATACCTCATCACTAACTCTCTCTCCCCCGGATCTCACTCTCTCACACTCTCTCAACTTTCTTTCCTTTTCTCTTCTTCCCGTCTATCTTACTTTCTCGAAACCTCTCTCTCTTTAGGACTCTTTTTCTCGGCGATACTTACACCCATATGCTTCCACCGTGACACCTCGACAACTCCGTGAACTCTCATCCACATTTCTTAGTCTCGGTGCAACCTAGAATGCCCCGAGAAATAATCCTGGCGAGTGTCAAGGCTCTCAACCCAAAATCAGGCCAGCTACGGCTATTCCACGACAAACCACAGGTACCACTCTCTTCCTTTTACCTACGCATTTATTTTGATACCTAGATCGGAGCTTAGGGTAATGCTTTGGCATTGATCGGAGCACGGAAGACTCCGACCTCCTTTTCCAGCGATCACAAGCAGATCAGGCTTTCGGGCCATTGGTGACTTGGGCCGGGCCATTAAATCCAAGCATACTAGACTTAAGCCCTAAACCCAATCTATCTAGAAGCCAAGCCCAACCTGTGGCTTGGAACCCTTTTACACCCAAGGACCTAGGACGGGCTTCAAGCCTTAAGCCTGAGTTTTAAACCCTAAACCCTAATGGCTTCAAGCCCACTAAGCCATTTGGGCCTTAGAACCCAAACCCGATTTGACCCAACCTGTTTGACTGATCCAACCTGGTCTGACAATTGACCCGGTTAACATTGACCGTTGACTTTGACTTTTCGGGTTTTAGTCCGAGATCCCTTCTAGGCTATTTTCAACGTTCTGAACCTATTTATGATGTTCGTTGTCAGAAATTTGATCATTTGAGTATAGTTTTATTAATTGTACCATTTTATGTGCTTAGGTGCAATTATTATTGGAGATTCCGGCTTCCTAACTCAAATTAATGTGGCTTCGCAAGTACCTATGAGTAGGCAGTTTATATATAATATATATATATATATATATATATATATATATGGCTTGTAGTTTCCACAAATGCATTTAAATGATTTACGCCTATTATGCCACAATTTTAATTTAGTGTGGTAAATATTGCCTTGTGTTTGGAATTATAAAATGGTTGTGGAATGTTTATACGCATATTTACCTGCTTATAAATATAGTATTGTAGTAGAATACTAAAATGATTCTACAAGACGTGCAGGTAAATTCAGGTGAGTTTAGTATATTGATTGAATTGTATGGCATATATATATATATATATATATATATTCATACAGTTAGCTCATCATTACTACACCCTGGTGTTAGTGCTCCTACCCAGGGCTAGGGTCAGCCTTCACGTGTATGTTCATCTCCTGCACCGCATGCTCATTAAATCTAAGTTAGGTGCTAGCTTGTCGTACAGGTCGCGTTAGGCGACTTCGACTTGTAGGTGACTGCGCTTAGCACAAGCTTCACGTGATCGTAGCACTAGAACGTATATTATTATTACACCCAGCCTGTTGTACAAGTCACGTTAGGTGACTTCGACTTATGTCCTAGTATAGATTGATAAGCTATAGGTGACTCCGACTTGCGTGCTAGTATATTTGTCAAGCACATGCCTATATTTCTATTGTTGTTGAATTATTCCTGATGTGGCATATTTCTGATATTTATATTGTTGGCAGGCATTTAATCTTCATACTTATACGTAGTATGATTTGAAGGAAACTATACTTGTTTTACAGTGAATGGTTACTATATTAAAAAAGAAAGGTTTTCTAACAAACGCTGTTTTGCTGACCCACCCAACTTTGTTTTTTGCTCCTCCAGGTTTAGTAGCTATGCTCACTTACAAATGACGATTCTGGCAAATCTTAGAAGATGGTTATCTTCAGAGGCATAACCCTCATCCTATTTACTATACTATCTTATGCTCTGACATCACGTGTGAACCTGCACACTCTTTAGTTTAGGCACTTTTAGGTTTAAATTTATTCATAATCTTTTCTCACGTTATTACACTTTATGACTTCGTCACCCTCCAAGTGTCGGCCAGCACAACCTGATTCGGAGTCCATGTGGACATTCTGGGTCAGGGTGTGTCATTCTGGGGGATGGGGGAATAAAACCTAAAAAATAGCATTTAGCCCAGGGTTGGGTTTGGTCATACAGGGCCAAAAAGGGTTTAAGTTTCAAACATTATGAAACTGAGCTAAGAATTAAACACTATTTATAAAACTTGACCAATAAGAAGACATTATTTATGAAACTGGATCAATAAAGAGACATTATTTATGACACGAAAACAAGAATTAGGCATTATTTCCAAAACTACACCAATAGGTGGAAACTATTTATTAAATTGGACTAAGAACTAGATAATATTTACGAAACATGACTAAGTACTAAGCACTAATTATGAAAGTGGGCCAATAACTATGCACTATTTATGAAACATGACCAAGAAAGAGATACTATTTATGAAACTGTACAAATTATTATACATTCTTTATGAAACTAGACTTAATAACTAGGCACTATTTATGAAATATGGGCAAGAACGAGGTACTATTTATAAAAGTGGACCAAGAAATAGGCACTATATATGAAATTGGACAAATAAATAGTGTACTACCGTTAAGTTTCATAAATAGTGTTCAGTTCATAAACAGTGTCTGTGATGAATGCACAGGTCCCGCGCATCAGTTTTTTTTTTTTTTTTTTTTTTTTTTTTAAATTAAAATTGTGTATTTTTCATTAAAATTTAAGTTCTTTTGTCCTTTTTATTAAAATTTAAAGGTTTTTCATTAATATTTAATTTTTTTCATTAAATAAAGTTATAGCTTAATTTTTGGTTAAAATAAACTTAGTCCAAGCCCTTTTCATGAAAGTTCCTTAAATGTATTATTAAAATTGTAATTAGGGGAGTCTTATGGGTCAGGAAAATGAAAAATGTATAAAGCCAAATAAAATTAATGAATTTACTCATATGGACTCTAGTCGTTGGGTTTTGTTAAGGTAAAAAGACTATTTCGGGTTTTATATAAAGAAACTTGATTTTCAGGGACTAAAGTCATATTTTCTGATTTAAAAACATTAACATTGCAATGAGAAATTTGTATGAATACCGAAAACACAAGTCACATGGTATAATATTTTTTGTGTTATAAGAGTTGACAATATGATTAAGGTATACTAATAAAAACAAATTTACGTGTTATGATTTGAGTAAAAAAATAACATTACATGGTCATATTCAAGTTTGTTGAAAAATTGTTCTGTTGCAACAACAATTCAAATAAAAAAAACTGTCCCACACCAAACAAGTAAACAACGCCTGGTGATCCCTTTATAAATTCCCATAGTCAATCACCTGCAATTCACTCCTCGCTCACTTGTTTGACTTTGTAGCAAAGAGCAAATAAGTACGCTATAGAGTTCATAGTTGAGAGCAATGCTGCTGAATTTTGGGTGTATGCTATTTTTTGGAAAGCCTCCGGAGGCAACAATTTGTCATCGGGCGCCGGCCATTACAAAAGCAGTAATATTAATAGTTACCAACCCAAATTAGGGTTCAACAATGTGGATTTTCCAGGGGATAATGGTGATGGAGATGTTACTGACTCTGAGTGGTTTTACTTTTACAGCGTTTCTTTAAGCCAATCATTTATTGCAGAAAATAACATTCTGGGACGTGCATTTTTTTTCCGGAGGATTTGTTTGGCTTGCAGGGGATCATGAGTTTCAATTGTACGAGTGTGAGAGAGTGAAAGAAGCAAGAATGAATGGAATCCAAACTTTGGTTTGTATTGCAACTTTGAGTGGGGTGCTTGAACTGGCTTCCTTGGATGTGATCCAGCAAGATTGGGGTCTTGTGCACCTAACAAAGTCACTATTCCGTTCTGACGACGACGACCACAACAGGCTCTCAAACCAGCAGGCCACCCGTGAGGCCAATGTATTGGTTCCTCCCCTGAAAAATGGACGGTTTTTAGGAGCTCGAGAGGAGTTGACCACACAAGGTATCCAAAACGCCAATTTTTTTTCCTAATAATACAACAATATATTATTATAATAGGACTACTATATATAGTTTATTGGTAATGTTGGACTCTAAATCAATTTAAACATAAGGTTAATAATTAATTACTAGCATATGTCAATATTTTTTGCTTTTTTTGTTTTTAAAATGGTAAGAAGAGAGGGAGAAAGGGAACCGGGGAATGGGAGTGGGGAGAGAGGGTTTTATTTATTTATTTTTAATGTAGGATATATGTTTTCTTTTTAAAAGAAATATGAGATATATGTTAAACTCGCATGTAGTGAGACTTATATAAAAAATAGTAAATTTTGGTTTTATAAAATTACATTAGTGTCCATAATATTTTTTGTTGTGATAAAAGATCCTTTTTTTTTTTTTTTCTATTGACAAAGGAAGTTTTGTTAATTGGTAGTTTAGATGTGTGAAATTTTGATTTAACATGAGATACAATATTTTTTGTCGTGCTAATAATACAACAACATGTGTAAATCAATCTCCACTTATTTTCATAAGAAACCACAATTATAATCTGCTTGTGCGATATAAGTTGCAATTACATTATTCATGCAATATCATTATTGAAACTTGTAAGTCTATTTGTGTGGACCTATGTGCATATATATAATCATAATGCCGTTGTATACATAACCCAAGTACGAAAATCAAATTGCATTATCTGACACCAACTTTTTCGAAGAGGATTGCCCTAAATTTGTATCAATTGAGTCATTTGATTGATTATTTTTACATTTTGACCAGAAGGTAGAAGAAACGAAGCTACACCTAAAAATATATCATCGGGTGCTTTGAATTTTGGCCTTTACAATTCATGATTTCTAAATAAAAACTCATCTACATATAAATGTCTAATAAAAATTCAAATTTAAAATTTGCAGCCACATCGGAACATTATTGACCTATTAATACAATTTATTTACACTCATACCACTTTCCCAAATCCCTAAATTTATTCCATATTAAAAATTGTAGAAAAAGTGAAATAAAATATATAAACTGTTGTGTTGCATTAATTGTATCCATATCATACCAAAAATGACACACCCCGACCCAGAAAGTCCACTTGGACCCTGAATCGAGCTGTGCTGGCCGACACCTGGAAGGTGACGAAGTCATAAAATGTGATAGTGTATAAAAAGTGAATAAATTTGAATCTAAAAGTGTCTAAGTACCAGAGTGCGCTACGAGTGGGAGCGAACCCATTTCACACGCGATGTCAGAGCATAAGTAAGGTACAGTAGTATGGGTAAGAATCATACCCTCAAAAATATCCATCAATACTAAGATTCGCCACAGATTCTTGTCGATACAAACTCAGCAGCTAAAACCTGGAGGGCACCAAACAGAAGGTGTGAGTAAGCAATAAAACCAAGCTTCCCAAAGTTATTACCTCTCTAAAAATAATGCCCCTAAATGTAAAACCCGTATCGTTTTCCATAAGACAGTACAACATATATACATATATCCAAACCATACTCAGAAATGACCAAAACCACGGTTTGCCATTAACTCCACCATACATTAATAAGTAGGCCAAATGAACTAAATCAATACAAAGTGATATATCAGTCAGAGTCATCTAAAATGACACGTACAACTTATCCATATCTCATCAATCATGGCTAGCATATAAGTCGGAGTCACCTATAATGACCTGTACGACTTATCCATATCTCATCAATCCTGGCTAGCATATAAGTCGGAGTCACCTATAGTGACCTGTACGACTTATCCATATCTCAATCCTGGCTAGCATATAAGTCGGAGTCACCTATAGTGACCTGTACGACTTATCCATATCTCATCAATCCTGGCTAGCCAATAGCTCAATAAGTATACCTGCACACGAGTCGGAACCACCTAAAGTGGTCTGTACGACAGGACTGGGTGTAAATAAATACGCTCAAGTGCTACGATCACGTGAAGACTGGACGAATAATCGCGGGTCACCTACGAGTCGGAACCACCTAAAGTGGTCTGTACGATAGGACTGTGCACCTACCTTGAATCCAAGGTGAGCGTAAGGTGCAGGAGGTGAACATCACATGAAGGACTGTGCCCTGGCCACGGGCGGGAGCACTAACACCGGGGTGCAGGTTTATGAGCTCTCAATGCATCTCAATATAACATGTGCAACTCATGGCAACCAGTACGACAGTATCGAAGTTGCCTAACACATAACTGTAGTCATGCTATAACGCAATCGATTCAACTAGTACCATAAACTCACCTGAACTTACCTGGGTGTCCTGAGTTCACCTTTGCACTTGAAAGCATTCCCAATAATTATATGCAAGTAATATACATATTGATATACCATGAAGCAATCTAATACTCAACCATGTCGTAGCATGTTCAATTATAAACAATACAGTGAGAAGTGTACAATCAATAACGCCCTACTCCCAAACTACTTATTTTCAGGGATAATTATCCACGACAACCCAATTAACACTAATTTAGCTAACTAATTCATAAAACTAAAACTTGCCTTTACCAATTTCCTTCGCCTTACTCAATTTTCCAAGCAAGGCTTTTGTCTCAAATATTTTATGGCTGCATCTAACGTCTCGTTAGACTGCCTACGTACCCTAAACAGGGATCAAGTCATTCGTAGTTCATATAGTACTTCAAGCATTCACAATAATTATATATGAAAGTAATATACCTAATCAATTTAAAAGTGTCGATAGAACTCTCAACAATATGTACGATAAAAAGGAAAAGATCCACTTACCTGGAGTCCACGTTATGATTCTCTAGCGCACACATCGAGGCGTCCTGAATGATTGGTCCCTGTGACCAATTATCAAATCACATCTCAGAACTCTTATCTGAAGAATACGTAATTCACATAAAACACAACCTCAACGACATTCTAAAATAGTTTGGGACCCATTGACCACAAGTCAACCGTCGATCAAAGATCGACGGTAGGGTTTACAACCCTGTATAACTTGACCCGGAAGATCCGCATATCAGATTTCCCATCCGCAACTCCCAACGATCCACAATATGTTTCTAGAATAACATATTAAAGTTTCATTACGATCCAACGGTCAGATCTCCGCCAATTGCCTAAAACAAGTGGCCGTGAACATTTATTTTACTAACTTACAAATCCAATTCAGGAAGATACGTAAGTCGGATTCCCGATCCGTAAATTCCTATGATCCTTAAATATTATGTATTATAATGTATCCAATTTTGGTGACGATCCAACGGTCAGATCATCGATTCACATTTTTATTAAGTAACGTATCGTAACGAATTTAGGTTCCAACTATCAACCTACGTCATTCAAACGACAAAACTGAATTCAAAATATTCGACATAGCCTAAAAATAGCATTGGCGGCTCACTGGCCATGCGCCGCCGCACGCGCCGCCGCGGGTGGCGGTCGGCCGCCCCGACTCGCCGGAAAATCCAACTATTTCAAAAAATTCTCAAACTTCACAGAAATGAAGATCTCAGTGAGTGGAGCAACTTTCATACCTGCCACGAAGTCCAAAAGTGGACGGAAGATGGTCAATTTTGCCCACGAAGCCAGCAGGTGCCTAAAACTTCCCGACGTCGATTCGTCGTCTACAGTGGTCCAACGGGGTCAAGGTTGGTTGGGTTTTTCTCCTGGGATGATGGGCTACAAAGCCCAAGTGGTGGCATCGGCCATTGCTTTGCCGATTTGCCGGAAAATCGAAAAAGGTGGCCGGAGCACCATTGATTTTCGTCAACTTTCGTGGCCTCAAACCGTCCCATACCATGGTTAATCAAGGTGGTTCTTGGGTGGGTTTTGTAGAGGGGAATGAGAGCTTCAAGATGGTGGTGGTGGCATCCAAAAACTCCACCGGAGTTGGCCGTAATCGGCCTTGGAAGATGGACTCGTGGTGGTGCGGGTATGGGTGCACGGGAAGCTTTCTTCCCTTTTTTTTTTTTTCTTTTCTTTTCTTCTTTCTTTTTGATTGGCTGCAAGCTTCACTTTTATTTTCTAATTGCTTCCTTGTCCCTTTAATTTAATTGGTCCACTAATCCCACAAGGTGGGAATTCAAATATTTAAATAACCAATTTCAAACGTCCATAAGTATACCGTTATAATCCGGACTCGCAAACGGATTTCGCCTATACGTTCGTACCAAAGAGTACTACGAGGATATGCTTAAAGAATAAGTCCCACATCTTTCAAGTCGATGGTCAACGGAAGTCAAAGTCCTTGCCTCTAGGGCAATTTCGTAAATTCACGCTTTTAAAATAAAATAAATCGTAAAATTTGGAACGGGTTGTCACAAAAAATTTACCTTTTTTGTTATATATATATATATATATATATATTGCATTAATTGGGAAGTAAATTGATTTGTTCCAATTATTAAAAAAATTATAATAAATCCGTATTATATATTTTAAATTAAATAACACTTCTCTAAGTTGTAGGTAAATTATTTTTTATGTATTCTTACATATATTAGGCATGTTTTATTGTTGTATAAATATAGGTATGGCATAATATTTTTCAATATAATACATCAAATTATATTTCTTCTTGTTATGGGTAAATTATTGTGACGACCGGTCCCTATTTTAATGTGATTTTCTCCCCGAATACGTAAATTGACGTTTGTGCCCTTAATTATGACATCCCACATCGCCCAGGGGAGGGATCCTTATATGTATATTCTCATCTCTACCTAGCACGAGGCCTTTTGGGAGCTCACTGGCTTCGGGTTCCATCGGAACTCCGAAGTTAAGTGAGTAGCGCGCGAGAGCAATCCTATAATGGGTGACCCACTGGGAAGTTCTCGTATGAGTTCCCAGAAACAAAACCGTGAGGGTGTGGTCGGGGCTCAAAGCGGACAATATCGTGCTACAGTGGTGGAGCAGGCCCGGGATGTGGTGGACCTTGGGCCAGGATGTGACAATTATGACATCCCACATCGCCCAGGGGAGTGATCCTTATATGTATATTCTCATCTCTACCTAGCACGAGGCCTTTTGGGAGCTCACTGGCTTCGGGTTTCATCGGAACTTCGAAGTTAAGCGAGTAGTGCGCGAGAGCAATCCCATGATGGGTGACCCATTGGAAAGTTCTCGTGTGAGTTCCCAGAAACAAAATTGTGAGGGCGTGGTCGGGGCCCAAAGCGGACAATATAGTGCTACGGTGGTGGAGTGGGCCCGGGATGTGGTGGACCTCGGGCCGGGATGTGACATTAATAACAAAGTGACGTGGATGTATATGCGGTTCTATATTATTTTTATTACTATCCTTGTCTACCAATTATTTTAATTTCTATCCTCCCTAGCCAATATATATTTTCTTTCTTTTGGACCAATTAAAAACTACTCTCTCTCTCTTCTCTGCCAATCAGAACTGATCTCTTTCTCTCTCTCCTTTTCACACCTTCTTCTCTGTTCTTCTTGCACCCGAGGCACCCACCACAACACAACCATCACCAAATCGTCACAGATCGAACTTATAAATACCACCCTTGAACTTATCTCAACTTCATGAACCTAGCCGTACCAATTGTTTGGGGTTTTGACGAGTTTTAACCCGTGGACTTGTGAATGCCAACTCGGGGTGTGTCAATTATTCTCCATGTATTAGTGAAAAAATATATTATATTACACACGGAGTAGGTAAATTAATTTGTTCCAATTATATAAAAATATATATATAATTTTTTTTTCTTTTGAGAAAACCTAGATAATATATTTTGAATCAAATAACATTTTTGTATACATGGTAGGTAAATTATTTTTCATGTATTATTACATATATTAACCTATTAGGGGCATTTTTTGGTAAAAATATATAAAGTAATATGTATATGATTGTTTGTGGGTAAAAGATAAAATCAAAAGCATGATCCAGTTCCTAAGTTTATGCAATACTTTGTTGTTGGTATATATACAATATTTTTCATAATTGGAAATGAACATTTCAAATAGTAGGTAGGTAAATTAATATGGTCTACATATATTATGTTTTTTTTTTTTAGTTGTAAAAATCTATATATATATATATATATATGAACTCATAATGCCAGATACATAGAATTAAGCCAACAATTCTCATATTTGATATTAATATGCAATGAATTTTTTAACATTAATGTCTTATTTTTCTTTTTGCAAAATCATTAACTCTCTTCTTACAATTTGCATAGAATTAATTGTGCACATCAAATGCGCAATAGGGGTATTTTAGGCATCTAAAAATGTAAAATGTGTAAAGTAATATGTAATTAATGAATTCACTTAGGTTAACATTATTAATCTTGATCAAAATTCAAGTGGTAATAGTAATATAGTGCAGATGTTGTGGAAGCGGATGTAAAGATTATAGGTTCATCGGAAGCCATGATTCGAGTTCAGTGTCCCGATCTAGACTACCCATATGCTAGACTGATGAATGCACAAAAATGGCTAAGGTTACAAGTTTCCCATGCAAGCATATCAATGTCAACGAGTTGATGATTCAAAATGTTGTGATAAGACTGCCTTACGGGTTCGCAAGTGGGAAGGCCTTGAGACTGGCTATTATAAAAAGATGGCACACCTAAAGGAACGAACAAAGATTAATTTATCCTAATGCTAATTAAATAGTTTAAAGTATTTGTTATGTACTATATATGTATGAATCCAGCTGAAAATAAAATTTTGTTGTATATATATTTTTTTTTTTGAACAAAAAATTTGTTGTATATTAACAGTATGCAAATAACGCGAGGAAAAGTTTTCAGTAGGCATTTGGATCCTCTGCTCTTTTTCTCTACTAGGATCTGCTTCAAATGCTATATAAATGATACTCTACTTAAACCACTTAAACATCCGAATCATACTCTAATGCTATATACATGACACTCTACTTAAACCACTTAAACATCCGAATCATACTCTACTTCCTCACATTTCGTTTGCAGTCCAAGAACTAAAATAGCCATGACATCTCTCTCTCTCTCTCTCTCTCTCTCTCTCTCTCTCTCTCTCTATATATATATATATATATATATATAGATACACACACAAAATGACTTTAATGAAATTATGTGGCTGAGATTAAATCACAGGTCACAGAATCTCAACCACAGGATTTCAGTAAAGCCAAATCTAACGGTTAAAAAGATATTCACATTTTTTTTTGAAAATTGGGGATCCCTTCCCTTAAAGGCTTCTTACACACACACACACACACACACACACACATACACGTATATAAACAATATCAAACCATAAATGGGGAAGAAGTGTGTGAGTCCTTATACGATTTGAGAAAGTTTTTTTTTTTTTTTTTTAAAGAAAACTAATAAAAAGGATTTGAAAACTTTGAGTTTTAATGATAAAGACAAAATAAAGGGTAAAGTGAATGGTACCAAGATTGATTTTTTAGGGTAAAAATATGATTTTTCATTAAAGTGAACAGTACTGGAAGTTTTTCGTTAAAGTTTATTTTTTATTTTTTTATAATTAATTTGACAATTATAAATCATGTAATGTGTCACTAATAGAAAATAAGTACGTTAAACAATACTTAAGTAATAATGCAATACGTTAAACAATACTTAAGTAATAATGAATCACGTTATATGATTTACAAAATATAACTTAAATAAACTGTCATTACCCCACATATAATAAAATAAGGGGTGTATTATCCATACATCTCATTTTTCTTCTCACACACCCCTTAATAAGTTATGTTCGTTGATCTTCTTCAATTCATCCAATCCGACGGCCGAAAATTAAAAAGATGTGTAAAAAGTAAAATAGAATGTGTAGATATCATATTCCTAAAATAAAATGAATAATGGTCCATCTTTTGTCGTTAGCACGTGCATGGTAGACGAACTTGGCTAAACACGATACACCAAAATGGGCATAGTTATCGATTGTCCATTATCTTGATTAATCAACCCAAAAGGCTAATCATGAAGTCTTCAGTTGATCCAACCCGACGGCCGAAAATTAAAAAGATGTGTAAGAAGTAAAATAGGATGTGTAGATATCATATTCCTAAAATAAAATGAACAATGGTCCATCTTTTGTCGTTAGCACGTGCATGGTAGACGAACTTGGCTAAACACGATACACCAAAATGGGCACAGTTATCGATTGTCCATTATCTTGATTAATCAACCCAAAAGGCTAATCATGAAGTCTTCAGTTGATCAGACAAGATACGATCAAACGGTCTGAAATATATATGGGCCGACAGTGCAAAAGCCGAGTCCAAACAAAACTACAAGATTGTGTGGGGAAATATGGATCTCTTTCTTATATTAACAATGTTTAGTGGTGCAACTTGTTGGTTGGGACATTGTCCATGTTTAGTATAAGTTTGTCACTTGGTGCACCTTTCTTCCTTTAAAAAATAGTATCAATTACCCACTAGATTTGAGCACATCTCCAGATTATAACATTTTTGTCATCTCATTTTTAGAATATATAACCTTTATGTGTCATTTCTTTCTTTTATGAAATTGAAGGCAATATAAAATTTATCCTTGCTTTTGCATGGATGGTGAATTGTTAATGTCCAAGACTCCATGATAATATATAAAATACTGCATTATTATCTTTCACAGAGCTCTTCTATTCGATATTGGTGGGCGATTGAAAGGTTGGGTTCTCGTAGAGAAGGGAGAAGAAGAAGACGGGAGATGCGAGAGAAAATGATGTTTTCAGTTTTTAAGTTCGCCGATGTCAGAATCTTACAGCCATTGTGTTGGCGTCAAAGATTTCTCTGTGGAAGGATCTTCGGACCTCAGCATAGCTTCCCAAGAGATTGATACTTTTGATGTGTAGTCGGGCTCTTATTTGTTGATGTGCTACAAGTAGAGGACAAAATTAGTTCTGAAAAGTGCCTTTGTGAAGCCTTAGGTGTAGGCCTTGAGGCTCGCAATCAAAACTAACTAAGTGCTAGGCGTGCCACTGCTATCTCAGTATAGCAGATGTAGAACAAGAGTGTTTTTAGTCGATTATTTGAGCCCCAAGTTACTCGAATTTCTTGTTATCAAAAGATTGTCGTCGATGGGTTAAGTCCACATTAAGTTCTTTTTCTTACCTTATAAACAAGGACTTTTAGTACATAGTCTTGTATGTTTGAATGAAGGTAGTCCATATCCCCTTAAGTCATTTATTTGGTCCTAGATTGCTTTTAATGATAACATATCCATTAAATTAGCCGGATCCAGATACAAATAAGACTCTTACACTGTGCTTAGATGAGGGAAATAAATTTGGAATTTGGATTAAAGTTGGAATTTATAAATTGATATGCACCAATTCCCTTGTTTGGATTTATAAATATAGAAATTTAGAATTTTCGCGTGGAAAAAAATTTGGAATTTGGGACCTCCAATTCCAAAGTTTAAATTCTATGTAAATATGTGTCATTTTCCAATTTCTATGTTGAGAGTTTAAAAATAACAAATTATGTATTCAATTTCATTGTTCTTTTAGGTTAACCAAACAAGAAAATTCACAAATTCTAGGAAATAAAATCCCGACATTTCAATTTCCGTCATTTTAAAATTTCTTAGTAATCTTAAATTTCTTCATCCAGACATAGTGTTAAAGTAGGAAAGCAGGTGGATATGACTTGAATACATACTGGATAATACATTAAGTAATAGATCTATAAATTTAGAGAACAAACAAAGAGCGCCTGGCAAGATTTCACCTGATCTGTCAAGGTTGAACCTCTTGCAATCACTTCTCTTTGAATTAACAGGGGTTTATATGTTAAAAAGGGATGGATGGTAAACAAGTTTACACAAGGGAATCAATACTACGCCATTAAGGGAGATAACATAGCCTTTAAACTAGAGAAAGATAGGCTTTCTAAGGAAATCTAGACAAGAGATAGCTTGTCGCTAAAAATGACTGAATCCGAGTTAATTTCAACTTTTAGATGCAAATCTGGCTTGAAAGAAGATTTTGTATGTTTGTTTGTTTGATTGGTTGAGTGTCTTTATCTTAGGAGCCTCTTCCTCATTTTATAGGCAAATTAACCCGACTATTGTAACTTTGTTCTTGCCCGAAAGCACTTGGAGGGTAGTGAGTCATCAACTTTTTACTTGTAATGCCACTGGAAAGTGTTCTTTGGACGGTAGTAAGTTAGTCTTCATTACTTGTCACTTTAATGGTAAGCACATTACTTGCATCTTGGCTGAGAAGGCTTTACTTTGCCTGTGAATTTGGTGTTGGACTTCAGATAAGACCCCTTTAATTTGGTACTCTTGCGCTTTCTTTCATTTAATTTCAATATTTAAATATTAACCAAGCACATTGGATGGGAAAGGGGGTGGGACTGAAGTTGTCGCGCACACAATACCTTTTTTTATTAATTTATCGAAAAAAAATGATTAGTCCCCGCAATCTTGAATTTTGTGTAATAAAATCCTGATATGGAATGAAAATAATTTCCATGTTAACGTCAGTACCAAAAATTATACTCAAAACAAATGGACGATTTAAATGAGGCCAAAAACTGTTGTCCGTAATGTTCTTCCTAAAAAGTGTTATTTCTCGTAAACGATCAGATGTTTACAAATATTATTTTATAACGTACCACGACTAGTGGTTAGCTACTACACCTACGACAAAGTAACGCCCTCTAATCGGTTAGCTACAACTGAATTATATCTCATAATAATTATGTCTCATTATTTGTAGTAATTAGAGTCAAACTTAAAACTTCACATAACTAATTGAAGGACTTTTATTTAAGTGATCCTTTATTACAATGGTAAAAGGTGTTGAACCTTTACATGACGATGTGAGTTTGAACTCTATTGGTGACTAATCTAACTTCTAATTTAACAAAATCTGTTGTTTTACCAAAAACTTTGGAGTACTTTCACAAGACCAAGTACTAGTTAGTGTTAAATTTGTTGTTAGTCGTATCTTTTCATGGTTGAGTCGAATATTTTTTATGTTAACCCAACACATTCCATTAGAGATCCTAAGCATATGCTTTGACATAACTCGTTAATTAGATGAATCAAACCGAGGTAAGATCCCTTCAATAAGAAAATGTTTTTCATAATCCTACTATTTTCATAGCGCGTTTTCGAATTATTGACAATAATAAAACAACAGAAATATGAACAAAACGTGGTGATAAATCCACGTTCAGTCCCTTATCCTACATTGTAAGATTTTGTTATACTTTAAGGTTATAGGCCGTTATATTAAGTTGAGCTAATCACACACGTTTTGTATGTGCTATGTGTACTTGTAATCTAATTGTTTAAATATAATAAATATAGAAAGGGAATATGTCCAAGGTTAACGAACAGAGATTTATTTGTCCTAACACTAGAAATAGTTTAAAGTATTTGTTAAGTACTATTTGGGCTCAAAATGATAGTTTGGGCCGAGTTTAGTAAATCTCGGCCAAATGACTACTTAGAGTTCTATCATGGGCCGTCCAGTCATCATGGGTCATTTAATCAGGGTCGGCCGAGTCCTACTGCGAGGAAGATTGGTGAGGTAGTCGAGACCTAGTGTAACAATGAGTCTTAAGGCTAAGGCTAAGGCTAAGGATGCTGAGAATTAGGGGATAAATCTGGTTTGTTAAAAGATGTTGGTTCAAAGTCATATTGGAGTTAGGATTGGCCAAGACCTAATCAGATTAGGTTGAGGAGTTCTAATCTGAGTATGGTTCTAGCTCAGCCATAAGGGGGTTTGCTACTATAAATAGAGAAGGGAGTGCATCATTCAAAGCCCCTCCAATTCAACACACAAATTGCCCTACGCAAAGCTTCTCAACAACTTTGAGATTTTATCCTTCTCCCTTTTCTTCAGCCGATACATCTTCAGTTTGGATAAACAGCTCTGTGAATGCAACCGGCGACTCTGTGAATGCAACCGGCGACATCTTTAGTTTGGATAAACAACACTGTAGCCATAGAATCAGCCGACTGAGGAGCACTTTCAGTTTAGATAAACAACACTGCTTCAAGGCTGACTAGTTATTTATCTAAGTCTCGATCGACAGGGGTTTTCGAGTCCTTGTTGGCAGAGGTCATCTCATTAGCCTTCTCAGTAAAGTGAGGTGTTATAGTTTACTAGGCTCGGCACGTTGAACGCCAAGTTGTTTTATGATTGGATATTCACATGTATCTTTTAGAGTTTGGCATTCCGATGGCTGAACCACATTTACCATCAAGACATACATCTTTTTTGAGTATTTCTGTCCATATAGTCTGGTGTCAGTTCAGCGTGCTTATACTCTCACGAATATAATCAATGTGATTGAATCTAGCGTCAACGATCCGTAAACTTCACAAGACTAGCAACCTTGTCTTCAGGCTCTAGAACCCAAAGGCCGAGACATGTTCCTTCCTTGGCTATAGTTAGCGTCGCGCTCAAAACAAGATATTTTACTCCCCGGCCGAACTCGATTGACGAGTTGGCACGCCCTGCACACAATCAAATGACGTAGTTAGCTTATTAATTACTTGGCCTGCGCCCTGCACATAAGCTCCTACAACTTGAAATGCATGAAACTTACAAAGGGAACGAATGATTAGGCACCTGACATTTAATTTTTTTTTCTTGGTTTAGAGTTCTTTTGAGGTTTGGAGATTATAAGAGAACTAGGACAAGACTTACAAAGGCCGAGGTAACCTCTTGAGGAGGGATGCCAAGATTTTGGTCTTGGGGATGAACCAGTTTTTTGTCATTTCTGGCTTGACTTAGGGCGCCACTTCATATCCCGGACCCGCTTTGGTTATAGGATAGTTGGCTTGGCCAGTTGCCTAGACTGCTGGCTGAGGATTGGTAGTTGGTAGTTCGACCGATCAGGGGTGCCTCACCAGCGATGGTCATTTGCTCTCTTCCTCCTAGACATAAAGAATGATTGTTCGTTAGTTGGTTAAGAGAAATAAGGAAAATTGTCAACGAAAATGGTCGTACCTCTTTTTCCAGGACGATCATTGATTTTTTCTTTGGATTAGGGGGAGGGGTCATCTCGGCCGTGGTGGCCGCCTTCCTCAAGCAACAGCTGCTAGGCCGACTTTAGGAGCAACAACCGACCTCGAAGTTGTAAAATCCTCGGCCAATAGGGCAACGACTAGTTGGACCACGGCTTACGTGGTGGGATGAACTTCAACCATCCGATCCGTATAAGGGTTTTACGACACTTCTGTCAAGGCCTCGACGATAGGAGAATGTAAAGGGACACTAAAAATGGTTGCTTCCGTGGTCTGACTTGATATCACGCGAATTTCTCGTTCTCCCTTCTTTGCCTTCTTCTTGATACGCTTTTGAGGCCGGGCATGTTTCTCGACCTCTGGGTGAGGCTGTTTACTTGGCGTGACAGGTTAGAAGGGGTTGCCACTGGAGTTGGTTTGCTTGAACAATGAGCGGTGGTCGCAACCATTTGGGAAGAGGAGGGAGTTTCTTTTTTGCCGCGACCATCGCGACCACTTCGGCTTTTTTTATTGAACGGCCACCTGGAAAAATTGAGTTTAAGTTAGAACATAGTTTAAATTAAGTAGATCAATAAGAGAAGAAAAAAGTATATACCTTGTGTCGTTTCTTTGGATTTTAGGGTGAGGGTCTTCTTTGGTCGATCACCAAAAAGTTTCTTCAAAACTTCCTCGATCGAAATTCCAAAGAAATCCTTGATGTAGGCACCTCACCAGTCGGCAAAGGTGCTAGTGCAGTCGATTTCTGGGGTTTTGGCACACCGCTCTTGAAATTCTTTCTCAGCCACCTCGCATTCCCTCTTTGAAGAACCAGAGAGGCGTTCTCGGCTCAAGAGTGAGCGAGAAGTTAGAAGTGACAGAGGACAACCCTGGAGGTAGCCCAGTTGATGGGACATAAAGTGAAGATGGTATACCTCCCAGCTGGCCCGTCGAGTGTCACAACCAAAGGGAATGTCTCATGTCAGGATAAATGACCCCCAGGATTGTCAAAGGTCGGCCTCTTCCACTTCTCCCCATGCTAATGTAGGGAGCCTGATAGAAGTTGGGTATTTCTAGCGGTGACAAACCAGAAATTCTTCCTTGGATAAGTCTTCAAGACCGAAGAAATATTTGAATATGTCTTCAGTCAAATGAGTAAGAAAGGGGTGCAAGGCCAGTTGAAGACCTGTCGCTTTAGAGGAGTTGAAGCTAGGGATCTCCAACCTCAGTGTGCAGAAGTAGACCTGTTGCCAGAGTTGGAAAACCCAGAATAGGGCGTTCTAATGTGGGTCGATCTTCCTAGCGAAGGCCTCGGCCAAACACCGAGTGAGAATGACAAGGATGAGGCTGGCTAGGGCTTCGACCACTGGCATGTTCTCGGCCAAGCATTTGTTCGATTTGGTACAAAAGATGAAATTGTTGTACCAATAAAACAAAAAGGCTTCATGCTCTCCCTTCTTGAGGCATTTTCATTTCGAGTCGGCGAAGTGATTAATCAAGGTGTTGTAATTGAAGAAGTTTTTGGGCAGTTTTTGCACGTCTTCCTTCAACGGCCCTTAGTTTTTCTTCTTTAAAACTTTGACAACACGATCATAGAAGACCGTCTTAAGGTCGAGGTTGAACTCATAGCTTGAGAGAGCGATCCGATGGGGCCAAAAAGAATGACCATTGTATTGGTGGTCGAGCACCAGAAGCTCAAGGTGACCATCAGGAGCTCTTAATGTATGATAATTTCATAGGTCGAAAGCTTAATGGCCTCAAAAATACCAAGGGTTTTCCATTCATCGCTGAAGTGTGGCTCCAGGCAAGTGACCCAGGCGACCCAGGCTGCGGTGGACAAAGGCCAAACTCTTTGGGGTTTAGTCGATTCCCATTTCGACCAATCGTAACCTTGGAAGAGGGGTTTAAGGCAGTAGGCCTTCAACATGTTGGTGAGAGATTCTAGGACATCTTCTTTGAAGAGTGGTCCCAGAGTTTGGTGGGAGGTACTCGAATCACCTTCGTGACAAATGAGTTTGATGGTGTTCCGATTGATAAAGTCTCAGCACTTGTTATACTCATCGGCGAACTTGGTAATGAAAGTGTTGGCAACCATTGTTGAAGACTTGAAGGTTTTCTGGGTTTGAAAGTTTTTTTTCTGGGTGAGGAGAAAATGACAAGGGATTTTGGAAATGGTAAGAAGTTCTAAAGATTTGGAAGCGTAAAAAAAACAAATGAAGGTAAGCTGAGTATTTATAGGGGTTTTTGGAGGAAGATCAATAATTCGATTTCGAAAAAAAATGAGGGGTAAATTCGATCAGAAAGTTTGTAACCATGGGGGATATTTAAAGAATCTAGGTGAAGAGGTTGAAAAGTTCGTGGATTGAAGATACGTGATTACGTGTGACAGCGGGTTTTATGGCGAAGAGACGTTTCAGTGTTCGCATGCCTTAAAGAGGTTGAAAAGCTTTTGATTTGAGATGGCACGATTGCGTGTGATGACAAGTTTAATGGTGAGAAGATGCTTCGGTATCTGCACGCTTTAAATGTCATCATTGAAGGACAACTTACTAAAGAGATGCCACATGGCAGGGAATCTGGCAGGATTGAAATCGTGCAATTGTGCCCCATAAATGCGCCTGAGTGGTTGGGATATTCAAGGCTTTTCAGTGTCCTTCAAGGATATGCTAAGGGTTTATTTTTGCTTCTTCAAGGTCGAGGCTTGACCAGGAATTGTAGACCGAGGACTTCAAATGCGAAGGGTAATGTTTAGGCCCAAAATGATAGTTTGGGCCGAGTTTAGTGACTCTCGACCTAGTGACTACTTAGAGTTCTACCATGGGCCGTCCAATCATCATGGGTGATTTAATCATGGTCGGTCAAGTCATATTGCGAGGAAGATTGGTGAGGTAGTCGAGACCTAGTGCAACAAGGAGTTTTAAGGCTAAGGCTAAGGATGTTGAGAATTAGCGAATGAATATGGTTCGTTAAAAGAGGTTAGTTCAAAGTCCTATTGTAGTTAAGATTGGCCAATACCTAATCAGATTAGGTTGAGGAGTTCTAATCCGAGTACGATTCTAGCTCGGCCATGAGGGGGTTTGCTACTATAAATAGAGAAAATGGTGCTTCATTCAAAGCCCCTCCAATTCAACACACAAATTGCCCTACGCAAAACATCTCAACAACCTTGAGATTTTTGCCTTCTCCCCTTCTTCCTCAACACATCTTCAGTTTGGATAAACAACACTGTAGCCATAAAATCAGCCAACCGATGAGCACCTTCAATTTGGATAAACAACACTGCTTCGAGGCCAACTGGTTATTTATCCAAGTCTTAATTGACAGGGGTTTTCGAGTCCTTGTTGGCAGAGGTCATCTCATTAGCCTTCTCGACGAAGTGAGGTGTTGCAAGTTATTAGGCTCGACACATTGAACGGTAAGTTGTTTTATGATTGGATATTCATAGGTATCTTTTAAAGTTCAGCATTCCAACGGCCGAACCACATTTACCATCAAGACATACATCTCTTTCGAGTACTTGTGTCCATATAGTCTGGTGCCAGTTCGGCATGCTTACACTTTCATGAATATAATCATTGTGACCAAACCCAATGTCGACGATCCGTGAACTTCGCAAAACTAGCAGCCTTGTCTTCAAGCTCTATAACCCAAAGGCCGAGACATGTTCCGTCCTCGGCCGTAGTCGCAAGATCAAGAAGTCAACAACGCGCTCAACACAACATATTTTACTCCCCGGTTGAACTCGGCTGACGAGGTGGCACGCCTCGCATACAACCGAATGACGTAGTTAGCTTATTAATTACTCAGCCTACGTGCCACGTAAGCTTGCTAGTTTTTAGGGTCAACAAGTATCATGTATGAATCCAGCTAAAATCAATCGGAGGACAAATCAACTAATTTCACCAAACCAAATACGTACTAGTTGGTGTTAAATGTGTTATTAGTCGTATTTTCTTTTCTTGGTTGAGACTAAGATATCTCAAATATTTTTATTCTAAAAATCTCCGCCTAGCACCGCCTAGGCGCTAAGTGGCTGTCCACCACCTTAATTAATACCTAGATGTTTGAAAATTAAGAAAGGGCACCTAGACTTGCTAAGGCACCCGCCTAGACCACATAGGCACATGCCTAGCCCATCTAGACCCGCTTAGGCTCCTGCCTAGGTCCCAACTCATTTAGCCAGAAAATAGATAACTTTCATTTTGCATTTTATATTATTCAATAAATTGTAGGAGACTTGTTACATACTTAAATGATTACGCATTATATTTTTGCTCCCCATGTTTTCATTATGTTTCAATACTTTATAATATGTATGTCATTATATTTTGTAGTTTATGATGAAAGTGTGTATATATATATATATTAAGTATAAGCAGATACTTATTCATAAGAAATATAATAGATTTACTTAAATTCATCAGTCCGCCTAGGCGCCTATCTAGGTCCCACCTAGCCGCCTAGGTTTTAAGCCCTAATCTATCACCCAACTAGCGCTTAATGTTTTTTAGAACCTCATATTCCATTAGAGATCATAGGCATATGCTTCGACATAACTTGTTAATTAGATGAATAAAAAGGAGCAAAGATCCCTTCAGTATTTAAATGTTTTTCATAATCCTACTATTTTTATAACACGTTTTCGAATGTTGACAGTAATCAAACAGCAGAAATAGGAACAGGAAAGAACGTGGTGAAAAATCTAGTTGTAATACCTAAAAAAATGCAAATTATTTCCCCTAATCTTCCTTATCCTACGTTTTATCACGTGGCTATACTAGTCCTACGATTGCAACAACAATTCTAAACAAAACATGTAGGCCTAGATTTAAAAATAGAATTTTTATCACAAACGTCTGAAATTGACCTAATCCTCATTTGGGTCCCTTAATTTTAAAATCAATCAATATCGTCCTTGAAATTAACTACCCCACATCAATTTAATTCCTCCGTAACAATCGGTTATATTTTCTGTTAATGTATTGACGTGATCTCATTGCTCCAATAATATATGATGACACACAAATTATACAGTACCATTTTAAAAAAGTTTCTTAAAATTTTAAAACCATTAAAAAAAAAGAAAAAAGAAGAGATATTGTCACCGCGCAAGACTTGGAACTGGGTAAAACCACCGATAATCTCTTTTTGGTTTGGTTTAGCTCTATTTTCTTGTTCGCCCACTCCCAGTAACCAAACGGAAGATCTGAATGCCGACCCTTATAATGATAACCAATTAATGGACAATCTGATGAATATTACAAGTTTAAACTTAAAGCTTGTCTCCTGCAAATTGGAAATTGGCTTCAAAACCTTGTTTATTGAACAACAAATTTTGCCCCTCACCTGAACCTGAGGTTCTAATGGCTCCTCACTTGCAGCCAACACCGCACTTTGTCACCACCAGTTGAAGGCCTTCGTCCAATATAGCAGCGCCGACGCCTCTACAGCAAAGCCCTAAGTTACGACCGCTGTGAAATTTCCCCTTTTTATTTTATTTTTGTTTTCTTTTTTGCATTTCATTTTTTAAAAATAAATTTTAGAACTTAAATAATTTAAAAGAATTAATTATTTTTTATATAATCTACATGACATTGTATTATTGGAGCAATGGATCCCACTTATATGCCACGTCAATATATTAAAAGAATATTTAACGGATTATAAGGGTAGGGACCAAATTGATGTGTGGTAGTCAATTTCAGGAACGACATTGATTGATTTTGAAATTGAATGATCAAAGTGAGAATATAGGTCAATTTCAGAGATCACTTTTGATAAAAATCCTTAAAAATATATCATTGCAACAAGAGTTGTATGAATATTAGAAATATAAATCACCTGATGTAGTATTTTACTTGTTATAATAAAAGCAGATAATATGATTAAGGTGTATTAAACAAAAATAAATTCAAATCTTGTGAATTAAAAAAAATAAAATTAAGTAGTCACGTTTCAAGTATACTAAAAAATTATTCCGTTGCAACAACAATTCAAATGAAAAAAAAAATTGAAATAAACCGTCCCACCAAATCCACCTATTTTTGCCCAATACCCATCCCCATCCACCAAACAAATTAACAACGCATGGTGATCCTTTTATAAATCCCCATAACCAATCACCTGCAGTTCACTCCTCACTCGCTCACTTGTTTGACTTTGTAGCAAAGAGCAAATAAGTAGCCATGGAAGCAATCTTATCCTCTTTTTCTTCACCCAATTTTCGAGACAATCCATCATCTTCCACATTCAAACAGCGCCTACAGTTCATAGTTGAGAGCAATAATGCTGCTGAATGTTGGGTGTATGCTATTTTCTGGGAAGCCACCGGAGACAACAATTTGTCATGGGGCGGCGGCCATTACAAAAGCAGTAACATTAATAGTTACCAACCCAAATTAGGTTTCAGCGATGTGGATTTTGTGGGGAATAATGATGATGGAAATGTTACTGACTCTGAGTGGTTTTACTTTTACAGCGTTTCTTTAACCCAATCATTTACTGCAGATAATAACATTCTGGGACGAGCATTTTGTTCCGGAGAATTTGTTTGGCTTGCAGGGGATCATGAGTTTCAATTGTACGAGTGTGAGAGAGTGAAAGAAGCAAGAATGCATGGAATCCAAACTTTGGTTTGTATTGCAACTTCGAGGGGGGTGCTTGAACTGGCTTCTTTGGATGTGATCAAGCAAGATTGGGGTCTTGTGCACCTAACAAAGTCACTATTCCGATCTAACGACGACGACGATGACCACAACAGGCTCTCAAACCAGCAGGCCAGCCGTGAGGCCAGTGGACTGGTTCCTCCCTTGAAAAATGGACGGTTTTTAGGAGCTCAAGAGGAGTTGACCACACAAGGTATCCAAAACGCCAATTTCTTTTTAATACAACAATATATTATTATAATAGCACTACAATATAGTTTATTGGTGAGTAATACTAAAGACTAAATTTGTAAATAAAATTTTGAAAATTAAAAGATATGAAAGTTGATGATTGAATTATTACTTAAACATTGAGAAACGTGTTCATTTCTTATTGGTAACACATCATTCGATATGAAAATTTTGTCTACAAATGTAGTCTTCCTAGCATTACTCTTATTGGTATATGTCAAACTCTAAATCAATTTAAACATAACTTTAATTAATAATTAATTATGTATGATTTAATTTATACACTGGATCTCTTGACTCCTTAACATTTCTCTCTTCATTTATCTCTGTCGTGGTGTATCAACTAGCTCACATACATAATATGTTCGTTATACAATAAAAATTTACATGGAACGAGTAATTATCGTCATAGCATTTCGTGTTAATAATACAATGACATGTGAAAATCAATCTCCACTACGTTATATCATTTGCATAATAATCTACTTGTGCAATATAAGTTGCTATTACATTATATTCATGCAATTTTCATTATTGAAACTTGTAGTCTATTTGTGTGGACCCATGTGCGCATATATATATATATATATATAATCATAATGCTGTTGTATACTTAACCCAAGTACGAAAATCAAATTGCAGTATCTAACACCAATTTTTTATTTCGAAGAGGATTACCCCAAAATTTTGTATCAATTGAGTCATTGACTGATTAATTATTTTTACATTTTGACCAGAAGGCGGTGGAAACGAAGCTACACCTATAAATATAGGTGGATCATCAATATCACCACCAGACTCACGTTCTAACTCTGTTGGAAATTTCACCTCTAAGAACATAGAGAACACTCAATCGAAAAAAAGAGGAAGACCATCATCAAACCATGGAGCTGCAACCAGAGAATCACAATTGCTTAGTCACGTCGAGGCAGAGAGATTGAGAAGGGTTAAGTTCAACCACCTATTCTGTGTCCTCCGTTCAGTTGTCCCCAACGTGTCTAAAATGGATAGATCCTCATTGCTTGCCGATGCAGTGGCATACATAAACCAGCTCAAAGCAAAAGTTGAGGAGTTGGAGGGCAAAATCCAAGCACAATTACCACCACCCCAGAAATCCAAAGTGGATCATAATAATAACGTAATTAACATTATTAATCTTGAAAAAAATTCAAGTTATGATAGTAATAGAGTAGGGGGTTGTGGTGTGGAAGTGGATGTTAAGATTATAGGTTCATCGGAAGCCATAATTCGAGTTCTGTGTCCCAATCAAGACTACCCATATGCTAGACTGATGAATGTACTCAAAGGGCTAGGGTTACAAGTTTCCCATGCAAGCATATCAAGTATCAACGAGTTGATGATTCAAAATGTTGTGACAAGACTGCCCTACGGGTTCACAAGTGGTAAAGCCTTGAGACTAGGTATTATAAAAGGATGGTACATCTAAAAATTGTTAAAATTCAAACCTTGTCGGAAAAGTTTTCTATAAATATAGGTTGTAGTTTAGTATGAGAATTAACTTAGTCAAGATGTAACCCTCAGTTTGTAGTTGTTTTGGCAATCTTGTTTATATGTTTTCCGTTTAATAAAACAATGTTCATAGTTCATCTTTAGTTTGTTAGTAGTACTCTAATTTTCAACAATGCTACCTAATTGAGCTAGTAATTAAGGAAAATAATTTTCCATTTGAGTATTTCATTCTACTGCTTGAATAGTTGTTATACCCTTTATATTTATACTAGCCTTGCACGTGATGCATTTTTGCATCACGGGCGCCACACACAAAGATGTATTGCTTTAGATATTCTTATATCCTAATCAGCTTTAAAGAGCATATCTTCAGTATACAACTACATTGACGGATGTTACTCATTTCTAAAGATCTTTTTATATTATGTCAAGCCCACATCTATAATTTGGTATACAAAACTATTCAGCATTATCAAAAAGTTTAAAATTCTATCACCTATTTACATAAAAATTAAAACTCTATAAAAGATGCTAATTACACCATCTGGCAACTGTAAGTTGACTACTCCTTTTGATGACATGCTTCAACGTGAACCAAGGTTCTAGGCAGTTGCATCTTTTATATGCATGCCTCTTTTTCTCCAAGGGTGAGTGAAGAAAAGCTTTCATCATCATATCTGTAATAGAAAAGAAATATGACATTCAAATGGTGTAGTAAAGGAAAGCATACAATTACAATTACAATACAAAATGTAGAAAAAAATTTGTACCAAAATATAGTTTCATATAGCAAATGACGAATGTGGGCTCGATATAATATAAAAAGATCTTTGAAAATATGTAATACCCGTAATAAGAGGCTAAAAAGCTACAACATGACATGTAGTTTTGGTATAACATAAAAGATCGTTTGGGAAAAATACCAATTAACAGAAATGAAGAAAGCTAATGTATTTATCCTTTATTCTTAGTGTCCCTCTTCTCTCTCTCTCTCTCTCTCTCTCTCTCTCTCTCTCTCTCTCTCTCTCTCTCTCTCTCTCTCTCTCTCTCTCTCTCTCTCTCTCTCTCTCTCTCTCTCTCTCGCCTTTAAGTTGGCTTCTTCAACATCATCATCCAATCTCAGTTCTCTGTCAACAAATTTTACTGGGGCATAATAGTTAGACAAATTAAACAGTGACAACGATTTTGTTAAAAAAAGAAAAAATTCATAAAATTAGAGGCAAAAGGATGAAACGAACTTACTCAGAAGAAATGAAAACTAATTTGCCTCTTCTTTCTCTCTTGTTTTGTGTTCTGATAAGCAATAGCTGCAGCGGGACAAAATTAAACACAATAATGTTCACTGAGGCATAATATATATCATTGCTAGAAAAGGAACCATTCGCTTTCAGGTTTATGGTTTCTCCGTTAGTGTAACGGAAGCACTGTCTTAGGAAGATCTAGAAACAAAAAGCAAACCCCAAATGTTAAAATCCGGAAAGAACTTACCTTTACTTCGTCGATGATGACCAAACAAAACCCTAAACTTTGAATTGCAATAGAACTCCATTAAAGATTCAACTGATTATTAAGCATATTTAACTTTCTAAGTAATTGACTAAGCTCAAGTTGATGCAAAGATGAAAACATGTTGTAAATACACTCGCCCAAGATAATTAATTATAAATGACACTATCCTAAGTTCCAAATTATATTCAAAATTTCAGTTGATTCAATGTACTTTGTTTGACATAGAGGCACTCACACACCAAAGAATTAGGGTATATTGTTTAAAATTTAGAAGATTGTTATTGACATATTGTGTGCTCTAACTATTGGTGTTGTACTTTTCGTGATGGGAAACATGAATATTTTAGCTTGTAGTAAAATACAACATTACAAAAAGGCCAGAGGAGATATTCGAATTAAAAGTTTCTTAAAATCATCAAAGAAGAATAACACAAATGTTAAAATGAAAATATAACTCCGTACATCGCAAGTAGGGACCATGATTACAACCAATTTACACAAATTTGACAAATTAATCATGTTTTAATTGAAAATTCTAAAGCTGATCTCACTGCATAAATATAATTCAATTCTATGAACTCAAATCCAGATGATGTGAACAGATTCTCGCTTTAATGTAGCAAGACCAAAGAACTACCATGATCGAGCTTCATACCAAATTCCAAGAGAATTCAGATTCACGATTAAATCAGATCTTCAAACGCATAAATGAGCAATACTCACTCAAATTCAAAACATAACATTCAACTCAAAACCAATATCTTCCCCTCCTCTTTATCTTTCTAGCAATTGGAATGAATAAATTCCTACATAACGACTCCAACTTTACTCATTAAAACAAAAACCTATTTGTAATACCATATTAGCATATGTAGCTGAATCCTAAATAATTTTTTTCATAAACTAGGTAATAAACCAAATCCGCAGCAGTTGATGATCAACCAAACAGGGGAAAGCAAACAACCCATTACCAAATTTCCCAAATCCAAATTAAATAAATCATACAGTATATTGCTATACACTAACAAAAAGTTCCAGTCTTTAACTTTTAGCAAATGAATGCATAGGTAAAAGGTTAACAACAAATTCATAACATTGTTTCATACTTTATTGACATTCAGATCAGTAGGCCAGTAATGGAGGGACTTGTAGAAGTAGTCGAACATTTCCAAAGACGACCCAAATGAAATAAGGCCCCCATTTATGATTCTAAATTTCCTTCACCAATAAATTAATATAAGTAAAAAAACTTTGACCGAAATTGAACTCCGATATCAACTGGGATAACGTTGTAATTAAACGAATGATGATTAACAATTTACTACCGGGGTAGGGTCGGGGGGCTATGTACAAATTTG
This sequence comes from Pyrus communis, assembly GCF_963583255.1. Taxonomy (NCBI): domain Eukaryota; kingdom Viridiplantae; phylum Streptophyta; class Magnoliopsida; order Rosales; family Rosaceae; genus Pyrus; species Pyrus communis. Next base: position 19,704,796 of record NC_084810.1, on the reverse strand, counting down.
GTACTTCTTGTTGACCATTAGAAATTATGAGAACTTTCTCGGTGTCTCCGTCGTCGTTTGTGCTTCCAAATTACGACAATGGTGTACTGTCGTATAGCCAACGGCAGCACTGAGTAGCCCTCATAGTCTATGTGCTCTCTGGTCAAGTTCACTGTCCTTGAATCCACAGTCCGATCAAAAACTCAAGCACATGCACAAAATCGAAAACTGAAAAGAAAAAAAAAACCCAAAGAGAGAGATAAAGAGGGACCCAACTGGAGAGCGAGCGAAGAGTTGGGCCTCCTCAAGTTGGGATGAGTGATCGTAGACGGTGTTGTTGGTGTCGTGAATTGGTTGGAATCAGGAGTTCTTCATGTTTTGCCATATGTGCCATCAATTTGATTAAACACAAACTGAAAGCTCCCCGTGACGGTGATAGTGACGCAAGTAAACAAAAGCTTTAAATTATCTAATTAAACAATATTTAGGACACTGTTTGATGAAGAATATGATGATTGGATTATATAGGACACTGAACTGAATAAAATCTTGGGTACCTAGAGGACATGGTAATGAAGGCGACGGCGGAGGCGGAGGTGAGAGAAGATTCAGAGGACTGAATGCGTAGAAGGCTAGAAACTACTGGCGGTGAGGGCAGCGGAGAAGGATGGGTTCTAGTACACTAAGCAACTGTCTGAATTTCTCACCGGTTTGCGGGGGTTGGAGTGACCCGTTGCTCAATTTAAATGTGCGGTACATGGCAGTTCTATCTCTGTAGTTTGCAACCACTACAAGTGCTGTGGAGGGTTCGGTCTCTGCAGTTTGCAACTGCAACTGTTGTGGAGAGTTCCGTCTCTGCAGTTTGCAACCGCTGCAACTACGGTTAAGAGTTCGTGGCTTTGTGCCCATTTGGAGTATTCCTTTTTCTTTTCTTATTTATTTATTTACTTCTTGTTTTCTATACAGCGGAAAGATAGAATGTGATGAAGTAGCTATAGGATGATGAAGTAGTTTTAGGATGATTAATTTAAGGGATGACAATGAATTTAAAGTGTGTGTGTTTTCATCTAGTGGTTCATAATTGTCATTGTTGTGATAGGTGCATATATTGTTTGCAGTGGATAATGTAGGAATCCTATGTGGACTCAACTAGTTAAAGATAAAGGAGAAATAATATGTTGGTAATACAAATTAATAAGAGTTTGGATACGTGGAAAGCTATATCATATAATGAGGGGTATACTTTCATCGTGCATTTGAAAGGAAGCACTAATCACAACCACCTCTACATGATTGGGATTTGAAGCAACGGGAAAATAACCAACCCTCCACGATATATGGGAGTTGGTTGTCATTGCTTCTATAAGTGCAAGAGTTCCTTGCTCACAGAGAAATACGTTTTGCAATTAGGGTTCTATCACCATTGGAACATAAGGCCTTGAGTGAGTAGAACAATTCTTGAGGGCATTAACAGTAACCATGGCTGCACCAGGTAAGCCTTTCTTATCTAATTTCAAATTGTGACCTAGTATGCATGCTAACAACTAAGGTTTTTCCAACACATAATTATGTTTTTGGTACTTTATTTTTCAACTTGTAAATAATTTATGAGTTGTAACATATTTACTAATTTGACCTTATTTTTGTGGGCAGTTATTCATGTGCTTTATGTATGAAATGAGCGCATTCTTAGCATTTTTTAATGTTCCACCGTTTTGGAGCTCTCACTTTAAGGTTTCAGTTTTTATTTTTTTATTGAAATTTAATTTATAACCAATTCTATTAGTGTAACTTTCTCTTTTTTTTTAGCTCCATATATTTAGTGGCTATATACACGCCAAAATAAAGAAAAGCATCAAATTAATGTCTGCTCTACAATAACTTTCCACAAATAATAAGAAAAAGAAAGAAAGAACCAGCAAAATATATTAAAGATTCATCACGATTCAAGCATGGTTCAAAACCTTTATTAATTAACCTCTTATGGAACATGACCAAGAACCTAATAATATTAATACAAAGAAGAATAGTGGACATCATCCATCTTCGAAGGCTTAGCACAAAAGAAAAATACAAGAATGAGCACACAAGTGGAAGCAGCCACCAGACCTAGCACAAGAAACCAATCGTCGTTGCCTCCTTGAGCCAAGAAACTCCACGAGAACTAACATCATATTTCGTAACCACATCGTACTTTGGATACCTTAGGGTTTGAAAAGCCGGATCAAAGAAGTCCTCAACCCCGTGAACAATCAGCCGTCCATTGTTATAGAGATCCCACTCAGCGACTTTGACTAGGTTAAGAGTATTAACCAAATAGATTTGGATTAGTTAAAACAATTAGAGTTGGTTGTAAGGGTAAAATAGTAAATCTGTTCAACATAGTCTGTATATAAACATTGTTTTGGAGACTTAGACAATTATGATGTAATCATTCTTTTTACTCAATCAATATAACAGAAAGTCTCTCTCTCTCTCTCTCTCTCTCTCTCCGATTTCTTCAGTTTTTTCATCCCAAAGATTCTATTAATTTCATAGTGTTAATATGGTATCATTGCCGGCAATGGCTCACTACCGCTGTTAATCCTAGTTCTTCCACTGCTGCTATACATGATCGAAGACTCCATAAGGGTTTCACTGAATCTGTTCAATGTTCTGGTGATAGCAGTTTCATTATGGCAATTGCAATTCCGTTCTGGCAATTTGGCGTTATCAATCAACGCTGCGATTCAGGTGAGGTTGTACATTTCTGTTAAGTAATTAGGTTTCAATCCTAATTAAAAGATCAAGATTTCAGAATTGGGTTTTATGTTGTTTGTTTGATTTCAACTTCATTGCAAGATTTATCAAGAAAGTTTCAGTCTTTCTTGATTATTCAAGGTTTTATCCTCTCTTCATTCATAAGAAAGTGTCAGTTTTTCTTTCAATTCATACTGTAGAAAAGTTGGGTGTTTTTTTGTTTCTTGAAGTATTGAATCAAGAAATCATGACTAATTCTACTGTTAAAGTTGAAAATCTATTAGGAATGCTTACTATAAAGTTGAAAGATGATAATTTTGCGAAATTGGCGTTTCAATTTAAGTCTGTGTTGAAAGGTCATAAACTATTTGGGTACTTTGACGGCACTACTATTTGCCCATCGAAATTTGTAATTCACACTGAGAAAGGACTTACTTCAGAACTTACTGCTGCATACATTGAATGGGAATCCACAAATATGGCATTGTTAAGTCTTTTACTAGCTACTTTGTCTGATGAGGCTATTGAATATTTTCTTGGATGTGTGACTACTTATTAGGCTTGGTCAAATCTTGTGGATCGATTTGCTTCAATGTCTAAATCTAGAGTAAATCACTTAAAGACTGAACTGCATAGAATTCAGAAAGGAGGGGAGTAGATTGATAAATATCCGCTAAGATTGAAGATTATAAGGGAATAATTAACTGTTGTTGGAGAACTAATCTCTGATTATGATGTGATAATTACTAGTTTAGTTGGTTTACCAAAAGAATATGCAATAATTCGAACAGTGATATTAGCCAGAAAATCATCAATTTCTGTGAAAGAATTTAGAGCTTTGTTGCTTAGGGCTAAAAAAGAAATTGAAGGTGAATCAAGTGTTATGTCTCAGAATCTTTCTGCCTTATAAGTTCAAGGTTCTCAATCAACTCAGGGAGCTTCATCTGCTTCAGGGTCAAAGCTTGCAGGGCATAGTCATTTACTTGCAACAATTGGGGGTGTACTAACTCCTAATCCATATCCATACTCTGTTAAGCCTTATATGCAGCAATATCCAACACCATTTGTCTTACCACAGTAATACTTATAACCTCATATGCCTCAACAATTCCCTGGTTCAGTTTATCCTCCAGTTCTTTATGGTTTTGGGTATATGGGTAATACTTCAAACTCTGGTTCAAGACCTCCATTTATCCAGAAGCTAAACTATAAGGGGACTAACAGTTACAAGTCAAATGCTGGCTTTAAAGGCAAGGGTTATAATCCAGGTTCTTCTTCTGATTTTTCATCTGGCAATTCAAGGTAGTATGGTTCAAATGTGTGGAATAGGAACACAGACAACAGATCTACTACAGTGATTAAGTGTCAAATCTGCAACAAGAGAGGCCACATTGCTGTTAATTGTTTTCACAGAAATGCTAATGCACCAAATAATGATTTTCAAATGGAGTGTCAGATTTGTGGGAAAATAGGTCACTCAGCTCTTGAGTGTTATCACAGAAAGAATTATGTGTTCCAAGGTCAACAACCACCTGCAACCTTAACAATTATGGCAACACAGCAAACAAAACAACATATGCCTCATGATGCATGGATTGTTAATAATGGTGCATCATATCACTACCGATGTCAACACATTGAGTCAAGTTACACCATTCCAAGGTTCTGATACAATTATAGTTGGCAATATGATAGGTTTATCTATTGAGAATACTGATGCAACTACTATTAAAACTAATTCTCATAACCTTGTTCTTAACAATGTTTTATTCCCAAAATTGCTCGAAGTTTGCTATATGTACAACAATTGTGTGCTGACAATCATAATTGGTTTATTTGTGATGAGAATGAGTTTTTTGTGCAGGACAAAAAGACAAGGGACATACTATAAAGAGGAAAGAGTAGAGCATGACAATTGTTTCAAATCCCTATTATCAAGCAATCAAGAAGAATTCAGTCTATGAATCAGAAGGCTTCTGGTTTTCTTAGACAATTGGTAAAGTCAACTATGTGGCATCAACACTTTGGTCATCCTACTAATGAAATAATGTCTATCATGTTAAGACAGTCAAACATACCACTAGAATTAGATGAGAGTCATAGTATATGTACCCATTGTATTAAAGGAAAGATGTGTAGACTTCCTTTTTCTACTAGTAGTGATAAGTACTCTTCACCATTTGAAAAAGTGCACTCAGATGTATGGGGCCCTTCTCCATTCAAGACAATAGAGGGGTATAAATACTATGTAACTTTTGTTAATCAATATACAAAGTATGTTTGGATTTTTCCAATGTATAACAAATGTGTTTGCAATTTTTGTGAAATTCAATAATTTTGTTTATACACAGTTTGGTGTTACTATTAAATGCATACAATCTGATGATGGAGGAGAGTACACAAGTCATTCTTTTAAAGCTTTTCTTGCTGCAAAAGGTGTTGAACAAATGATTTCATGTCCATACACTCCTCAACAGAATGAAGTGGTTGAAAGAAAATATAGGCATATAGTAGAAACTGCCATTACTCTTCTTACTCAAGTTGGACTACCAATTGACTTTTGGTATTATGCATGTTGACATGCTGTGTTTTTAATTAATAGAATGCCTTGCAAAGTATTGTCCATGGTTTCACCTTACAAGAAACTCTATGGTAAGGATCCTAAGTTGAAGAATTTGGGAGTATTTGGATCAGCAGTCTATCCTTGGTTAAGACCATATTCTGCACACAAGTTACAACTTAGGTCTGATCAATGTGTATTTTTAGGTTACTCCGTGGGATACAAAGGTGTAATCTATTACAGTGTTCAGAATCATAAATGGATTCTTTGATGAGAAAGTGTTTCCTTATGCATTGTTAAAGTCTAAAGTTCAAGGAAGTAGAGTCACTTCAAGTCAATCTTAGTATAGAAATGTAGTGGTACCTATTCTAGTGCAACATAGATCTTCTAATCATGGAGATAAAGTTCATCAAGAATGTATTGTGGAGTCACTCTCTGGTAATGGGATTAGACATGGTTCATCATCTTCTGCAATTCACAATGATGCACATACACCAGTTTCTTCTCCAAACATGAGTAGTTCTTCATTACAATCTGGCACTGGAACACATGGATTTGAAACTCAGGCATCCACAGACACTCTTTCCTCATCTCGACATACAATTGCCTTGCTTCATGTCCTTGATCCTTCCCAACTTCAGGTAATTCTTCCTCTGTCCTCACAACATGCACAAACTTAATCTCAATCACAAAGTAACACTATTCAAACTAGACTTAAGATTGGTGCTATTATGAGGAGAGATTACACATCATTTCTAGCTGCAGTGCCTGAATTATCATCCCTTCAGCTTATAGATGGTGATACTGAGGATACCAATAGTCATATACCTTGTGATTTTTCATTTTTGGCTAACATACATGAGGCAAAAGAACCAAAGAATTTCAGAGATGCATGAACTATCACTCAATGGCAAAAAGCTATGCAAGAGGAGTATGATGCTCTAAAGTCATAAGGTACATGGAAACTTGTCCCTTCTCCAAATTATAGAGTTGTGATAGGAAGTAAATGGGTTTATAAAGTGAAAAGGAATCATGATGGGACAGTGTCAATGTACAAAGCTGGATTGGTGGCATAAGGTTTTAGTTAAGAGCAAGGGCTGGATTATTCAGAAACTTTTAGCCATGTGGTTAGACATTCAACTGTGAGAATTATTCTAGCATTAGTAGCATAATTTCACTGGACCTTAAGACATTTAGATATTAAAAATGCTTTTTTGCATGGTGAGCTTGAAGAAGAAGTATATATGACACAACCCTAAGGATTTGTGGACCAAAAGTATCCAAGTCATGTATACAGATTAGTAAAATCCCTATATGGATTGAAACAAGCTCCAAGTGCCTGGAACTCCAATGTCTGATACAAGTTTTCTGCCTGCACTTGGGTTTAAAACTACAATGTCTGATACAAGTTTGTTTGTGAAGGTGGATGATAGTGATGTTATTTTGCTCCTCTTATATGTTGATGACATCATTTTAACTGATCTAGTGCTGAGAAGATTCAATCTTTTATTGATAATCTTGCAGATGTGTTTGATTTAAAAGATATGGGAAAATTGACATATTTCTTCGGACTTCAGATTCAGTATACTAAGGAGTTGTTGAAAAAGGCTGGTATGAAGCAACGTAAACCAACCTCAATACCTTCCAAACCGCATTCACAGTTCTTACAACTAAGGGAACCCCACTGTTTAATCCTACACACTATAGGAGCTTGGTTAGGGTCTTACAATACCTCACATTTGCCAGGCAATATTGCACACTCAGTCAATGTAGTGTATCAATATATGACCAATCCTTCTGAGTCCCATATGCATTTGGTGAAAAGAATTATGAGGTATCTTCAGGGTACATTAAACTATGGTTTGAGATATACTCAATCTTCTGATTTTCAGATCAATGCCTATTTAGATTCTGATTGGGTAGCAGACATCAACACTAGGCGATCCATTACTAGTTATGTAGTTTACTTAGGATTAAATATGATATTGTGGCAGTCAAAGATACAGGCAATAATATCTCGAAGTTCCACAGAAACCGAGTACAAAGCCTTGGCACATTGTGCTGCATATGTATTCTGGATTAGATCTCTACTTAAAGATGTACATTAGGTTCTTACACAACCCCTACCTTGCATTTTGATAATCTTTCATCTTTAACATTGTGTTCTAATCTAGTGTTCCATTCAAAGATTAAACATTTGGACACGGATTATCACTTTGTTAGGGAAAAAGTTCAAAACGGGGATCTACTTGTTCAATACATATCAACAAATGAACAGGTAGCAGATGTATTCACTAAAGGTTTACATAGTCCAGTGTTCATTCATCATTGTAATAATCTTCATATTGGAGTATCTGGTGTTGATCAGCAAAGTTCACAGAAGATAACCAGCTCAAGTGCAGCAGTCACATAACATAGCAGCTGCAACAACTCATCATTGCAGTAATAGCTCATCAGTTTACTAACTCAAATTGATACATCATTGCAAACACAACTTGGGAGATCCCAGTTCTGTTTGAGAGGGGAGTATCAACCAAATAGATTTGGATTAGTTAAAACAGTTAGAGTTGGTTGTAAGGGTAAAATAGTAAATATGTTCAACATAGTCTCTATATAAACATTGTTTAGAGACTCAGAGAAAATGATGTAATCATTCTTTTTACTCAATCAATATAACAAAAAGTCTCTCTCTCTCTCTCTCTCTCTCTCTCTCTCTCTCTCTCTCTCTCTCTCTCTCTCTCTCTTCCTTCTCTCTCTTCGATTTCTTCAGCTTCTTCATCCCTAAGATTCTATTGATTTCATAATGTTAATAAAGAGAAGCATATCCATGTGTGCTGGCCGGTAGGGAAGTAACAACGAGATGATGGTCGAGCTGGAGAGTGTCAACCATGGAATAGTGATAGAATGACGCCTGCATCGAATCTTTGTCCACCTTGAATGGCACAACATGGTACTTAAGGAGTGTTGATGGGGGTTGTGAGTACTTGGAGTTGAAGAAAGCTTTGTCTCGTGGGCAAAAGAGAGTAAGAGTGGTGTTAGGGTTTATAGCCTCAATAAGGATGTCGAGGGTAAGTGACATGGCATGATACCCTTTGTCGGAAAGTACGGCTGATACCAAACCACCGTTGATATATGGTTCGTGTTGGTTAGTTTCTTTGTAGGTTTGGACAACCTCAGCTTTCATGGTGTTGGTAATAAAGAGAGGTGAAGTGAGAAGAAGAACAAGAAGAATACGGAGTGCAAACTTGGGATCCATAGGACAAGATAGAGCTATATAATTGCATACAACAGGAGATCAAGAGAGAGTTTGGTGAAACAAAACATGAGGTAGAAACACATTATAGTATGGAGCCAATTTCTTAACCCTACCCCAGTTCTAATTGATTTCCAAATCGTAAGGGGATTCCATTTTCTTTCTGGAAATATAGTTTGGCTCTTGGCGGTTTCCAATTTTCTTGGGTTTTTTTTTTGGGCCAAAACATATTTGTCCACTAGACTAAAACAACTTGAATAATTACTTGGAATCCATGTAATTATTGGCTATTCTCCAAAAATAAATGTAATAACTATTGGTTAACCATACGGAATGGAAAAACTTATGACATATACTGTTTCCGCACTTACGGTTTGATATTTATCATATCTTGTTGCCATTGTTATTTAGGGTGTTTTTTAATTGCAGAAAAAATGATCACTTAGTACTACGGTATAGTGATATTCCTCTTTATTTGAAAGTGAGAGGTCTTAGGTTCGTCTCGCCAAAAACAAATTTAAACCACATTATTGCTAGCCCATTATGGACAATCTCAAGGACCAAAATAATGGATGATGGACAATCTCATGAACCATTTCTATTGATTTTCAATCTCAGAGACCAAAGTAATGTGTTATGCAAATCTCAGGGACTATTTTGGCTAAAAAAACTTATAAAAACATATCCTAGTAGAGAAAAAACAAGCAGAGGATCTAAATCCGGCTGGTAGGGGTGGGCATATGAACCAGCAAACTGATGAACTAAACAAAGTCAAACAAAAAAAAACCGAAAAATTAATTCTTGCCTAGTTCAGTTCGGTTTTGGTTTTGCCACTTAAAAACCGAATTGAATAGGCCACTTAGTACTACGGTCTAGTGGAAAATTTATTCACTTATAAGTGAGAGGTTTTAGGTTCGATTCTCGCCAAAGACGAATTTGAACCACAGTATTATTAACCCATTGTGAGGCTTAACCTATTCCTACACCCCTTTTTTTTTCTTTTTTTTTCTTTTTTTTTGTTGAAGACCACCCCCATTAGTATAAGGGAACTTTAACGAAAAGATCCCGATACTGTTCACTTTAATGAAAAACCACATTTTTACACTAAAAAGTCAATCTTGGTACTAGTCACTTTACCCTTTATTTTGTCCTTATCATTAAAACTCAAAGTTTTTAAGACATTTTCATCAGTTTTCCTTTAATATAACTAATATCGTTTGTTAAATAAATATATATGTGTGTGTGTGTGTGTGTGTGTGTGTGTATAAATGAATTGAATATATGTGTCTCTTTCTTATTGGACATCTTATAAAAATTATAGGACCGGTTACACATAAATTCGTCCATACTTTGTATAAGACATCCAATAAAAAGGAGGATGATGTGAAAGTGAAAAAAAAAATTCTCAAAGGGAGTTAGTGTAATCTATTAATATGCATACAGATGGTAAAAAAAAAAAATTGGTATCAAACTCACTAATCATGAGATTCGAACTAAAATTTCTCATGAGATACAAACCTAAAACCTCTTATTTATAAATGAAAAGAAAAACAACTAAACCATAATACTATTGATTTTGGAGTGGCATGAACGTCATAAATTGCGTTTGCGTTTTAGTGATGACCATAATACGTTTCATTAGGACCGAAAGGAACGTTAATTTACTCAAAAGGCTGTCATAAAAAACTCCAATCCAAATAAATATAACGATGAAAACAAACTGGTATATCCTTTACTTTCACTTTCGTTTGGTTAAAACTGTTGAATCATAATGGATTTTACAATATACAAACACATCGAAAACCAACGAAGGCCGGGAGAACGAAGCCTTCTCTTCTACACACCAACCCTCAACACCTACTAGATTCTTAGGTTGAATGAATCCAGATTGCAGACGCTTCACACAATGATACCACTCTTGTTAACAAACTGTCGTTTCATCCTCTCAACGCGAAGGAGAACCCCATCTCCCTAGTTGACCTTCTCATATAGAATCTCAAACATATGAGATACATTACCAACCTTCCATTACCAAAAGCATCCTTCAAACACGATGCTAGTCAGTGAAAAACACAACAGAAAGAGAATACAGGCCGCAGTTGAGAAAATTATCCCAACATATTATCCGGATTGAAGTGTAGTGACTCCCTCCATATAAGCTCCTTTATATCTTCTTCATCCAGCGATGCCTGCTCAAAGTCAAAGACGAATGGAGATGGGCAAATAGGTTCCTCATTGATCTCGTGAAGACTTGATAAAAACGGATGATTCAGTGCTTCCTCCACTTTTCATGCATAGTAAATGAAAAGGACAGATGTTTAGTACCTTGAAAATGAATGAGAAAATTCCAGATTGATTGTTATTAAATGCTAAGAGTACGAGACTTACCAGTAATACGTTTGCTTGGATCAAAAACTAGCATTCTTTCTGCAAGATCAATTGCCAGTGGCGAGAAATTTGGGAATTTCTCGGCAAAGTGTTGCTTCGGGACATGTGGGAGCTGCTTAACATACTTCCTGGCATTATCACTTCTTAAAAAGCCAAGATCGGATTCATCTGGTGAACCTAGGAGCTATATTTGAACAATCAAGAAATTGAAACATCAAAATCATAAAATTAACAGCATAAACTTCCAAAATTTGTAACTAGTTGACATCCCTTCTAAAGAATATCGACAATAAATAATACTCTGCTTCTGCTAAATCACTTCTATCAAGTTCAAGAGTTGCTATAGAATACGATGGAAAATGCGTTTACCTCATTTATGAGACTCAACTGCTGAACATAGTCTTTACCAGGAAACAGTGGTTCCCTCCTAAGAATCTCCATGAAGATGCACCCTACTGACCAAATATCAATTGCTCCAGTGTATTCTGAACAGTTGAGTAGTAACTCAGGGGCTCGATACCAACGAGTTACAACATATTCTGTCATGAAATCTGTCTCTGATGTAGTTCTTGCAAGCCCAAAGTCACAAATCTTAAGATCACAATTTGCACTAAGAAGCAGGTTGCTTGGTTTCAGATCGCGGTGCAAAACATTTGCAGAGTGTATGTACTTCAATCCTCGCAGTAATTGATACAGGAAATACTGCCAGAGACATTATATTTTGCTTAAAATTTAAGTGATGTAAACCTTTATTTCAACAGAATTTACAAGGTAATTCATACTATATATGTTGCGAATACAACATGACCAATACATAGTCTACGTATCATCCCAAGAGGGAGACGGAGAGATAACCAAACACAATCAAGAAATTTCATAATTGCAGCAAAACTAGTAGAAATCAAATATTCATTCTGCCTACCCCTATGTCTAATGTTTATGTCTGGATTTCCTTCAAAACAATGTCCACAATATAAAAACAAGCAACTTACTTGACAGTGATCATCTATCAAAGCCTGGCTGGAGTTTATTATCTGATTCAAGTCAGTGTCCATCAATTCATACACAATGTAAACATCATTGAACTTTTCCCTATCTGCCGGCCTTATGATGTCCTTAATTTTGATAACCTGCAAAACAACAATGCAATTATTTCTTATTCACAGTTAAACAATCTAACAGGCAAGTTCAACTATTCTTAACAACAAAACCTTCTTCAATAAAAATTGAAATTTTTGGTTATCATTTAGCTAAATTTGGATATGTGATATGTGACTGAATGCAAAAGGTTTTACATTGTCATGATCCATATGGCAAAGGAGTTCTATCTCTCGAAGCGTCCTCTTCGCATCAATCCTATTGTCAAATGCATTCCCAATCTTCTTGATTGCAACTTCTTCCTTTGTCTCAGAGTTTGTTGCACAGCTGCCAAATGGAAAACATTAATCTCTCATTGAAAAAAAAAAAAAAAAAAAAAACACTTACTCCCCATGAAACCTCTCAAAATTGATCAAAACATGCAGTAACAGTGCAGGAATCCAAAATCTATACTTTTGGGGCTCAAGAAAAGCAAATTCCCACATAGCTAAAGCCTTCCCATTTCAATTTTGAAACCAAACATTTCAATTTCATGCTCAAAAATCCAACCCTGCGTTTCCCAGAATCCAAACAGATACCACTTCCAGACCAAAACCAATGTAAAAAATGAAAGCAAAAAAGTTGAGAGAGGGAGGGAGGGAGGGAGGGAGGGAGGGAGATACCAAACGATGCCATAAGCACCGCGACCGACTGGGTGAATAGGAGGAACATACTTGGAGGAGACTTCAAAGAGATTACCCAGAATATTGTACTGTATATACTTGCCTCCATACAGAGGAATCCCTTCTTTTTGCGCACCCTCCATCTCTTTCTTCCTTCCTTTTAATCCTCTGACAGAAAGAAAACGAAGAAAGCCCTGCGGAGTTCTCACGCTGACAAACGCAGAAGAGATAGAAAGAAAGAGAGAGAGATGGAAATGGAAAGGGTGGAGTGACCGCCTGATAATGGAGAGCAAAAGCTAATGGAGGGGCCATTTGGTACCCCAACCAGTGCCTGACCGCCACCGCACTCTTTCGCTTTTTGTGTTTTTCGCTTCTTTTGATTTTCTTTCAACTTTTCAACGTTCAAATTTGAACGCGGAGAAACATTCAGTACTACAGTCTAAAAGTATTTTTTTTCATCTAAAAATAAGAAATATTAGGTTCGAGATAATAAATTCGATACTAAATTATATTGCTTATTATTTGGTTTACTCGAACTTTTCTTTCTTAATATAAAAATATCAAAGTATTAAAAAATATATATTTGTGGAAAAGGCAGAGTCAAGAATTCACAAGTCAAGTTTTGGTTTATTCTTTTTCTTGGGTCAAGAAAATTTCAGTTTTCTTTCCGTTGAACTTGAAAGATTAGTCTTTGAATTTGAGGGCCCAAACTCATAGTAGGCCTATATACACTGGAGCTGGGTGGAGCTGGCTTTTGGGTTGGGTTGGACTGGAAATTACAAAGGAGTGGGCCATCCAATTATCACTAACAGAATGTATTCTTCTTTCTTGTTTTTTTTTTTCTTTTCCTTTCTGAGTTCAAGACGAGATTTGAGTTTTAAAGGATAAAAGTAAGACAAGATTTGAGTTTCAAATGATAAAGTGAGATGAGATTTGAGTTTCAAAGGATAATTTTGGAAGGTTAATTTTGTCCTTTGGGTTTGGGACGGATTAGGATGGATCTAGGTGGCTGTCATTCACTGACGGTTTGGTGAATGAGAGCCATGCCGCCTTTGCACAGAGAGAAAGGAGGAGGGAGTACTAGGTGGTGTTTTATTATGTTCACTGCACCATTAATTTTTTATTGCCCAATTGGTCGTTTCATCAATTAATTGTGTGCAAACATTTCTGTGTAATTTTTTATTTCTTCCAATTAAATGGTGAGATCAAATTAAGCTAAGAACTTTGGGTTTTGTTCATCAGCTGTTGTAAAAAACTTGGTAGATAGATGTTGTGTAATTAAATTATTCATATTACCAATTAATTTTGAGCAAATATTTCTGGGTAGTTGTTAATTTCCTTCAATATTTGATAATAATTAAATTAGGAAATTATTATTGGCACTCCAATAATCTCATTTTACACTCCAAACTTTTTATATTTGGAAACAAAAATACACTTGTGAGGAGTGTAGAATGAGATTTTTGGAATGCCAATAACACTTCCCTTACATTAAAGTTGAGAACTTCGTGTTTTGTTCATCACCTGCAGTAGATTTTACTTGGCAGAGAAAAAGTACATGTTTGTTTTCTTTCAGATCGCATTGTAATGGGTCTCTTTGAAAAAACAGTTCCTAAGACCAGTTGTGAGGTTTGTTCTTATATGGTACATGAGTTTTCTTTATAATTCTTTTGCACAATTGTTAGTATTTGTAGTTGTGATTGGTGTTGTCCTACATGTTTAAACTCAATGCAGGCTTGAAGAAAATGAGACACTACATTTGCAAACGATAAACCATATTGAGAGTGGAGGAATCTCCTTTTGAGCTAGTCATGTTGGAGTACATTTTTACCACCTTGGTACACTATGGAAATTCATGGACTCTTTTACTTACCCTTTTTGTATATGTATTTGTTAATTACATGACAAAGTTTTCGACCCGCCGCAGCACACGGACATGAATTCTAGTATAGACTATAGTTTGTCCCCAAGGCCCTTCAAATGTTGGCGTGTGGACAGAATTTACATACTCCATGCTAGGATAGGCCATGCCCAAAAATCACATGAACTATCTCAAAATATACAATTTTCTTCCGTACACTTTCGCGTAATAATCTCTTCCAGTATCTCATTATTTTGCTCAAAATGTTTTCAAGTTCAGTTGTACATATACATAGAGAAAATAATTTACATGTCTTTATCAGACAACAAGAAAGAAGAAGACTTTGAGAGGTTTATTTTGTTGTGAATCAACAAAAAAAATAAGAAAGAACATTTGAATTCTGAAGTCATGCAAATGAATTGAGGTCTTGATATGTCATACTAATTGTGTTCTAATAAGGTATACTGTTTACATGAAGGGCATACCGAAAAATATTGCTTTTTTTTATTTTTTAAGACGACAATGTTAGTGGGTTAAATAGTTAGTTGTTAGAGGGAAGAAGAATCGGTGGGGTCGAACCCGCACTAGAGTGCATAGGCATGATTACTTTCCACCACTACGATAAACTCTATCCGCTACTCTTTATATTGCTATTAATTATCAACTTGGTAATCACATACTTATTGTATGAAGAACAGTTTTATCAACTCAAAAGATAAGATAAAATAAATTCTCATATGCCTCATTTTAACCATGAAATTATATACGTAAGTTTAGTTAAGTTGGCTAAAACAATATGATCAACTCTTTACACTCAATTTGAATTCTCATCCTAGTGCAATTTCTTTTATTACTTTATATCAAGTGCTTTGAGTAACGAAAAATTAGCCAAACATAATATCAATTTTTTTATAGTTCGTACATGCCAATTATACAAACAATTAAACATTTAAATCAACTTAATATGATAAAACTCGTGAGATTTCTTCCTTGTCTTAAATCCTTAAAAAAATAAAAACGAAAATGTTAGAAAGTCGTACTAAGCAAATCTTGTTGCATCAAACAGTTGAATGAGCATGCATCAGTGTTTAATACTTTGAGAAATCACTATCTTACTACTTTTGCTTGCTTGGCAGTCAAGAAACTTGACGTTTATATATACATCTGCATCTAGAAAATGGCTCATAACAAACAATTAAATCAAACTTTTCCATCAGATTTCTATCCTTACTTTAGCTGTTGTTATCCGAAGTCTAGAACTAGAAGACTCGAAAGAGTCAAGTGCAGCGTTAGAGGAACTGCGGCTATCTACTCAATTCAATATTACATTGCAATAATCAATCAAAAGTTCAATACATATGATGTAGAAGAAATAAATTGATATTTTTCTGTTCACATTAATCACGTCGATACGTAACTTAGGGACGGATACAATATATTCGATCAATTAACTGCAATCGAACAACTTATTAGGCAGCGTGTGGTTTGGTTCGATTTAAGTGAAAGCAATGAATATAAATATCTTGTCATGTACAAGACGTAGAATAGACGACCTTCCAAGCTTTAACCCTAGATGATAAGAGAAATGGCAATGCCAAACATAGAGATTAATTAGTCAGTCGTTCACTATCATATATGTCATGGATAGTGGCAACCCTTGAATTTTGGGTAACAATGTCGATGGATAATTGAATTCTTTCTCCTACTTCATTATTTTCTACGCCTATATTCCAACGTGTATGTTCCACGTACACAGGTCTTTTTAGAGGGAGACTAATTCGTTTAGGAAAATTTAGGATTGGTGGTCTAATTTTGACTTCGTGTCGCATGATTGATTGTCATTCGCTTACATAATTAGTTGTCGCTAGCATGCGCACGGTCGATTGTCGTTACAAGCACTACAACACGACTCTCATTCCCTTGTATATTAAGTAATGGGATCCCTATTCAACTTCATGTCATACAAGACTATTGTGATCCCGCCTCCCTGTGATGTTGCCAGTGGACTCTCATTCCCTTGTATATTAAGTAATGGGATCCCTATTCAACTTCATGTCATACAAGACTATTGTGATCCCTCCTCCCTGTGATGTTGCCAGTGGTTCCTTGCGTGACATATACGAGACACATAAGCATCGATGAGTCCCTAATTTTCTTCCAAAAGGATAAAGAAAGTGACAAATTAATAAATAAAGATTAAAGAGAGAGTTGCTTTAAAATCGAAGCTTCTGTGGCCTGGCACGTGAGAAAATTGTATCCCAAATTCCAGAAAACATACGTGGCTCCAATCTTTTGTTTATTATTCTAATCTAATGGTTAGCATTAGCTAATTAAAGCCATTTGATTAGCTTATTTAATTAACAGAATGAAACTTATTCACCCGTTATGGATGTGATTACTTTTTGCTACTTTATCAATTTGGTAGTTTTCGAAAAACTAAGTATGCAGCTTATGGACGTAGTAACTGCGTTTCTTTATGGGGATATTGATATGGAAATTTATATGAAAGTTCCCGAATGACTTACATTGACTGGATCAAATATTTTCAAACTCCAAAACACACTCTCAATTCCATTGGGGCGTTCACTCTACGGTTTGAAGCAACCCAAAAGAATGTGGTATAACCGTCTGAGTGAGTATTTGACTAGTCAAGGATATGTGAACAACTAACTACACCCTTGTGTGTTCCTTAAAAAGTCACATTCCGATTTTGCGATAGTTGCAGTATATGTCGATGACATGAACCTCATCGGAACTCCTGAAGAGCTTGCGAGAACTACCACGCACCTGAAGTCGGAATTTGAGATTAAAAATCTAGGAAAGACTCGATACTGTCTCGGTCTAGAGATAAAGCATGTTCGGATAGAATCTTAGTACATCAATCAAATTACACCCAAAAGGTGTTGCATTGTTTTAACGAGCATAAAGTGAAGCCTTCAAGTATTCCTATGGTCATTCGATCACTAGATGCAAAACGAGATCCCTTCCATCCGAATGAGGATGATGAAGAGATTTTGAAGCCTGAAGTTCCTTATCTAAGTGCGATATACGTTTTATTGTACTTAGCTCAATGCAATATACCCGACATCTCCTTCGCTGTTAATCTTTTGGCAAGATACAATAATGCACCAACACGCAGACACTGGATTGGTATTAAAGACATTTTCCGTTAGCTTAATGGTATTACGATTTTGGGCTTGTTGTATCCCTACGGATCCTCGAGTGATGTCGCACCCACTTATCTCGAGTCGATTCTCGCCATTTTGGTTATGCCGACACATGATACTTATCTGATCCGCACAAGGCACATTCACAAACGGGTTATGTCCCTACCGTTGGAGGCACCGCAATCTTTTGGAGGTAAACTAAACAGACCTTAGTTGCCACTTCGTCTAACCATGCTAAAATTCTTGCCCTACACGAAGCAACTCGAGAATGCTTTTGGTTAAGAACAATTGTGGGCTATATTCAAAGCTTATATGATCTTTACCCCCTCATTGACATCCCGACGATGATCTATGAAGACAACGCAACATGCATCGAACAGTTCAAGAATGGTTATAACCCGCCTATATCCAACCCGAACAAGCAAGTTTTTTTTAGTTATAACCCGCCCAAACCCAATTCAATTTCAATTTGTTCATTGATTGGGTTGGGTTGGGTTGATCATTTGCCCGTCCATCCCCAACCCAACCCAACCCAATTAACCAAACTCAATCTAACCAAATTGTAACCCATATCAATTAATGCTCATACTACATCCAAGTGGGCTAAGTCCAAAAATCAACGGCCTTTTTAATATTTTTTAATAAATTACCATTTATAATTACTTAAGCTTTTAAGGAATAAAGGGCTTTGATTAGTCAACTCATATTCATAGTCTCTAAATCCTAAAGCTTTATAATCATTAGTCTCCAAAACCTAAATTCTTTGTGTCTGGAAGCAATTGCTCATCAACTTTGATTTATTTATGAAATTAAAGTTAACTAGCTTTAACACTACTTGGCTTAATTTTTTTAAGAGATTCTTGGAAAGTAAGTTGTTACAAGATTATACTCAAAATAGTTGGGCAACCCGAACCCAACCCAAGTAAACCCGAACCTATTTAAACCTGAGCTCAGATAAACCCGAATGACACCCAACCCGAACCCAAGCTCGAATCGTAAAAATTGGGTTAGGATTGGGTTAACCTTCCAACCCGCCCAACCCACCTGAGTTTCACCCCCTACTTTGAGGTGCCATCAACAAAGGACATCAAACTGTGACTTCGAAGTAACGGAACAAATTGAGCTCGCCACAAAGGATAGTTATGGCGATCCAGTTTCAAAGGAAGAAAAGCAAAAACGTTGGCAAGGGCAGCAGAAGAAGCCATTGTATTTACGAAAAATGTGTTGTGAGACTAAAAGAAGGATGATACCATATAAGAATTGTGCTCGTTATTGAGCTTGTATTGATTTAATGTTTATATAGAACTTTACAAGTAGAGTTTGAGTGAAGAACAAAGTCTTCAAAACAAACCACAAAGATAAATTACAAAAAATACAAAATCACAATATTATCATACTTTGAATTCAAAAATATTCAAACAGTCATGGGATGGATGGAGATGAACCTTGACTGATTCCATGGTTATCGCATATGTTTGTTGTGGCGGGAACTGAGTTTTTCAAACTTGGTTTAACAATGGGATCCCTATTCAACTTCATGTCATACAAGAATATTGTGATCCCTCCTCCCTGTGATGTTGGCAGTGGCTCCCTGCGTGACATATATGAGACACATAAGCATCGATGAGTCCCTAATTTTCCTCCAAAAGGATAAAGAAAGTGACAAATAAATAAAGATTAAAGAGAGTTGCTTTAAAATCGAAGCTTCTGTGGCCTGGCACGTGAGAAAATTGTATCCCAAATTCCTGAAAACATACGTGGCTCTAATCTTTTGTTTGTTATTCTAATCTGATGGTTGGCATTAGCTAATTAAAACCATTTGATTGGCTTATTTAATCAACAGGACGACCCATCAAGATAGATTAAATTGATTCCCTTATTTAATCGAGAGAAAGAGGACGACCTTTCAAAATAAAATAAGTCTCAACTGCCCTATTGAGAATAATTGTTTACTATGACAAAGCACCCAATAAAGAATTAATATTGTAATAAATTAATAAAGTACTGCGTACAAAAAACCATAGAACATAACAAATTTCTACAAATTGCGAGACAAAAAAAAAACTTGGTATAGTTTATAATATCATGTTCTTTTTGTCAAAGAAAGAATTATATATATGTAACATCGGAACTGGGGACAAATTAGGAAGATTAAAATTAATTTTGATTACCACAGATATTTCAACCGAATTACGAACTGAAGCCTTGGTGTTAACACAAATTCTTTACATACATACATACATACATACATACATACATACATATATGATAAGTTATTATCATAAACAAGGGTAATGGTAAATAAAAAAAAGTTAAGCAAGGACTGACCAAACAACAAAATAAAGACCCAAAATAAAGATTTATCCCCAAAACCTAGGAGCTCTAACTATTCTTCCGTCGGAAGAACCACCATCGCTGCCATCAACAATCAAAGAAGAGTCAAATAATAAGTTTCGACAAGATATATATAAAGAATAGAGTTGAAGCTTCGTTCTCAAAGTGCGAAAGCATTTGTTTTGGTTTTGTTTTGTGCGAGAGAGCCCTGTATTTTTTAAATATTACACATCGTAGTCCAAATTCATTGCCGGACTCAATCAATTCTAAAAGATATCCAACACCTTCTTTAACAAATTTCAGAAGTTCATATATCAAATCGCTAAGCACCCTTTGGAATTGGAGAGGGCAAATTGAAGTGTAAACAGAAACAGACTTTTTCAAACCACTTGGATTTAAAAATTAAGCTTGGCCTTAGGCCTATAGCAGCTTCAAGAAGTATATAGAGATATGGGGACAAATGTGTTGTGCTACTTTCTCAATCTGTCACACACTAAGCCAACATAATTGAAAAATCATTGACTAATCAACCAATTGAATACAATTTCTCGTTATTCCTTGCCTAAAGAGACAATATTTTAATCCAAGTTTTAAGCTTTTCTGGGTATATAATAATTTAACAAGCATTTCTTGTGCCTACAATCATATTTTCTCATCTTTCCCAACAAACATATTTTGAAGGAATGATTAGAAAGTGACGCCAAAACAGAAAATATTCGATATTTGTGTACAATAAGATCCCATAGATTTCCTCAATTAACTTAGAAAGTGTCCGAATTATACTAATCGTTTTGTTAATCTTAATCCCCTTATCTTAAAACGTGTAAAAACACTGTTGATTTGCATGTGTTTATAAGTAATTACGTTGCTCTTCATATTGTCAGTTGATTTTATAGTAAAATCTCAACTTTCTTTATGGTATTAGAGCAGGTTGTCACAAATATGAAGCCTAACAGTCACACATGCTTTACATCATCCTTGTGTTGTCAATGCGTTTGGCTTGAAAATTTACCACACAGGAAGGAATCCAATTTTGCCAAAAGGCTCCGCTCAATAGAGCAAACAAAATCTCCTCCTGGGGCTCAATTAGATAGACCAGCTTCCTCCCCGTGAAGCGACTGGATTAGTGGGAACCGCAGGCCTTGCTTCCCCCCGATTTACCGAGGGAGGAGGCGTATTGAGATTAAATCTCACATTGGAGAAGAATGGACGTTGCATATGCTTATAAGTAATTAGATTATTCTACATATTATCAATTGATTTTATGATGGAACTTCAACCTTCTTCGAACACGAGTACACATAGAGCCAACCAAAACAAGTTAAATTTAGGAGAAGTAGCAACTACCAAATACCAACTAGTCAAAACACATGGGACTGTTAGATTCCTCTAATCTTATCTGTATGTACGTTGAGGGGGAGTTGGAAACAAATGCTAATATTGAAGTTATTTTGCAGGATGTGCATTAGAATTGGAGTGTTTCAAGTTCGCTTACACTTCACGCAACTGTAATAAAGTGGCTCACTTGGTAGCTTCCTTTGTCGTTTGAGAGAGTGGTTATTATGGATGAAGTTTGTTATTTCCCGATTGGATTTTTTAATCTTTTGCTCGATATGTTAACGTTTCTATTACAATTTAATAATATTGTACAATTTGACCAAAAAAAAATACATAAGAGTGTTAGGGTTTTTTTATAGAAAGAAATCAAGAAAGTTAAATACTCAAGGGGATTTTAGCATGAAGCCCCCCAAAACCAACACTTTTTGGGAATCAACCTCTATTTATAAGCATATCATTTCTCTGCACATCTTGTTTACCTTTCTCTCTTGGGTCATTCAATATAACACTAAAAATAAACAAGGACGTACAAAAGTAGAAAAATAACGTCTTAAAAACACTTTCCTTACATTATTATTTAAGCCCTCCTTTTGTTTGGGCATTAGCAATATCCTTCAAAAGGCCAAATTATTTAGAGTCACTATTTTTGGCCTACAAATAAAGAATGATTATGCTAGGTGCATTAACTATAGCTTTAACAAATTTGGAGTCGGTAAAAATTTGCAGATCACGAATTATCAACAACCGAAACTTATATATCATATGTCATAATGTAAGTGCAAAAAAGAACTTTAATTTATTTGGTTACATGGCTCGAATTTTGAGTATACTAAAAAAATTCCTCAATGAAACAAATCAAAGTTACCAAAAATTGCTTTGTACCCAAAAAGGAGGAGAGAGAGAGAGAGAGCAATTACAAGCTGCAATATACATGATTGGTTTTAACTGTCACCTTTCTCTCTTACTGAAACCAATATCGAAGTGCCATTGTTTACCAAAAAAATGTCAAATTAATGCTCAAATCCAACTCCCAACGTACCAAGCAACACAGATCTGGCTATAAAATTGGAAAGTAAATAATTGTATTTGAAGTTTGAACAAAATGGGTACATAGAAAACACAGAACTTCACTCTGCTTCTACATCACTGTAATACTGTACAAAACCCAGACAGCTTATATCACTTTTGCAACAAAATAGCCTACAGGCACACACCAACATAGCAAACCCACTTCCCCAAATTTATCTCTTAACCCCGACCCCAATCCCTCGTGTTCCAAGAAATTCTAGACATGAAATTCTGTGTCACGTCATCCGTCCGCTCAAGACACGTTAGGAGATCTCGGCATCCTATGTGGTATATGAATGAAACGAGGTCGCTCTTCGCGTCTTACATAGACGGGTGATACGGAACGGAATCCCTTCCCCGAAAATCTTCCGTCAAATCCCATAAACTCAAACATCAATAAATTAAAAAATGAACAAATTATATAGTACACAGTTACAATCACAAAGCGGGCTCCTACCAAGAACCTCAAATTTCAGCAAATTGATGGGTCAGGAGCGATCAGATTAAGCATCTGAGCAATACCCACTTGGGGTTTCAGCTGGGGTTTGGGAGCTGGAGCTCAGGAACCCTCCATATTTATTCGGCTTTCGAGTTCGCCCGCCCCCCATGGAAGCCAGTGACTTGACCAAGCCCTTGATTATCCTGATCTTAACCAGTCCCCTCCTGGGAGGAAGGGTCCGATTTTGGCTGTGCTTGGATTTGGAACCTGGGATTTCCATTTTCTTCGAATTCAACATGAGGGCTTTGAAGGGTGGAGGGAGTAGGAGAACAGAGGAAAACGGAGTGCTTAGCTGAAGGCCTTTTCTCCCACTAGAGAGAGAGAGAGAGAGAGAGAGAGAGAGATAGAGCGAGCGAGCGTGCTTTGGAGAGGATGTTGGGTGTGCTGAGTATATTGAAGCGGAATCGAGCTCAGGGTGTGTGTTTATAGGCGATTTTTTTTTTTTTTTTTTTTTGCTTTGCTTTCTCTCCAAGTCTTTCTTAGAGTGTTTTCATCAAGACATGTGGCACTGGCACCCAAGGGCATCTAACATGAGAAGGAGCACAAATACCACGTCAACTGACTTGAAGAAACTAGTTGCAATAGGCCACGGCTCAAAACCTCTTCTGCCAAACAAAATAATAGGGACACAACGGATCTCCTTGTCTGATGCCTCTGGAGCAGGAGAAAAAACCACAACATTTCTTTTGAAAATATATGTTGGTCCTATAATTGTTGGATATACAAGGTATCTGAACAAAATAACTATAAATGTTGCATATTCTCATCGCGAGTCCAAGAATAAATGTTCTTTCTAATTGAATTTGTTGGGCAATATCAAATATAAAAATAGAAAATCTTTCGAACCTCGTTTCTCCTAGTCCTAGATGTGAAATAATTGAGAATGATTTATTTGTGGATATTTTGAGTATATGATATTTTGAAAGGGTAGTGTTATCTACACATCTCGCTTCACCTCTCACACACCTTATGTTAATTTATGTCATTTGATCATCTTCAATTTATTTGTTTCGACGACCGAAAATTGAAAATTGTATATAGAAGGTAAAAAGAGATGTGGCTAGTACCACCCTTTTGAAAAAGACATGTATGTTAGAGATATTAGACAATTTTGTATTACAAATGTGCAATATCAACATGCCAAATGGATCTAAACATATATATTCATATTATAACATGTAAATTGATTGTTAATATTTCACCATGAAGTATCGTCAACTTATATAATAGCACGTGAACTAGTAATATCACTTGAATGTGCATAAAATTGTTTGCTTAGATAAGCCACAACTTTTTTGTAGTATTTTCGTTACTAGTTATAGAAAAATTAAGCATCTAAAAATAAACCATTGGAAACTAGTTAAACGTGTGGGCCTCCAAACTGTCTCATCAAACGCGGTATTGAAAATGAAAATAAATGAGCTCAATAGATTATGTGGGGCACAAAATCTCACATTTCAAGTAGTGTCTAATAATTGGTGAGTGAATACCTTTTATATATAATTGCTAATATTCTAGTATTGACATGATGACAAAATCAAGTATAGGCCAAGGACAAATATTCAATACGCAATCTAGAGTTGAGTTGAAGTTTTACCATAAAATTAATTGACAATATGAGGAGTAACATAATTACTTACAAGCATATGCAATGTCCCTCTTCTTTTAGTGTGAGATTAATTCATTCTCAACAGATACTTACTCAAATTCATGCAAGTTGTTCTCCTCGCTATATTACAAGTTAATAAAGTTACGAGTCCCATGACAAAAATTATAGATAGATACACACAAAAATTATACCAGAATCGCAGTCATATGCATCACATTGACATGACATTAAAAAAAGTTGTTAAATCAAACGATGCGTAAACATTGTTGGTAGCACTTCATATTATTTCTTATATATGACAGGAACCTTATGTACATGTTTTGTGTATAAAAAGTATGATCTCATCAACAATGCTTGTGTGTTATCGATTAGTTAATCGTTGCATGTCTTTGTATTATCCAATTAGCTAGGTTGGTGTGATGATATAACCTTTTTTTTTTTTTTCAGTTCCAAAGAGATGCACCTTTCAAAGTGCAGCCGTTGTAACTGAAATCCGCCACCAAAGTTGACCCAATCCCACATCATATAGTATATGCTAGGTTTTGGCTTAAGGGAAGCCCCCAACAAACTAAGAGCCAAGTTAGGAAAAAAAAAAATGTTCTTGGATTTTGTTAATTAATCAAAATAACGATTAGGAGGAACTTAATTTAGCAACAAGTGTCCGTAGGTGCACAAAAGAAATGTGGGATTATAATAGTGAAGAAGAAGACGTTAAATTGTCAAGAGAAGTGTGGTCTAGTTAATTTGTTCTTAGTTCCCAAAAATGAACATCAATAAGTTTCAAGTATTATGAGATTTTGTAGCTTTGATAATAGATACACGCATTTTTGTTCTTTCTACACACTTATGTTTAATTATGTTTGTAATTTTTATGTGATTTATTCAATCCGATGAAGAATAGAGTGTGAAAAGTTAAAAATACAGCGTGAAAATTAGCTCCCAGTTATAATTTGCAATGACGTTTGACTAGCGTTTTCTTGTAATACGTTGGAATAGTACATTTCAATTGCTAATTGATAAAAGTGGTTAAAGATTAATGGCAAGGCGATCAGCTACCGACGATATCCTAAAAAGTTAATTATTTCAACAATTTGAGATTTGAAAATAAAATAATAATCATTTAAACTAATCTCCACTTGTTCTTTACTTTCTTATATATTTCTTTTTATCCACACGTATATGCATGCATATTTGATCAATAATTTTCAGGTGAGTGTCTAGTATTATAGTATATGAACTGCGTCAATACTACCCCACTTTAGAATGGTGACCACATCAAGAATATCCTATTTTCAATTCTGGACGCTATATTTCCTATTTAGAATAATTTGGTTCCAAACACTTTCTGGACTCACCACGTCATACAAAAGTTAAATGTCATGCTTTCATCTATCACACCATAAAAAATAAAAAAAATTTAGTAAATGCGTGTCTATCAAATTAAATGCGTGTCTAGATATATAGAAAAATGTCAGCGAACACGGTTTGGGTTATTTGGCATTTTCTCATTTCAAACAAATAATTTAAATAATGACAAATCACTTCATAGTTCTGAGACAGAGAATAGATTTTTCAATATGATCGTTACATGAAATGGTACATCACGTGTTATTATATAAATTGTGGAATATATGTGTTAAAAAGTTAATAATTTAAAAAGTAAAATTTCCCACCACTTATATAAAACACATAATGTACGACTCGAATTCCCGTTACAATAAAAAATATCTCGAAACGGAGAGAAAATTACATCAATGGCAGGAGGGGGTGTGACAATTGTGAGATATCCAAAAAGATTCAATTTGTACGGCAAGCGGAAACGTGTGCCACTAATCTACCAGACGATGAGTCCATGATAAATAAATAAAGGACAAATGAGATTAATAGTCTCCTGGTCACAAAATATTTGAAAGATAATTTGTGGTAAAGTAAATTCTAAATACAAACAATCACTAGCAAAATATGCATATGCAAATTCTAAATACGAGCAATCATTAGCAAATTATGCATATGCCGTCCAATAAACTCTAAATACGAGTAATCATTAGCAAAAACCTTAATTGCCTTAAGAGGTATTTTTTTTTTTTTTATAATATATAAAACTTCACATTTATTGGACTGCATATTGAAACCTTGATGTTGATAAGAGTAAATGATAGTTTTATCATTTTAATTTACAAAAGAAAGGATTTTCATTTTGGTTTCTAGTGCCCCCAATGAGTACTTTGTCCATTAACAAGATAAGAGAAATAGGAAGGAGATTCTCTTAAAATAAGATTCTTCATGAAGTCTCTGTTACCTTATAGGCCAACATCATAAAACATTATGCCAAAAATATGATATGACAGTTTGGCAGAGAGTCCATAAAAAGTCTACTTTTAAAAAAAATCTCCTTAGTATTTCTCTCAAGATAATACATCAAACACAAGAAATCAAATGACATCAAAACAAGAACGAAGTGGGTCTTCTTATGTCAATTTTTCTTTTGAGGTATTTGCCAAAGCGTGTTTTTCTCAAAACACACAATTTAACAAAATATTTATAGCTCAAATTGTTAAAAATATTTACTTATACACTCAGTATTATGTTTAATTCTCCCAATTTATTTGCTTGTATTAAAAAAAAAAGTAACACGGTATAAAATTTGTATTTCAAAGAGTGCTTGGGTTACTTTGCAAATCGAACCAAACAAATTGAAGTATTTGCCAAAGCGTTGTTGAGTGACCCAAAACTTGGAGAACCAAATGGGTTTACATTAACTTTATTAAACGCAACAATACTTTTTAGACAAAAAAAGAAACGACATATAACTGTAGATTCGTTTATATAAAATCATCTCCAAAGGGAAAGGTCCTTCCCTTTTTGGCCCGGGTGAGGAGGGATTTGAACCCCCGAGACACCGTGGTTCGTAACCACGTGCTTTAATCCTCTGAACTACATGCCTCATCATGTCTTCATTGAATCTATTCCCAAGAGTACCCTAAAAAAAAAGAAGAAACCTTTCGTCTTTCCAACCGTTTTTGATTAAGAACGTATATCAGTAAATTCGTTTCATATAAAATCATCTCCAAAACCACACTAGAGCAAAGTTACATTATGAAACGATGTTGAAAATTGAGGTTGCCCCACAACGACGAGAACCGACCATGACATCCATGACCCCACCATTTTTTATACGAGTATGTAGGCCCCAATGTGAGAACTGGTTGACTCAATGGGCATCTCCAAGGGTCCCAAAGCAATTAAAATACCGTATATTCTTAGTCGTTGTAGTGGCCTGTGAACCAAGGCAGATGTGTCCTAAACCAATGGATCTGTAACCCTAAGGACGACTGCCTTTGATCTTTCTGCACTGAAACACCGAGAGTCTTTAGGATCTTCAAGCCGCCTTGAATAAAAGAAAAGAACTGGCAAAGAAAAAGGTACGCAGCCTTGGCCAATGGGGTGCTCCTACTTGCGCATGTTATATTGAATATTGAAGTGGGACGATGAGGCTATCGGTCTCTGACTTCACAAAGAAGGGGGGTAGCGATTGCTGTGTAGTTTCATGGAAGGTGATCATGGCACACAATTGTCAAACATGTGTTTGGGTTACGTTTGTGTTGGGGGTTAGAGAGTTTTGAGGGGGAGTTAGTTTTTTGTGTAATGTGGTGATTGATGAAAGGCAAACGATGGTATAAAATAGAATGATCAAAAAACGTTTTTTGATGATCAAAAACACTTTTGATCATGTTTAACAAAAACATGTAGGATCAGGATTGTTTTATAAAGAAGTATTTCTATATGGGTCTTTAATACTATGTCTTAGAATATAAACGTGCAGTCCGTTCATATAATACTAGATTAGTAACATCACGTTGCAAACTTCTTGTGTTGCGGCCACACATAGACAGTTTTTGCTCGGAGAACTAGATCAAGACGCAAAGTGAGTTGACATTTGTAGAGACGACAATGCAGAGAAGTATATTGTTAGAGCTTAATAGTATGCTAATGACAGGTAAGCACTGAGGTCATTTGATGTGGACTTACTTCTGTCCCAAAAGCAAGTCAAGGTCTCGCTCACAAACATAAACAAATCCACGTACGATTGTGCGTGCTATTAACAATGTCTTCCATGTTCACATCTAGAATGAGATCAAAGAATTCAGGGATTTATACTTATGTGTTCCTCGTTATAATAGTTTTAAACTCTTTTCTTCTCCTTAATGTAATATAAAAAGAATAAAATAAGCTGAGCCGTTAACATAAAAACTTGCAACCAAAGAAACACCAGAAGCCTAGAAGTTCTTATTCCGACGTTGCCGTCCCCTAAGCAAGGGTCCCACAAATTCATGGGGCCCCTCATGGGAAGACTGACCGTAATTAGGTATAGAAATATGCAATTAGTGTTTTATTTTTGTATGAAATCCAAACCATCATTATATATCAGACAAATAAAAAATAGAAATCATACAACAAAATAGATTTTATAGTGTGCATTAGTGCATTAGTGTAAGTCACAATTTTTGGCCATTGGATTCTTGTTTATTGAATCCTTGATCACTCATCCAACAATTCATTGTTTCGATGCACGACATACACCAGACTATTCTAAAATATTTTGCACATGAAAACAAGGGAATAAATTATTCTTGATTTCGACCTATAAATACATAATCCCACCCTCCTCTTCCCATGCTCCTCCCCCTTCCTAGTTTTTCCTTCTGCCATTGTATTTTTGACACAAACTCTGTTAAGAGGCCGAGGTAGAGAGTCTCTGCTCCTCGTCTGTTTCTATACAGAGTTCTGAGTTCCCCTTTTCACGAATCCTAGTCCGATTTTCTCGTACTTCTCTTTAAAATCGTCATCATATTCTTCTTTATCTTCTTCTCTTAAAATCTCCTCTTCTTTCTCTGCACATTCTCCTCCACTCTTATCCAAATTCCGCAGCCATGAAAACCGCTTCTTCGACGTCCCAAGAGAAGAAAACCACAAGGTTTCCTCCGAGGAGAGGCAAGATCAAGGCTAAAGTTTTTGAAGACATAGTCAAAGCAGTGGTCAGCATGGCCTGCAAACCTGCAGCTCAGGGGAAAAACAGAGAAGAAGGTGGTGGAAACTCTGCCTCTACAACGCCACCACCAACTGCCTACAACTCTGATGCCAATTCTTACATCTGATAGACACGATCAGATGGGTAAATGGGTTATGTGTTCGTCGCTGAATTTCTCCAGTTCGCGTTTCGAATCGCGTGTTACATTATGTTCCTGCATAACTCATTTTTAGGCGAGTTTTGCAAGATCAAAATACATCTAAGCTTATCTTGTATTTCAATTCTTAGAGTTGTTTCTACAAATATTTTGGCATTGTATCGTTTATTGATTTTATGTGTAGTTGTTATATGATATTGAAGTTATAAACATCATGTTTTGCTTTATACATTTTGTTTTCACTTTCTTAATCAGTTAATCACCATCAAACTAAGAGTGGATCTTGCATGCATCGAGTACGTATTCATTTCCTCCCTATCTACATAACGAGAGAGAGGGAGAAAGGTACATAAGAGGTATATACTCGATGCATGCAAATATTACCTTTTTTCCAAATAAGATATTTTGACCATGCACCCTTGATTGATAGATAGTGACAAAGCAAAAAATTATTTATGACGTGGGATTAACCAAAAATAATAAATTTTCTTAAAAAAAATCAAAACAAACACATCAAATAACACAAAATTCTTATAATTGACCCAAAAATTATTGAAACAATAAATATAAATAAAAACTCGTTGGAATCTTTTAAAGTCGTCAATTAACAATCCACAATATAAAATGGTAGGGAAGGCTTATCATATATACGTTTGAAAATATGCATGCAAGGCCATCAAATTATCTTTCATCAAAAGCCTTCGGGGTCAACAAGTCTTCGTTATATACACTTTAAATTTTACTAAAAATTCAAGTGCTTTTTATTTTATTTTAAAAAGCACTTAAAAGTGCAATATGAAAGAACATACATGTACTACTTAAAAAGTGCTTTTAGAAAACATAAGCACTTCTTTGCCAAATGCCAAATTCAGTTAGAAAACATTTTGTAGCCTTTCCAAAACCAATCATAACTTTTCTGAGTATTAAGGGCCATGGTCTTTGCTCAGTAACACTTGGGATCTAAATCACGAGTATAACTTATATGATATCGGTAAATGCAATTTTATATCTACAACACACATTACATGATATCACATGTAACCAATGTTACGAAAGAATTATTGAAAACCCTCGTTATCATACTTGAGTAGTTGTTGTATTGACAGGTTGAGGACCCAACCGTAAACCTACAACATACATCACATGATGTCATATACAACTAGTGGTACGACATAATATTTGAAAATCCTCCTTTTCACATTTGAGTATCTATTGCATTGAAAGGTTGAGAGCACCGGCCATTAGGACCCCTGCCCTACATGTATGCGAATCTGTGCAGTGAGGTTGTCTGTAGAGGGGATATTCTCCAATCACTTGGGCCCTTATGGCCTACTTGGTAATTTGGTCAGTGGAATGTGGATGCGGCCAGCCAAGCACCTGGGACCCAATGGAATTTCTACAACACAGTACGCCAGGATATAAAACCGCCCCAAAAAATACTATGGATTGGTATATATATCCTAATTTTTTTTTCAAATAGAAAAGCGACAATAAAGAAAAACCTATCTATCAACCCTAACCTTTAGGTGGCTCTCAACTCTTTGCAAAGTGTGATGGCAGCAGAAATTTGTACGAGCTTATAAGTAATTAAGCTATTATTTATATCATCAATCGATTTTCTGATAGAATTCAACTTTGTTTATGATATCAAAATATATTGTCCCACTTGTAAAGCTTTACAGCCACACGTGCTTTACGTAACTTAATTTGAATTTATGTTGTCCACATGTGTTGAGAGTATCGATCTTACATTGGAAAAATGAAGACTTTATATATGAGCTTATAGGTAGTTGTTCAAGTTTAATTCTTGTTCTCCGCCCTTTTCTAGGGGTACAAGGCATATGTGAAAAAAATTGTAATTTTCAAACTTGATATTCGTTGTTTGTTCATTCTCTGAACTTGAAGCTATTCGCCCAACAAATCGACGAAGAAGGTAGCTAGTGATTATCCGCAATTACATGGAAGCTAATCATAATACTAATTTGTCAAATATGTGCTCATGGGAATGCATTGTGGGTACGATAACACTGAGCTTTGTCTTGTTAAGCCTATCACTTTCCATTGACTTAGGAACGACTGCAGTTTGCAATTTGCAATTTGATATATTGATGAGATGGATGAGGATCTTCTATGAAATCCTCACATTTTAACCGTTTATTGTACATCGTGCAACTAGTTTTTATTAGATATTATTTGTGTTTAATTTTAAATAAAAAATTCAAAATAATTTCTGACCACATGAAATATAATAAACAGCTAAGATTTGAAGATCCTTATAATTTGAATCTGGATGAGATCTAAATCCTGATGAGATGGCGACATAAGCAGAAAACACATCGAGACCTTTGGGTGGGCAGTGAGGGAGTAGGATTCTCTCCCCTTTTTTTTTTCCCTCCCCTTCTCTCCCCTCCTATTTGAATGGCTATGGTTAAATCATATCAATATTTTATATTAATTTTTTATGAAAGAGAAAGATAAAATAAAAAAAATGTAAAAGGAGATAATAGAAGGGGATGAGAAGAAGAGAGAAAGAATCATACCGGTAGTGAGGATCATTGATTTGATATTGGATGTGCAGGTAAGAACCCGTACCAAGGTACAACCCCATCATCCACAACTATGGTTGCCTTTCCACGTCAACTATGTTAAAATAAATTATCCCAACTATTGTTGCCTTTCCACGTCAACTATGTTAAAATAAATTATCCGGCCTCTTAGTATTATAGTTTAACAATATTTTTTTTCACTTGTAAATAAAAAGTTTTAAATTCAAATCTCGTGAAAGATAAATTTAAATTACATTATTACTGGTCTGAGCTCATTCCTCTG
This sequence comes from Pyrus communis, assembly GCF_963583255.1. Lineage (NCBI taxonomy): Eukaryota > Viridiplantae > Streptophyta > Magnoliopsida > Rosales > Rosaceae > Pyrus > Pyrus communis. The sequence continues at coordinate 19,672,226 of NC_084810.1, read as the reverse complement.
CCCCTTAGTTTAATAATATCGTCTCCGGTCGAGGGGTACAGTTGGCTTTTTATTATAAATACCCCTTCTCCTCTTCTCGCTTCTTTCATTGTAATTTCCCTTTGGGTTTGTGATCCAAATTCTGTCAAGAGGCTCAGGCCTCTGCTTCCCCTCTGTTTCTCTACAAAGGACTTCTGAGTTCCATCACTCACAAATCCTTCTTCAGATTTTCTAGTTTCATTTCTTTCTCATAATTCTCCAAATTATTTCTGCTTCTGTTTCCGCTTCTCCATTCTCTCTCTAAATTTTTATAAAATCTCCTCTTCTGTGATCAAAATTCCATCTTAACTTCCCTTTGCTCTGTTTTCTCTCTGCTTTCTTTGTCACCGTAACACGCGTTGTGCAACCATGGAAACCGGTTCTTCGACACCCGAAGAGAAGAAAGCCGCAACTTGTCCTCCGAGGAGAGGCCAGATCAAGGCTAAGATTTTTGAAAGCTTGGTCAAAGCCATCACCAACATGACCTCCAAACCTGGAGCTCAGGGGAAAAACGGAGGAGAAGGCAGTAGCGGCGGAGATTCTGCCTCCACAACCTCACCACCAAGTGCCTACAGCTCTGATGCCAATTCCGACATGTGATAGACATCAGAAGGGAAGATGGGTTCTTCAGCTCGTCGCTGCAGTCATCCGGTTCGTCCTCCGAATCGTGATCCCATCCCACTTAACTGTGAAGCTCTGGAGTTCTAATATTTTAAGTCAGATCAAGCTTCTGCTTTGTTGTTCGAGTAGAAAGTTCTTTGTGTTTGTTTTTTCGGTTTCGTTTTTTAGAAACCATACATGGGTCATGTGTTAAATTATTATGTTCCTGCACAACTCATAGTTTTGAGAGTTTTGCAGGATCATAACCCATCTAAGCTTTTAATCTTGTGTTTCAGTTTCTGTATAATTTGGACCTGTGCCTCTTTCCAAATTTGTTTCTGCGAGTTTTAGAGAGCAGAGATACTCGGAAGAGGCAGTTTGTGCAATTAAGGGTATTTTGGGTTTTGTATCTTTGGTTTGATTCGTGTGTACTTCTTGTTATATGATACAGTGGTTATAAATATTATATATTTTGGATTACACACTTTTGTGGCTTTGCATTTTGTCTTGCTTCGAGTGAAGTTGGTATGATGTGAATGTTCTGTTGAGTTTCACTTGCGTTGTATTAATGCAGCAATATTCCCATTTTCTTATGTTGAATTCTTTGCTATTTTCTTGATCTAAAAAAAATAATTTTTTTTTTTGACAAAATACACATAAATACCGGCGCGTGAATTAAAAATTAAAAGAAAAAATAAAAATAAATGAAATTCTGGGTTGAAAATAACTTTTCTTATATAAATAATTACACATGTACAAAATAATAAAAACTGTTAAATTCTTCGTCTAAAACAAAGTCAGCTCGTCTAGTTCATGTCTTGCCAAATAACTTATCTGAAAAACAAAAGGTTGAGGGGTGAACAACAACCACTTGTACCCTAGTGAGTGGAATATATAATGTAAATCAAGCAATGATGTTTTCCACACAATATCATGATATATCAAAAGCTTTAGCCACATTCACATCATCCATTTGCATGTTTATTATATCCTTCATCAAATATAAATCATCACATGACTCCTAAGAGCATATCTAAAGAAGATTCTAAATTTTAAGCATTAAAATATAAATTTGATAGCCTATGTGGTACTTTGATATATATATATATATATATATATTTTTTTTTAAGTTTTGCTCTTCACTTGCTATCTCAAATTAAACTATATTTTATTACACTGAACTATTATAATAAATATTTTGAATCAACAAACAATGACAAAATAATTATTAAAAAAATTGAAGCTGCTGTTAATTTTGGTAGCAAGGGTGAGGGCTACCAATTCATGTCATACCATATCAGATTTGGCTTTTTGGTTGGAAAACTTTGTTGCTACATTTTTTTTTCCCTCTTAGTGCTGATTTAGACATTTTGACATCTTCTATGGAGCTGCTCTAATTGGCATCTTTGCTCTAATGTCCATTCGTGCAAATACATTTATACCTTGAAATAATGCAACATCAAGGTTCTCATGTTCCATGAACATCTCAAACAATTCATTGATCAAATATATAACACCTCCGAATGAATTAAATCTTTTATGCATTTGATTAAATATTTAATTAACTATGGTTGTCTATGCATTTGATTAAACCCTTTATGAAAAAGGCAAAAAAAAATTAAATAAACTAAAGAATTGGTTTTTTTCTTAAAAAAATGAGCGACTTCAGTTATCCCATTTTCCTCCTCTCTACTCGGGTTGCAACTTACACCACAACCCTTACAATTTTAATAAGGAAATTAAAATTGCTTAGGAGAAAATATGCTTTTTGGACCGTCCATGGTGTGCTGGCTATAGGATTATCTTTTGATCAATGCCACCCGAATTCCAAGTTATTCAAAACTTTGAAAAATAGATAGCTGATTTGAACTGGACTTTTCCAAAGTTTTTTTGTTGAGTTGGTCTTTAGAAGTTCAGATTACGTTTCTAGTTTGTTTTAATACTGTATTATTGTATGGCATAATTATGAAAGAATGTTAATTGGTTGGTAACTTGGTAGTGTTATTTGACTTATTTCTGAAACATATAAAAGAAAGTGCCTTAAAAAAAGCATAAATACAACTCGCTAGAGCACTACCCCTTTTTTTTTCCGAAAAAAAATCAGCTGGTGGTTTCGTTACGGCAGTCAAATCTTTCGGGAGCCGGAAAGACTGTTTTGCAATAATCAAGTGGTTTACGGTTTTAGGGTTTGAATGAATTTTTGCAATAATGACCTTTTGATGTTAACCTTAAAAATAAATTGTTTGGATGGTAAGGTTAAATCGTGAATTAAGTCCAAATGAGTAGTTGACATCGTATAAACTTTGAGGTGCTTCCAAACATTGAAGAATATATGGAGGGATTCCTTGATTCGGATGGAACATCTATGAAAGAGCCCTCCCCAAAATTGGAATGACTCCGGGGGCTAGGGTTACTAAATTTGGGAACATAGTCAAATGCAAATTCTGACATCCACATATCCGGCTGAAATCTAAGTTTGGTGCCAACATGCAAGCTACGGAGGCTCGTATTTCGATTAAACATAGAAAGTGGATTCCGCGCACGCATCTTCTCTTTGTGGATGAGAAATAAGCCTTGAAATTACTTGATGTATACCAGAGGGGCAAGGAAACTTCCTTCAGGAGAAAAAGCACCGTCCAAGCTGTACTGGAAATAGGACTATCCTTTGATTTACTTGGTCTTCACATGTTCACATTACGTTTCTACTTTCTTCTAGAGTGTTGTGTATTGTATCGCATGTTGTCTAGGAAGGGATCATTTATTGTGCTAAGAATGCTGGTTGGTAATGCCTAAAAAGTAGCAACTCAAATAATTAGTAAATAATACAAGCTATTACTTATAAAATTATTTGGTAATATGAGGAGTAGTTCAACTATTTATAAGCATATATAAAGTTTATCCTCTCATTAATGTGAGATTCATTTTCAACATGCCCCCTCATGTGTGGTGAATTTCAAGTCTAACACGTGGACAACACAACTTAGGTGATGTGGAGTAGGTGTAGCCGTTGGGCTTCACATGCGGAATAGCCTGGTCTGATACCATGAAGAAAGTTGAGGTTCCACCTTAAAACTAATTGACAATATGAGAAGTAGCCCAACTACTAATAAACATATGCAAAGTCTCTTATCTCATCAATGTGTGATTCATTCTCAATAAACTTAAAACAATTATATATGCGATGTGTCTCAATCGCTAATCAATTAGTAGCTAATACAAGCTAATCATTTTCTGAACCAACTTCAAATACTCTTCACATCTGAACCGACATTTTTTTTTTTTTTTTGTCAATGAAATCACGACAATAATCAAATGACTTAACAATTATCGATTTGGATGAATTCTTAATGATAACCTGATAGGATCCAACACTGCCAAAGTGGAAAGTAAGGGAAAAATGCAGGATATTAAGAAATTAAACAACAATTTTCTTTATTCATGCTTTCTAGATGCGGATTCAACATTCATAAAATTAAACGAGCGTGTGTTGGCAAATATGATATTGACCACATGTTGAAAGGTATATTTACTCGCAATCACAACGATATAGACAATATATCTACCGCATATCGATAGAATGTCCGCATCTTCACAAATGTGTTAACTACAACTTAGAGAAACTTGTTACCTAAAGCATTATGACTTGTACGAAATTAGGCTGGACTTGGGCCTTAAATATCGGGACCCGAGGAAAGCCCACTGGGCTTATTTGACATCTTCCACACTAAACAAAGTTTGGGGCGTTAGGGTTTACCATTTGGCGGGAAAGTGGACTTCAGACGACAGAAGAAAGCCTCTGAGCTTCTCAGAGTAAAAATGGCGAACAAGCTCATCAACCAGATGGGCCTCCCCAAATCCATCGCCAACGTTTTCACCGCTCGTAACATCACCACCGCCAAGGTATCATTCAATCGAAATTTCCCAAAAAAAATTAAAATTTTAATTACTTTCTGAAATTTTCAAATTTTGGGGGTTTAATTATGAATTTCAGGAAGCTCTGTCGTTAACCGAATTTGAATTAATGGAGGTATTGGATGTGAATTTGGCAGAAGTCAGTTCTGCGATAGCCCGCATCAGTGAAATCACATGTCCTCCCTATCAAACCGTGATCCTCAAAACCCTTATTTTTTATTTTTTATTTTTTTTTTCTATAGAAATATTTGAAAATTTTCTTTCTTTGGGTGTGTTTCTGATATGCTGTGGTTTTATCTGTGTTTGATTAGGTGCTAAGTCTAATGGAGCAACAGGTTCAGAAGGAACACAATGGTGGTCACCTTTCAACGCGCCTCAAAGGCCTAGACGATGCCTTGTGTGGTGGCATTCCATTTGGGGTTTTGACAGAGTTGGTTGGTCCTGCTGGCATTGGCAAAACACAGGTATAGTTCTAATTCTTTCGCCACTCTGATCGTCATATATCATAATCCTGATTTATATTTACGTGTAACTAAGTATCCGTTTGAATGATTATTTCAATTGCAGTTCTGTCTGAAGCTTGCATTGTTGGCTTCGTTGCCAGAAGCTTATGGAGGTTTAGATGGTCGGGTAATATACATCGATGTAGAATCCAAATTTAGTTCGAGAAGGTAATAAACTGAAGATCTATAAAATATCAATTGTCAGCTGTTTTGTGTCAAAAAATTTCCTTACTATATTTGTTACAGATGGGAGATTTTACCTTGACTTGTTAATATTAGGATGATAGAAATTGGATCAAAGAGTTTCCCAGAAATATTTCACAAGAAAGGAATGGCACAAGAGGTATTCCTATGGGAAATGATTGCGCTCTCTATAAGATTTTTAGTGAATATCATATACTTGATTAATGAAATATTATCCTCTATTTGCATGGTAGATGGCTGGTAGGATTCTTGTTATGCGGCCGACATCACTTTCTGAGTTCACTGAGAGGTATTATTCGAAACAAAATTTGTTTTTTGTTATCCCTAGTGAGAACATTAATCCTGGTGTACAGGGAACTCGGTTGTCCACAAGCATTGACAAAATGTGCCATGGACTTTTGAGATACAACTAAATGATTGAACATGAATGTCAGACTATGCCAACTTGTTAAGATGATTTTCATTCCAGTTTGCAACAACTCAAGATCTCACTCCTTCAAAACCAAGTGAAGTTGCTAATTATTGATAGCATGGCTGCTCTTGTTGCAGGGTAAGTTCAAATATTCTACGATGCTTGTAACTGTTCTGGATATAGTCATTTATGATTAGGCCATTTTCAAATGATTTCCATTTATGACTTTGTTTTAGGATAAGAAATAGTACTTGGGATGCTAAACCCTGTTGTGCCAGGCCCATGTCTCAATAGAATTTAGAATTTCTAAACAGATAAAATAAAATTTACTTTCGTTACAAGCTGTTTATATCTAGTTTTCAAATTTTGGTTCGTGAATTTATAAAATATGGTCTGTTTTCCTTTATCCCTATGTCTTGGTTTAGCTATATAATCCTTTGTTTTTTCATTATTCCGTGTACATTTACATAACATGCCTTCGAATAGAATAGTCATGCTTTATTCAGTTTGCTTTAATTCATAAGAAATGTTGATATTTGTCCAGGGAACAGGGGCAGGGAGCACCTAGGCAGCATCTACTGGGTTGGCATATTTCCTTTATTAAGTGGGAATCCTAGACTGTTGGAACTTTATTGGTGTTGATGATTGTGTTTTTTATTTTCGGGATTAAGCTCCTTCATTTCCTTAACATATCTAGGTCACTTGCTGAATTTTCACGAATCCCTATTGTTGTTACGAACCAAGTGAGATCTCAAACTCGTGATGAAGCCTGCCAGTATTCTTTTCAAGGTGGGATAGTTTGGTCAAATTGTGAGATTCATCATATGAATTATGAATGTAATATATCTTACTCTGCAGTGCAGAACAGGGAAAAAGCATTACATGAACATGCAGAATATGATTCTCATCTTGTTGCTGCTTTGGGGATTCACTGGGCTCATGCTGTGACCATACGTCTTGTGCTTGATTCTAAATCTGGTTTGTATGCTTGGACTTCAAAACGATTATACTGTCATGAAACCGCCTCTTTCTCCTTAGTTGTATATGAACATGCTTTTCCTTTTGATGCACGTTATTCATATGTTGCATATCCATCGTTGGAACTAGGATATGTTTCAAATCCGTTTTTAAGATATGAGTGTGTGTGCCTTGCCTTCTCCTTCTTAATATCTTCACAAATCTGTCAGAAGATTGACAGTAAGTAAAACCTCTTCCTTCATTTTAATTGTTCTGTATTAGCATTTAGCAACATCCTTATAGGCATCTTTCTGAAACCGGAATTCTTACCACACATTATTGGAATTGAATGGTGATAACATTTTATGGTTCTGAAGATTTACAAGATATGCCTAGAGACAGCCAAATTGTAATGATTTTTAATGAGATGGCTGCAACGATGACACTTCTTGAAATCCAGAATCGTTATTTCCCTTATTCCTGATTCTGACTCCACATTCTCGTTTCCTCTTGTAGGGAAGAGGTTCATCAAGCTAGCAAAGTCTCCAATATCACCCCCTCTGGCCTTCGCGTTCAGCATAACATCATCTGGAATCTCATTGCTAAGCGATGGTGGAATAGAACTGACAGGACCAGAGATAAACACAATTCATTGCCAAGGTTTGTCACTGAGACTTCTTGTATTAAGGCAATTTATCAACAGCATAGAGAGTGGAGTACTTAGTGCGTAGTATGTATCATTTAGTAATTTTTTGTTTATGTGATATCCCACTGGAAAAACCGCTTTGACAACTGAGGAACTAATATGAGTTCACTTGGCATAGTTGCTCTCACCTGCATGATTGTGGAAATCGCCTTCTCACTATATGTTTTAGAAAATCGGTTTCCATATTTCAAGATGTTTCTGCTGTCCACCTGCATGGTTATGGAAAATGTCTTCTCGAGCTTGTTTAGGAGTTTTCTTCTTTAGAGTGGAAGTCTTATTTTGTAGTGACACAAATGCAGGACACAGCGACGTAATTAATTTTGACGGGAAAAGGTTTCAGTGATCAATCTGAAGGAAAGCAGCATAAATGTGTAGGAATTTGCAAGAAATTCAATACAATGGTAGAAAAAAATATGTGCCTCAGGTCAGGTTACAAACTCAATATGCATCACTTCTCCATGCACAAAGCTAACCATCAAGGAAAGATCAACCGAGATTTAAAACTTGCTGAGGGCCCTCCTTTCTCTTAGCAGGTTTTGGAGTTTGTGTTTTCTTCTGTGTTTTGTACTCCTTTCATGGGCAGGGTGTATAATCCGTTTGATGTGAAGTTGTTGACGGTGAATGTTCGTTGGCGGGTTTCTTGTGTATTTGCCAGTATATACAAACTCATATTATTCATCATCTTCTGGAGTACAATGTGTTATCTTTATCTTTTCTTGATCAACGGGGAGCGAGGAACCAAACTTACAGACAGCTTCCAACATTTGGGAAGTTACCGTTAGACTAAGAGCTAGTCGGTGTACAAGGAAGTCCGGTAGAGCAAAACCCACTGGTCGGAATACGAGTTGTAACTTCAAACGAGACTGACCGGCAGTATAATGCAACAGACTCTGCATCATGCAGGTCCTGCTGTGGGCCTGTGAAGTTGAGTCCATTTAATCTTTTTGCCCATATGAAGTAGGTAAGCCCAAGAGATTTGACGGTACCCATCTAGGAGATTAGGATATGCCATTTTATGTGCAATTTATAGGCCCATTTTATGTGGATCGGGAGATTCTACACGTAGTCGAGAATGCATTCAGTCACATGATGAGTGAGGTAGAATGATGGTAATAATATCTCTGTTAACACCCAAGTTTTGTTTACCTTTATTCTAATATTGGAAATTAGTTTATTTCAGGATTAGCCAGTCATTTTTAACTTACAAGAAGGAAAAGAGAAGAACAACACTTTTTGAATCCTCTGACAAGAAGGGTGGAAAATTAGAGGCCATTGCATGCTGCATGCTGATTTGAATTAAGAGAACTGTTTAATGAAAGATGGCTGAGAAAACAACAAAGATTGGGATGGTGGAATGGTGATCTCAAGTTGAAAACAAAGAAATTAGGTACCAAACAATGTTCTTAAGGGGGTTGAGGATGTCCAACTTAGAACTTTGGGTGCAACAATAAATATTCTTATACACACTAGTTTTCTTTTTTCTCGTGATGTTACTGTTACCTTTTATGAATGGAGTTTAGGTGAGAGCCATTATTTTCTTGAGACATTCTATTGGATATATGCTTTCCTTGATGCGCATGTTAATATGAAATTAAAGGCAAAAGCCATCTTTAGAGTAGAGAATGATATCATTTATCATAACCAATAAAAGGAGAAGACGGGGAAGAAGTGTTGCACGCAACTTATAACTCAATAAATTAATAGTATCCAGACTAGGCTAAGGACAAACTTCCTCTCTCTTGTTCTTTTAACTTACACCTTACACTATCGTTGAGTCTAACAAGGAGGTGTGGAGCCTTCTACTATGGACGGGAGTTTGTATATGACTCTCCTGATCTCTCGCCTTCTTCAGTATCGATAGTATAAAAAAATACTGAATGATCTAAATTGGTTTGAATATATATCATGGAACACTACTTGATTATGTTTCACATGCATCATGGTTACTATATATCTATCAAATTAATGTAGCTAGTCTAGAAGACTAGATCGGATCTTTAACAAGAATTTCTTAGTCTTCGCATGTACTCCATCAAGATTCAAGTTGAACACAATTTACTCTTTTTATTTCTTTATTCTTTTAGGAACCAAGGAAAGGGTGATTTTATATTTCTACATATATAAATAAATAAATTTATATGTATTTAAATTTATATATAATTAAACAAATTTAAACTGTGTTGCCTGTTCATAACCTAAAAGGACATAACGTAGGCCAAAATAATATACATGAGAAGAGGTCAAACCTTGGACTGGGCTTTAAGGTTTCCTTATTTGCTTGTTTATCTTTTTGTTTATATGAGAGAGAACGCGCGCGCGCTCTCTCTCTCTCTCTCTCTCTCTCTCTCTCTCTCAATATTCATATGCATGTTTTTGTATAGCTGTTTGGGAAGATGTTAGAGATATCATGTTTTAAGATCATAGTTTATTGATAACATGATATTGTAGTTGATGGTTGAATGCTTTATTTAAGGATTTAAATAAGGAATTCAATTGTCAACTGCTACACGTCACTTAATACTACGGTCTAGTAGTATTCATTCTTATTTATAAGTTAGATGTCTTAGGTTCGATTATCTCTAAAGACAAATTTGAACCATATTATTATGGCGAGCTTAGTGTGAAGTTTAGCCCATTCCACCTCTTACAATAAATAATATCATTTGGTCCAAAACTATCAACTGTTGCACTACGTGGTCCATAGCAAATGGTCTCTAATATCATATTTGTTTTTAAACATTGTGAAGAAAGAATAATCCATTGAAGCAGCTGTAGCCCGGCACTGACAGACTAAACTATGCAAAAATGTTTGGTTTTCAAAACATTTTTTAATTCTCCTAAAAAAAAAAAAAAAACATTTCTTGCTTTGATAACTATGCCATAATTTGGACTTGATAAACTTTTAAGCCATCGTCCAAAACCTCATTAAACAAATTAGTTTGATTATATTCTGATTCAGCTCCTCTGAATGATCATAATATAATATAATAATTGTGGTTTTGGATTATGCTATTATAATATGATTTTTTGGCATCTTAATCTCCTCGAAATTTTATGCCTTTCTACTATGGGTTTTTTTTATTAGCACCTCACATGAATATGTATTATTAAATTAATTACTCATGTATCTTAACATGAAATGACTATTTAGCCCCAAAAAATTTTAAAAAAATTGAATAGACAAATTATTTACTAATATGAACCCTAACACTAAATTAGTAGTCTAAACCCGAACCCTAAAATCCTAGAACCCCTAATTGAAAAAAACCCCCAAATTGATAGAAACCTAAACCCTAAAAAAAAAAAAAAAATATTACAAATTCGTAACCATAACTACTCCAAAACAAATTTTCAATTTCTCAAAAAAAAAAAGAAAATTGAATAAATCCATTATAATATAAACAAATTTGTCTCTAAGTGGTAAGCTTGGCAGTTGACACTACTTTCTTTTAAGTTTTGTACAGTAAAAAGAATTGAACCCATTATAATTTTGAAAAAAAAAATAAAAATTTCACCCATGTCCTATCATTCTTTTTTTGGACAAAATTTTGTGAGATTGACTCTAGCAGAATAACAAAGAGGGATACAAATTTTGGATTTGTGCTCTACCATTACAATAAACCAACAATCGAATGTCATGTAATTGACCTTCAACAATATATGAGATGTTAATAAAACAACCCTTCTACTATTTTTATTATGTTGATTTGTTTGTCCCATTTGGGTAATATTAGAATATTAATTAGTACATTGTATCTGCTGTCCATGATCCTTAAATTCATACTATTTTATTTATTTAATTTAGTAAATTTCGTATTGCAACATTTTTGTATTTGCAGGTGGAAAATTCGGGTGTATTTGCCTCATCAATGCTTCCGTTTCAAGAGACAAACTGATCACTTTTAGTACATATTTAATGATTTTTCTAGTTTATTCTTTAACCGTCGATGAACAAACTTGATCATTAAGTCTCCAGCTAGATGATTGCCATTACTTAAGTCATTTCTGAGTTTTAAGTACAATTAAACTATGATGTATTTTTAATCAAAGATGATGATTATTTTGTTGTTTTTTGTCATATAATATATAAATGCATCCTTTTTTTTGGGGGGGGTTGGGGCCTTACGGTATTGCTCTCCCACAACCTCGTTTTCACGGGAAAAAAAAAAATTTCGTTAGGTTCGGGATTAACGTTTGATAGGGCCCGTGGAAAAGAGAGAGAAAGAGAAGGGGTTGGGGGGGGGGGGGGGGGGGGGGGGGTGTTGGAGAAATCAAGAAAGAACGAAAGAAAGAAAGAAGACAGCACAGCTTTTATTTTACTTCTTGTCACAAGGAGATGGTACAACTACGAGTTGATCAGTACAGATATATTTTAGTGCATAGTTTCATTGTCTTTTTGTACTTTGTATCATTTTATGCAAGTATGCACATTTTCATTGAGCAAATTCTAAAATCTGTATATTGGAGGTATGAAAAGCCAGAGACCAGAATAGTCTTGGATCCATTCTGCCTTTTTTCTTGTTGCTATTTATCAGTTGAATACCATTAAAATTCAAGTGTGCCCATTTTCACTCCAAACTCACTTCCTTTACATGCATTCTTTTTCACTTCATCTCTTTTATTTCAATGCAGACTTCCTTTCACCTCCTTTTGCTTCTTTGTATGTTCTTTAATCCTTTTGTTATACTTTTAAATTTTCTAGAATAACTCTTTACCTCATGTTCAAGTGTTTGAGTTTATACTATGTTTTTATGTTTTTAGTTATCCGTATTGAATTTGATGGGTCTTTCAAAGTTTGTGCAATTTACTTTAATTTTTCATGTTGTGAGGCCCCTCCTCACATGAAATTCTGGATCTGCCATTGCGAAAAGCAAGTTGGTGTATTGATTAATTTACTTGGAGTAAATACAAGGCCCTCACCAACCCTAACGCTTGGGGTTTGGCGCTTCATCAGTAAAAGAAAAAAACTTGCATGTACTTGGTGTGTATGACATAATGTTGATAAAAACATTGTATGTAAGCTCCTGTTATTTTAAACGTTTATTATACAATTAAGCGAAATGAATCTGAACCTCAAAAGTTGTATTATTAATCCTCATTTTGTTTCTTTAGAATAGTCTTATGTCTGCCTTAATTTCCAATGTCCAATGATCTTTCCTTTCCTTTTCCTAGGGAGTAGGGGCAAGTTTGTTTAAGGAAAAGTATGAGATCCATTTAGTATTCTTGATGTTCCATGTCTGGTGTGAATTGAGTGATTCATGTCAAATGACTAAGACACTTTTAATTAGTTTTATACGAAAGCAATAATTTTATATAATACACCTCAAACTATTAATAAATTGTTTTATGATTCATTTATATTTTGGCCCAAATGCCAAATCGTGAAAACAAGATAAGTCTTCAAAACTACGCCTGTAAATAACATAAAAATTGGAACAAAACTCAAATAAAATCCAACATAAAATTATTTTACAACGTAAGATATAGGGATAGACCAATTTTTTATATAATTTCCTTTGGACAGAAGATATATTTAACATTATAATTTTCATCCAGGTGATTTGGGTAGCATGGCTTAGAGTTATGTTGGAAGGATCACATTTTTCTCTTTTTCTTTTTATTTTTTGATTAAATGCATATAAGACTTTCACACCTTTTCAATTTAGAAAAATTTTCGGGTGCAAAAGATTTGAAGACTTAAAATAAAGCCGCTTCGTGTTGTTACTTGACTTAAATTCTAATGCATGAATTTATTTATTTTATTAAGATACTTTAAAAGTCTCAAAATATTGATCCTAACTTGTGTTTCGGGTTCAATAAGAATTTTATCTATTTATAGAGAGCAACTTGTACGACACGAGTATACCGTTATGATGATGTCTTGTGTCAATAAAACAAAAATATGTGATAGTTTCTTTTCACGTATCTTGTATTATTAGTATGGCACATCACCAAGGGCGGAGCCAAGTACAAGGCTCCCCTAAGCTATAGCATGGGGAGAGTTTGGTTCTTCAAGCTTAAAAATATTAATTTTTGGGTTAGTTTATGATTTTTTAATAGTCATATTTCACTTAAGAAATGAAATTTTTATTACTAAGGCTGTTTTTAAGAATAATAAGATTTAATAGATGTTAAATAAACTCATCACTTTAACCAATATTGTATTTAATAATAATAAATTCAAACTTCCATATCACAAATGGTTCCTTATTTTATTCACTTGAAAGCTTTGAAGGCTAGAAACCTAAAAAACATAGCAAAAAATTCTTGCTTCAAATTACTACATTCAAGTTTTTACTACTATATAACTTTACGTAGGCAACATAGGATTAAAAATTTGATTTCGTAGTAATAGTTTTAGCTGGCCCACCCACCGAATAATTTTTGGTTACGCCATTGCACTTCACCAAGATAGTGTACCTGGACCATACAAATTCTTTTCCTATTTTTGTTCAAATTATCAAACAAAGAGGATAGTTAAGTAAGGGTGATGCTTTTGTAAACCCAATTACTTTGCCATTTTGACTTTTCATCATTTTCATCGAAAATAACCGATATCAAAATTAATATCGATATATTTATCGATATTTCTATAAATTTGTATATCAATATTTCTGATAGTACGAATATTTTAAACTCTGGTTATTCTATGTTTGGAGTTTTTTTTTTATTTGATGTCTCGTCATTATCTTAAATTAATCACTAATTGCAGTCATGAAGACTAAAAAGAAATTATAAAAATTGAATAAAAAGATGGAACAATGAAAAATAAAGGAGACAATGAATAAAAGTAGAAAATTTGAGAAAACGAAGGAGATTAAAATATCGAGGGAAGGGACTTTCTAGTAATGGTAGCTCCACGTCGCCCGAGGCCCCTCCCTAAACCTCGTACACCTCTTTGCAGACAGTAATAATATGCTCAGTACCGGAAAAGCATCTTTTTCTGGGGGATATTCCATGATCCTCATGATCCTGATCGTTCATTATAGATCGCGTGGTCATAAATCATTTGAAATTTAAAATTTAAAATTAAATATAAATAATACCTAATGAAAATTGATCGTACAATGTACGATAAACGAACACAATCATGGGACAAGAATCCTTCTCTCTCTGTACCCAGCCCTAAACCAATGTTTCACCTAAATAAAAACCTCAAGCAAAGGGATAAAAAAAGGCCAATCAATTATATTTCTGAAAATAATTTTGTTTATTGATATCATTACAAAGAGAAATGCTAAGGATTATACATTGACTCTTACTCATTTTTTGTTTTTTGTATAATGCTTTATAATATTGGCACGAGAATTATGCCAAAAATATGGAAGGGCAAAGAATCCATGAACAGTCATACTTTTGAGAGAATCTTCTTAACGTTCCTCTTATTACAACGTTCTAGAAATAGCAGGTATCAATAAAATATCGGTATAGTGAGAGATTTTTCAGTTTGTTTGGAATACAAGATGGTATATCAAGTATCACTAAATAAATGGTGAAATACTTGTGTTAAAAAATTGACAATTTAAAAATTAATACTTTCCTTCATTTATATGATGACACGTAATATATTACAAATGTTTCGATCATAATGAAAAATTTATCGTTTGCAGGGGTGGTGGCATAATCGGGACCCTCGCTCATCTTGTGGCGCCTTGAATATGTTTTTATTCTTTTCTCATGGCCATGCATGGCTATTGGCTATTTGAGTTATGCACAGCTCAAAATTCTGGATATATTTTTTTTAGCGTGGGTACGTACATCATAGATTTGTCGTTGGAGAAGAGTTTACATAGGATGAAGAGATCCACTCGGAACCGCAGGTCCAATGAAAAATATTCGTGATCAATTTTCTTTTTCTTGAGACATGATATTGGAAAGCCACCTTTAGAATAGAGCTCTTGATTACTCAAGTCTCCATGTATATACACCAACAAAGATGAATGATATCATTTATCTTAACCAGTAAAAGGAGGTTGGGGAAGAAGTGTTGCAATCGACTTATAACTTAATAGATTAATAGTATCCAGATTAGGCTAAAAAATGGACTTCTCTTTTATTTTCTTCACTTACACCTTACACTTTCATTGAGTCTAACGAGATTCAGATGTGGAGCCTTCCACTGTTTAGTCTATATTCGACTCTCCTAATCTCTCGCCCTATTCAATATTCGCTTGTATAAAATAAGAGAAGTGTTATTGACACTTCAAAAATCTCATTTTATACTCCTCACAAGTGTATTTTTCTTTCCTGATATAGAAAATTTGGAGTGTAGAATGAGATTTTTGGAGTGCTAATAACAATTCCCTAAAATAATACTGAAAGATTTAGATTGGTTTTTATAATATATATATATATATATATATATATATATATATATATATATATATCATGGATCACTGGATGATTATGTTTCATATGCAGCACAATTACTGTCTCTCTTTCAAATTAATGTAGCTAGTATAGATCGGATATTTAACAAGAATTTCGTAGTCTTCGCATGTACTCCATCAAGATTCTTTCTGGGAACCAAGGGTGATTTTATATTCCTGCTTATAAATACATATAAAATTATATATAGTTAAACAAATATAAACTTTATTGCCAATTCATAACCTAAAAGGAGGTAACGTAGTCCATAATAATATAGACGAGAAGAGGTCAAACCTTGGACTGGGTTTTAAGGTTTCCTTATTTTCTTGTTTAGCTTTTTTGTTTATATTATCATTCTCTCTCTCTCTTAATATTCAAATGCATGTTGTTTGTATTATTATATATAGTTGTTTGGCAAATGCTGGGGACGTTATTTTCTGAGACCATATGTTTTAGATCACATGATATGTCGGTTGATAATTAAATGCTTTTTTATAGATCTAATAAAGAAATAAACCACACGTGAGAGGGGGATGCTACTTCCTATATTGCCAATTAATTTTATGGTGAAACCCAACTTTCTTCATGATGTCAAAGTAGGTTATCTCACTTGTGAAGTCCAATGGCACACGTGCTTGAAGTCACACGAGTTCTATTGTCACGTATTAGGCTTGAAAATTTACCACACGTGAAAGCGCGTGTAGAAAATGAATCTCACATTGATGAGAAAAGAGACTTTGCATGTGCTTATGGTGGAACTCCAACTTTCTTCAAATTCAACCATCGACTGCTACATCATATGGTCTATAAAGTTTAATTCAAATAGGTAGTCTCTCTAGTATCATTTTTTGGAAATGTCGTGAAGAAAGAATAATCCATTGAAGCAACTGCAGCCTGGCACTTGACAGACTAAACTATGCAAAAATGTTTACATTTCAAAATATTTTTTGATTTGATAATGCAATAATTTGGACTTACTTAGAAGCCTAAAATAGATACAATGTCAAAAACCTCATTATACAAATTAGCCTTTGATTATATTTTGATTCACATCTGAATTAGTGTGCTCTTTGTTTAAGCTATATTATTATAATATAATAATTGTTTTGGATTATGCATTATAATATGATTGTATTGGCATCTTAATCTCCTTGATATATTATGCCTTTGTACTATTTTTATATGCTCATGTGTTTGCCCCATTTGGGTATATTAGTATATTAATTAGTGCAATGTATCTGGTGTCCATGATCTTTAAATTCATACTATCTGTTGTGGTCTATTTTATCTGATAGGGTTAAAGGGGGTCGACGGTAGAGATAGAGATTGAGAGAGATGTGTTTGTAGAATTGTAAGGGAATGTGTGTTGTTATCTCTCCTACATTGTGCCTTTATTTATAGTAGTAAAAGGAGAGAAGATATTCCTTCATCCCCAAGGAATACAAGATACAATAGGAAATGATAACTAGAATGAAATCTAATCTAAGATTTACACAATCACACTTAAATTAGGAATGTTTACAACACTCCCCCTTGAGTGTGTAAATACTCGAGGTAGATTCAGCATCATGCAGAAATTGAGGAAGTCGACTCGTCGACACTGATTCTAAGGAATAACGTTTATTCTCAATAAGGTAGGAACTTGCATAAGTAGTAAGTCTCACCAAAAAAATCTAAGGCTATGGAAAAAACCCAAGGAGGGATAAAATCCACAGTCTAAGGAACAACGCGTGAGAAATGCAAAGTCAAAAGAAACGTCTACAGAACGTCATCAGGGATATGACTAGCCTAAGGTGGGTGCCTCGTTAAAACCTAGATAAGTAGCAAAAACCCAGTGGGAAAAATGCTCGTAGGGAAAAAGAATACATTAAGATCAAGCAAGTATCTTCAGGATATTCCCCCTGAGTTTGACACAATTCCAAAGAGAAATAGCACAGTTACAACTCAAAAAGTTTACTTATACCAATTCCATGAACAAGCTTCTGAAACGTCGTATTTAGCAGTGATTTGGTGAAGATGTCGGCCAGATTGTCTTGTGAACGAATTTGCATGACTTCAATCTTCTGATATTCTTGTTGTTGATGTGAAAAGAACAACTTCGACGTAATATGCTTGGTGTTGTCTCTTTTGATATAACCCTTCTTGAGCTGTTCGATGCATGTTGCGTTGTCTTTAAATATCGTCGTCGGGACATCAATGGCAGGATAAAGATCGCAGAAGCTTTAAATATGACCCACTACTGCTCTCAACCAAAAGCATTCCTAAGTTGCTTCATGTAAGGCGAGAATTTCAACATGATTAGACGAAGTGGCAATTAAGGTCTGTTTAGTTGACCTTCAAGATATTGCGGTGCCTCTAACGGTAAAGATATAACCTGTTTGAGAACGCTTCTTATGTGGATCTGATAAGTATTATGCGTCGGCATAACCAACAAGGTGAGAATCGACTCGAGAAACATAGGGTATGACACCACTCGAGGATCCATATGGATAGAATAAGCCCAAATCCATAGTACCCTTAAGGTAACGAAAATTTTCTTTCACACCAGTCTAATGTTTGCGTGTTGGTGCATTACTGTATCTTGCCAAAAGATTAACAACGAAGGAGATGTCGGGTCTAGTGCATTGAGCTGAGTACAATAAAGCGCCTATTGTACTTAGATAAGGAACTTTAGGCTCCAAAATCTCTTCATCATCATCCTTCGGACGGAAGGGATCTCGATTTGCATCTAGCGATTGAACGACCACAGGAGTACTCGAAGGCTTCGCTTTATCCTTATTAAAACGGCGCTACACCTTCTGGGTGTAGTTCGATTGATGTACTAGGATTCCTTCCGAACAATACTCTATCTCGAGACCGAGATAGTCTCGAGCCTTACCGCAGCAGTTTTCAATAGCTCTTCAGGAGTTCTGATGAGATTCATGTCATCGACATATGCTGCAATAATTGAAAATCCGAAATATGACTTCTTAATGAACACACAAGGGCATAGTTTGTTGTTCACATATCCCTGACTAGTCAAATACTCACTCAGACTGTTATACCACATTCTTCCAGATTGCTTCAAACCGTAGAGTGAACACCTCAGCTGAATTGAGAGCGTGTTCCGAGGTTTGGAAATATTTGAACCAATCAATGTAAGTCATTTGGGAACTTTCATATAAATTTCCGTATCAAGATCCCCATAGAGATACACGGTTACTAAGTCCATAAGCTGCATGTCCAGTTTTTCAGAAATTACCAAACTGATAAGGTAGCGAAAAGTAATCACATCCATGATGGGTGAATAAGTTTCGTCATAGTTAATCCCGGGGCGTTGTGAGAAGCCTTGTGCAGCAAGACGAGCTTTATAATGCACAATTTCGTTTTTTCTCATTACGTTTTCGAACGAAAACCCACTTGTTACCAACAAGCTTCACATGTGGAGGAGTAAGAGCTACAAGTTTAAACACCTTACGTTTCGCAAGTGAATCGAGTTTAACTTGGATTGCTTGTTTCCAGTTTGACCAATCAGTTCTACGTCAACATTTATCAACGGAACGCGGTTCAATGTCATTGTTCAACATGATCTCAGTAGCTACTGCATATGCTAATGCATTGTTGACAATCATCTCATTTCTACACCACATATCATATAAGCTAGCATAATAGACCGAAATCTCACGATTCTTGGGAGGAGGATTCGTCTCTTCAAGGACGCTTCCATAATCTACAATTTCTTCATGAGTTGGATAAATGAGTAAGTGATAGTCGGATTCACAGGCTCTTCAGGACCTTGTGTCATGGTTTTCCTCTTTCGGGGTGTGAATCATTTGAACCAAGAGGTCTGCCATGCTTTTGTGTAGGGGCAGATGAATAGCTAGCCGCTAATGTACATGGATCACCAGTAGTGGCATCCCAGGCCTCCAAGAGGGAAGTCCGTCGTACATTTGGTACATCCATCTTTGAAGGCGTATTCATAGCTGGAATATGTGATCTTGTCAGGTGCACTAAATCGGTGAAAGCATTTGGCATGCTCTGAGTTATGCTCTAAAGATCTAATATGTGCTGTACTTCAGTTTTAGACTAAGCGGTGCGGGGATCTAAATGAGACAAAGTGGGAGTTGTCCATGATAATTTACGTCATTCTTCAGGAACGTTGACGTTTTTATCTCCCCCTAACGACGTGAAGACTGTCTCACAAAAGTGACAATTTGTGAAATGAGTAGTAAATAGATCGCCTGTCAAAGTTTCTAAGAAACGAATAATCGAAGGAGAATCATATCCGACATGGATTCCCATCCTTCGTTGAGGCCCTATATTTGTACGTAAGGGCGGCAAGATTGGCACATATACCACACATCCAAAAATGCGAAGATGCAATATGTTGGGTTCGTATCTGGTAACCAATTGAAGGGCACTAAATGGTTTTGTCGTAATAGGCCTCAGGCGGACTAACTTTGCTACATGCAATATTGCATAGCCCCAAGCAGTGATCGGGAGCTTGGTACGTATGATCAACGATCGAGCAATTATTTGTAAGCGCTTAATGAAAGACTCTGCCAGCCCGTTCTGGGTGTGAACATAAGGTACAAGATGTTCAACTTCAACCCCAACTGACATGCAATAGTCATCAAAGTTTTAGATGTGAATTCTCCAGCATTATCCAATTGGATAAATTTGATCGGGTAATCAGGATGGTGAGCCCCGAGCTTGATAACTTGAGCCAACAGTTTGGAAAATGCATTGTTCTTTATAGGCAACAAGCACACGTGTGACCAACGTGTGGAAGCATCAACCAAAACCATAAAGTATCTAAATGGTCTGCAGAGAGGGTGAATCGGTCCACAAATGTCCCCTTGAATTCGTTGTAGAAAAATAGGAGGATTCGAACGAATCATGTAATAAGAAGGCTTAGTACTAACCTTTCCCATTGAACATGTTTGACATGCGATTCCTTGGATCGAACCTAAACTTCGGGTTAGTGGATGCTCCACGTGAAGATTTGAGGATACGGCGCATCACTATTCGTCCATGATGTCCCAAACTATCATGCCACACTGTAATTTCGTGCGCGGTCCCAGTAGTAGGGTCGGCCACATAGTGGCTTTTGATGGGGCATATGGTCGTAGTATATAAACTATTCAGGATACGCTTCATCTTCTCTAGAATAAGCTTCTGGCCATATTCGTAGGAAGTTATGCACAGAAATTCAACTCTGTTTTCTACGTGGGTTTCAGCGTGGTAATTGTTATCCATAATGTCCTTGAAACTCAACAACGTTCTTTTGGAATGTGGAGAATTGAGTACCTCAGCAATGGTCAAGATTGTACCATTGGACAACATTATATGTTCCTTACTGTATCCTTCAATCAGGTTGGATAGGCCTGAGAAGGTTGTTAGAGGTGCATTCTTAGGTATGAAGTTAGTGAAATAGATGCATTCACGCAAAACTGTGTGCGTGGTTGCACTATCTGCCAGACAACTAACTTTCCCACTAGTCATACTTAGTGTGAAAAATTAATTTGAATCGGTCACATGCATAAAAGTTCTAAAAACAAATATGAATTTAAAATAATTTCATTTATTCAAGGATGGTAATTAATTAAAACTTAATATCTAAAAACAAATCACCAACAAATAATCCAAACATAAAGGAAAATTGTTCAAAAATTAACCAAAAACAAAGGAGAGGTTCAACCACTAGGTGGAATTCGGCCCCATTGTCTTATTTCAACTAAAAATAAGTCTATGCCTAAGATTCTAATCTTCCATAGGGGTGGTATCCTCCTGAAAGTCAGAAACCTCCATCTTTGTAGTCTCCAGTTTGTCCACTTGCACGAAGTTTGATTCAAACTTCTTACGACGAGAATGATATTCATCTATAACCTTTTTAGGAGCTCGGCAAACATAGGACCAATGGTCATTTGAACCATAGCGATAGCATATGTCCGCATCCATGGTTTCAGGTGTTTTTCTTGTATTCTTGAAGTTCGGGGCCTTGGGAGCGAGGTTTGGGCGCTTTAGGCTTTGTTTCTTCCCTTGGATAGGCCTTGACTCTGTTGACCTTGGTGGGATGGCTTCTGGTCGCCCCTGCCATGTCTCTTTTGGCGTTTTGGGCGTTGGTTTGTGCTATAATGTGCTTCAGGCACATCAGTCGCCCCAGTAGGTCGAGCTTAATGATTCTTCATTAACAGCTGGTTCTACTTTTTAGCAAGAAGTAAAACAAAGATCAAATCCGAGAACTTAGTGAACTTCTGAGCTCTATATTATTGTTGCAGGACAATATTAAAAGCATAGAAGGTTGAATAAGTCTTCTCCAGAAGATCATTTTTGGTCAAAGTTTCATTACAAAACTTGAGAAGTGATCGGATTCGACAAACTTCATAATTATATTCATTCATAAACTTAAAGTCTTAGAAGCACAAATGATGCCAATCATGTCTTACTTTAGTCAAGAATATGTCATTTTGGTGATCAAAACAATCAGCTAAAGCGACCCATAGTGTACGGGGATCCTCCTTAACAAGATACTCAGTTTGCAGAGCGTCATGGATATGTCTTTGGATGAAGATCATAGTGGTGGCTTTTTCAGCTTCGCTAATAGGGTTGTTAGTCTCTTCTTCAATAGCGGGACGCAAGTTCTTGGCAGTGAGGTGGAGCTTCACTTCTTGGATCCACTTGAGGTAGTTCCTTCCAGAGACCTCTAAAGCGGTGAAGTCGAGTTTGTTCAAATTTGACATGTTCCTATCACAAAATAGATGGACAAAATGTGGTTAGTGTAATGGAGAGAAATCAATCCATTCACATAGAAATAGAACATACAGGTTCTAATCGACATGTATTGGTTTGATTTTGCATGAAAAAACTTCGAATTTTCATCGGTGATGTTTTTAAATGAAAACTTCAGGCTTTCAAATAATGCATGTTTATAAGAAACTTTAGGTTTCAAAATAATTATGAACTTCAGGTTCATATATTCTCGCAGGCAAACACAAATATATACAGAAATATGCAACAAGAATATGCAAAATATAATTTTAGGTCTACAATTATAATTGAATTAATTATTTGAACTTCGGGACAAATTAAAAGTGTGGGTGAAAAATATAAAACCCATTGGGCCTAAAATAATTAGGCGAACAAACACGAGGCCCAAAAATAGGGGTAAAGCCCACGGGTGACTTAATAAATGTTGGACAGTGTACGCCAGACCCAAAATAAGGCTGGATTTGGTCTCGAGTGGGACTGCAGGCCCAAGGTGAGAAAGGTAGAAGGGATGGGCTTGAGTAGTAGGCCCAAAATTATGGGCTGGATCCAAAGATGGCCTGTGCAGGGGTAGTGATCCTGTGCTACAATGTGCAGGGAACACGGAAGCCCAATTGGGCTTGTCTGGTGAGTGGGCCAAGAGAATGGTTTGCAGTGGGCTATGGTATACAAACCCAAAACCAATTTTTGGTTTTAGATTGGTCCAAGAAAAATCAAAGCACAAAGGGCTATGTTGTTGAACCAAGAAGCAGCCTAGCGAGTACTGGGTGTGTATTGCCAGGGAAGAACGTCGGGATTAGTCGATGGCGCCGCATCAGGAGGCTTTCCAAGGTCAAGCAAGCCATGGTTCATCGGAGAACCAGGTGTTTGTCGATGGAGAAGTGATCTCAATGTCAGGGGAGAGAGAACTGAATGAATTCAATTGAATTTAAGCGAAAAAAGGCATGAAATTCTTCTGGAATTTCGAGAAATCGTTGGCGAGAACGATGGGGTTGTCTAAATTGCACGACTACATGTCGTGTTTCGTCGGAAAAATCGACATGGGAGACCTGGGTTTCAGGCCATGGGTCGAGACGGTGGTGCATCAGACGCTCCGTTTCGGTTCAAGGCTTACAACTTAGGTTCTGTATTAGGCTTGGCTAGCTCACGGGTGTGGCCATCGCCATGCATGAGGTCGAGGACTCGAAGAACCCTAGTTTTCCCGATTCCAAATTTTTTTTTTATTATTTAATCCAATTCATATATAATTCAATTCAAAACATATGCAATTCAATAATTTGATGCATGTACATATATTTGATGCAGTTTATGGCAAATATCAAATTCACACAATTCAACAATTATGAATATAATGCATACACAATTTATGTAGAATCTAAAATTTGAAAAACGTAAAGTTGGGTCATGTATTATGGTAAATGTTCATGCTATTAGGGCTGCAAAAATATCGAGATAAAAACCGTTGTTTTGGAAGAACATGATTGCATGATGATATGGATGAACTGGTTTGATGCAGAAAAAATTCTTCAACATCAGATTCCTAAGCGCAGCGGTAGGAGTGTGCTGATAACATGTTGTGGTCTATTTTATCTGACAAGGTTAAAGGGGGCCGGCGGTAGAGAGAGATGTGTTTGTAGAATTGTAGGGAAATGTGTGTTGTTATCCTTCCTACATTGTGTCTTTATTTATAGTAGTAAAATGAGAGAATATATTCCTTTATCCCCAAGGAATACAAGATACAATAGGAAATGATAACTAAAATCAAATCTAATCTAGGATTTACACAATCACACTTAAACTAGGAATGTTTACAACACTATTTTACCTATTTAGTAATTTTTTTTATTGTAACACTGTTGTATTTGAAGGTGGAAGTTTCGGATACATGAAACTTGACCATAACCAGGGGCATTTGCCTCACCAAACTGATCTCCTTTAGTACAAATTTAATGATTTTTCTGGTTTATTTTTTAATTGTCGTCAATGAAATTTGAGCTCGTTAAATCACGCACAAACTTGTTAGTTGCCAGATGATTGCCATTACTTAAGTACTTTCTAAGTTTTAAGTACAACTGAAGTTACTAAACTACGGTGTATTTAATCAAGGATGATTATTTTGTTGTTTTGTTTTGTATAATATTTAAAATACATCATTGTTTTGGGAGTTGTGGGGTGGAGAAAATAAGGAAAAAAAGAAAGAAAGGAGACAGTGCAACTTTTATTTTTTACTTTTTGTCACAAGGAGATAGTACAACTACAAGTTGATCAGTACAACTACAGATATATTTTAGTGCATAGTTGCATTTTCATTCTGTACTTTGTGAATCTAAAATTTGTATATTGGAGGTATGAAAAGCAAGTTAGTGTATTGACAAATTTACCGGGAGTAAATACAAGGAGCCTCACCAACCCTAATGTTTGGAGCTTGGGGTTTCATTGGTTAAGGAGAAATACGTGCATGTGCACGAAGTATATGACATAATGTTGATAAAAACATTGCATGCAAGTTCTTGTTATTTAAAACATTGAAAAATGCTTAGGATTTTTAATCTCTTAAGGCGAGAGTCTTCATGGACTCTCTGCCGTCTCACAGTTTAACGTTAAATTCATACCAACATTATAAAATATTGTGCAAAAAACATGAGATGACAAAAAGTCAATAGAAAGTCCCACTTTGAAAGAGTGTTTTCAAAATTCCTCTAAAATGTTTATTATTCGATAAAGCGAAATGAATTTAAACCTCAAAAGTTGTATTATGAATCCTCATTTTGTTTCTTTAGCATAGCTTTATGTCTACCTTTGATTTCCTAGGTCCAATGATCTTTCTTTTCCGTTTCCTAGGGGCAAGTATGAGATCCATTTAATGTTCTTGATGTTCCATGTCTGGTG
Organism: Pyrus communis; assembly: GCF_963583255.1. NCBI lineage: Eukaryota > Viridiplantae > Streptophyta > Magnoliopsida > Rosales > Rosaceae > Pyrus > Pyrus communis. The sequence goes on along the minus strand of NC_084810.1, from coordinate 19,646,908 downwards.
TGAATCGCGTGATTCATGTCAAATGACTAAAATACCTTTAATTAGTTTTATATGAAAGCAATAATTATATATCACCTCAAACTAATTAATAATGTGTTTTACGATTGATTGAGTTTTTTTGCCCAAATGCCAAATCGTGAAATCAAAGATAAGTCTTCAAAACTACGTCTGTATATAACATAAAAATTGGAACAAAAATCAAATAAAAATCCAGCATACAAGTTAGATATTAGGGATAGACCAATATAATTTCCTTTAGAAACAAGATATATTTAACAGTATAATTTTCATCCAGATGATTTGGGTAGCATGGCTTAGATTTATGTGAGAAGGATCAAATTTTTCTCTTTTTCATTTTTTTAATCAAATGCATATTAGACTTTCAGACCTCTCCTAATGTAGAACAATTTTCAGATACAAAAGATTTTAAGACTCAAAATAAAGCTGCTTTGCGTTGTTATTCGACTTAAATCCTTTACAAGTTTGAAAAATCGACTCTAACTTGTGTTTTGGGTCTAACAAGAATTTTATCTATTTATAGAGAGCAACTGCTTTGCAGGGCTGACTCTGAGATTTCGAGACCCCTAGGCGAGCAATTGTTAGGAGGCTCTTTAGTTCATAGGTCTTTCAAACTGTTCTAAAAATCTCTGCCTAGGGCCGCTTAGGCCCTAGGCGGCTAGCCACCGCCCCGATTAATGCCTAAACATTTGAAAATTAAGAAAGGGCGCCTAGACCTACTAAGGCGCCCGCCTAGACCGCCTAGGCACCTGCTTAGCTTGCCCAAATCCGTTTAGGTTACGACTCACTTAAACAGAAAATAGATAACTTTCATTTTGCATTTTATTTTTGTCAATAAATTGTAAAAGACTTGTTGCATACTTAAATGAACACACATTATATCCTTGTTCCCCATGTTTTCATTATGTTCCAACACTTCATAATATATGTTATTTTATTTTGTAGTTTATGATGAAATTATATATATTTAAAGTATAAGCAGATATTTATTTACACAAAATATAATAGATTTACCTAAATCTGCCTATTCCGCCTAGACGCTAGGTCCTAACTTACCGTCCGACTAGCACCTAGCATCTTTTAGAATCTTTTCAATGCATAATGATCATATAATTTGTTTATAATTTATTCTTAAATATATTATCATATCATCACTTATGAACATTTGAATTGGAACAAAAAAAATAACAAACTAAACAAAATATATCTACGACAATAAAATATAAATTCTTAGTTTACCAAATTACAAAAAAAAAAAAAAAAAAAAAAAAAAAGATTAAACTCATAGTTTCCATATTCTTACCTTGAATTGCAATCTTCTGAACTTAATGACATATTTTTATTCGCCCCAGCACTTATATAAAGAGACTTGGAATTTGAAAAAGAAAGGGACGGAGAGGAAGTTAGAGAGAGAGAATTGCATAGGAATGACGTGAAGGCTATAGGGTTAATAGTTGTTTTGGAGAAGAAGACAAGCCAAAAATAATTACACATGAAATACGTTCTTTTTTGTTGTTTGGGTTTAGTTTTTGTTTGTCTTGATTAAAAAATTAAAAAAATAAAGGCCGGAAGGGCGATTACTAAATTGGAATGGGCCCGTCTTAAATATATTGGTATGGGCCAATTTTTTTGAAAAAGAAAAATTAATTTCAAAAAGGTAATAAAAGCAGGGCACGCGCCGGGGCTCAAAACACGAAACTTGAGGGAAGAAGCTTTGCTTGTTTTTCACTACGTTACTTGTCAGTTTGTAATATTCTTTCTACCTTTACTTATATAAGATATATCTATTAAGTACAAAAATTTGGGGCTCCCGACATCTGGAGTCCTAGGCGGGCACCTCTTTTCGCTACTTTTAGAGCCGACCTACTCGTATGACACGAGTACATTGCTATGATGACTTCATATGTCAATAACATAAAACCATGTGATAATTTCTTTCTACGTGTACTTGTATTATTAACATAATACGCCATCATAACAATGAACCTGTAGTATACAAATTCTTCTCCTATTTTTGTCCAAATATTCAAACAAAGAGTGTACTTAAGTTATTGTACGACTCAAACGAAGAAGGGTATCTAAGTAATTTTCTACACAGATATTTCGTCATTTATGTGTTATTCTATGATTGGATTATTTTATTGTTTGTGTCCTTCTCATCTTAAACTAATCACTAATTGCAGATGAAGACTAAAAAAATTATTATAAAAATTGAATTAAAAAAATGGAACAATAAAATAAAGGACACAATAAATAAAAGTAGAAAGTTTGACTCAACGAAGGGGATTAAAGTTATTAAACTATTGAGGGAAGGGACGTTGAAGGAAAGGTCAAGGAGCGTCCACGTCTCCCTACGCCCCCAAACCTCGTACACCTCTTTGCAGACAATAAAAAATATACCCACTACGCAACCCTAAACCAATCAATTTTATTTCTTAAATTATTTCTACAATGTTCCAGAAAATAATAGGTATAAATAAATAAAATAATGGTAATATTGACAAGGTACCCTTGTAGGGTAGTGGCATCATCGCGAACCATCCTCATCATGTTGCACTTTGAATATGTTTTTTTTTTCTTTTCTTTTATGGCTCATGCATGGCGATTGGCTATTTGAATTACGCAAAGGTCAGGACACCGAGTGTGTTTTTTAGTGTGGTTTTAAGTATATCATACACAGGGTCGGAATCAGCATAAAATCACTGATTGTTCTTGACTTTAATAATTTTAAAAATTCCATATATGTTTGTCTGTATATTGTATTTAATTATTATAAATAAATAAGACGAATTAAATTACAACATTTTTCTTTTACTTCTTTTATTTTCTCCTATAATATTTGTCTCTTTTTTATCTCTTTTTGTGTGTGACTTGAACACTATGTGCTCAATGAAATACCTTAGTTGACAATTTTGAACATTATTCCACAGTAATACTGCATCCACCTTCTCTCTACAAATAATAGTAATTGTCGATATGTTGGTATAAGCCTTTGGCATATGTTGACAAAAATTGACAGGTACTTACTAAGTGCTCGACAAACTGGCCGAATGAAGCCTTTTGATTTGCTATGCCACTAATCATAGATTTATGGTTCGTGAATTTACATAAAACGAGTTCATTATTATTTCCATCGTGTCTATTAATTTCATCATAACGTCTTATTCGAAATCATAACCTATTTTTATTCAATCGATATGAAGCACTGTCGAGTAGACCATAGCTCCAAATCAATCTCAAACAGTGAAACGCGGGTTGGAAGGCAGAAAAGGCTTGTTGCTTTCAGAATCTTGAAATGGAGTTAGATGCTTAGGATACCAATTTTATGATACTAGGGTCCTTTGTGTCCATAGTTCATGCAAGCTGATATCTATAATTGACAATTATACACGTGAACAATTATCTTTTACCATTTATTTATTCTTGTTTTACTAAGTTTTTTATTTTAAATAGGTGGGGTATTCTCAAATATTCTAATTACGAAAAGAATGATTTGAATTTAAATGTAAAAAAATAAGCACACTACTCTTACCAATTACTTAACCCACATATGCTATGTTATACCTAAGTTAATGCTAAGTTAAGTGCATCCATTATCGCTTATGATGAAGGGGAACATGCCCAATGAAGTTATATCTTATTCCCATTTGGGTGGTTGATTGGTTATGACTCTCTTGGGGTTCTAAAGATGTCGCTTTGTTCCTACCATCAAATGTATTAGTTTTGCATCAAATTTAATTTAAGGGTTAGTTTTTTGACAATCCATGTGAAGAAAGCTAACATAAAATAGATTTTATGATTTAACAGATTAATGAACTCATAACCAAATTAAAAGTCGAGAATTTGAATCAAAAGATCACAAGTTAAGGGGTGAATTTTTAAATTTTTGTTGATAGTAAAAATACAAATTTTGTGAAAGCCTCTCAAATCACGTGAGGTTGATTGTCGATATGATTATAGGTTTTACTTTCTCGTTGGACCATATTTTGTTATCAACCTAATGACTCAGAACGTGATACATGTCTAATGTGGTTTGCATTACCTTAATGAACGACGTAAAGTTCATTATACTAAATGTGAATGTGATTTTACTGTTTTACTTTATCGTCAAACCGTCTTTTAGCATCAATCTAATGACTTACAACATGATTCATATTTAATGTGGTTCGCATCAACGAGTATTATGAAAAGGAAATGAATTCTTCTAATTTGAATAGATTTTTTTGGAAATTAATAAGAAATTCAAATTTAGAACATTTTACTATGTTACAAAGAAAAAATCAATCAACATTAGTAAGCAGAATTAGGACATGAAATAATTGAACCACATTATCCAATGTTTGCTTACTTTCGTGAAGGTCTAATGTCGGGAGCTTTATGTTGATGCGAATTGTAAAAGAAAGTTTCCCATAACTTTAGCTTCACTTTAATCATAGTACAGATTCTTCTTCCCAGCTCGCACTCTTCAAGAATCAATCATTTCATGAAAAATATCCTATGTTTCCAAGCAACATCAACCGTCGGATCAGATCACAACGGACGGTGGCAAGCACTGCAAACAACGAACACGTGGCCGATGGGAATGGTGAAACGACGGGAATATGGGTACAGTTTTGGACCAAATTGGAAGTATCAGGGTAACCGGGTGTAGCCGGTAAAAGAGTAGCCATCATTGTGGTGGGGCAGTGGTTGGTCGAATTTGCCGGATTTAGAAAATAAGTTAAGAAAAATTTGAAGTTTTAACGTAAGAGGTTGCCTTAATGGAAAGTCTACTGCTAATTGTGCGACTGAATAAAGGTATTATTTATATTCTCACTCATTTTGTTTTTATTCTTACTTTATTTATTGCTTCTTTTGTATCTTTCTTCTGCCACGTTTTGTGCTTTCTTGTCAATTCCCTTGAACTAATTAAAAAGAAAAAAACACACTACAAAATGATTCACCAAGTCTCTTTTTCTTTTTCTTTTTTTTAACTTTTTCTTTTAAATAAAAATAAAAAAAATAATGAAAAAAGCTTGAAAGCTTTGAGTTTTAACGATAATGACAAAATAAAGGGTAAAGTGAATAGTACCATGATTGACTTTTTAGTGTAAAAAAGTGGTTTTTTGTTAAAGTGAACAGTACCGCGGACTTTTCGTTAAAACTCTCTAAAAATAAAGGATTAAGTACCTAAAAATCTCTAACGTTTTAGTGTCATTCTGAATTGGTATCTACCTTTTAAAACATTTCAAATAAATATACAACCTATTGAAAATGTCATATTCATTAAACCCCAGTTAAACTAACTGACCTTACTTTATCTCCAAAATCAATACAAGGTCATTAAAATATAGCCTTCACCAACTAACGGTCACCACCACCCCACTAGACCATCACCTTTAAACTCAAAGCAAAACCACCAACTCCTCTGTACAACTCAAGCCGCCAACATCGAGAAGAAGATCATAGAGGTTGTTGAAATAGTATGGACTGCTATGATGCGGCCACCACTATCTTCACCGCCCACAAAGAAGAATTGGAAGCTTTACAAGCTGAAAATCAGCGAATGAGGAAAACACATGAGTAGAAACATGTTCCTTGAAATTCTTACCCTTCTTCTTTGTTAAGAGATTGCCCTCCTAATGTAATTTTAATTTGGGCCCATTTTCAATTCAATTCATACTCATTTGATCATTAGGTTCCATATTATATAATTTATGTTAGAAATTTAGATTTTGAGACAACTAATATTAATATTGTCCATGATATATCCAGCTGGTGGGGTTTCAATATAATCTATATTTAAAAAATTAACTACAACTTAAAGGATATGACATTTTTAATAGGTTAGGTACTTATTTGAAATGTTTAAAAAGGTTGAGACCAATTTGGAATAACATTAAAAATTTAGGTACTTAATTGATCCAAAAATAAAAAGGCAAACCTAAGTTTTAGCAATTTTGATAAAGAATAATACATTTATTCTCTCGTTAGGGATGTGCTCATTTTTTCACTTACAAATTATGTATTTTCAACGTAAAAATTAGTATTGTCGATTAATTTTTATTTTTATTGAATTTATGTATGAAACAAATCAAATGTGCGAGTACGTAGTAATATATTTATGATGAACCGTCCATTCATTTGGTATATTTGGATGACTAAATGATCTCCAATTTGAATGATTTTTTTTGTAAGGATGATCTTCCAATGAAGATTAAGAGAATGAACTATTTCAATCATATGAAATTTGTATTGTGCATCAACATCATTCAGAAGGGTAGAACATGTACATTGTTGTCATGAGGAATGCAAGTATTATCGTTTTAACTAATCCTTTATTAAAATGGATCTACTTTCTTACTTGTTGTTATTAAACACAAACCACTCAAATACACTTATATGCGCAGAGTTACACGTAGAAGTGTAATTGAGTGGTCTATGTTTAATAACTTTAACATGATCATAAGCAATATTAGACATTAATGTTGTGAATGAATTCCACTTCATGATATAAGGGACAATGAATACGCTTATAAGTAAATCGCACTACAAGAAAACATGTTCGTCACATAAACAAGAAAATTTGTCACATTTGACTATATGTGACGAAATTCTAGCATCACCAATTGCGTCACCTATAGTCCATTTGACACAACATTCGTCACTTAATAACAATATGTGTGACGAATTATACATCACAAATTAACCATATGTGCAACGAATTATATGTCACTAAACAATATGTGTGACAAATTATACATCATCAAATACAAAATCATGTGACCTATTTTTTCATCTCGTATCAGGTTTATAAGTGATGATTTTGTAGTCATTCAATAATCATATTGTGACGCTGAAAAGATTTTGTAACCAGATGATATAGTTTACACTAAGTGACGCTGAAAATGTCACATATTCCTTTGATATGTGGCGCAACTTACATCACATATGTTTAAATCAAATACCTTTTTAGAAATAATAATGACGAACTAATTGTTTTTCTTGTTTTGTAATCTAGAATTGCAGTTCATAACAATTATAAGGTAATACTTCACATTTTCATTAATCAACAATTAAATCACATAAGTCGAATACATTCACCAAATGTACATCCTAAAAGTTAAAGTCATGGTGACCTCTCTCAAAAGAGAAGTTTAAAAGAGTTTGAAGTGCCTAACAAAAGATAGCTTGAGGTGCCTAACAAACGACAGCTTGAGGTACCAACAAAAGAGAAGTCTAAGCTAGAATAATCATGAGTAGTAACACCTATATATAGACATCTTGGGTACTAACAAATGACAAGTCCAAGGCACATTTAGGTGCTAATTAACAAAAGAAGTGCTCCATGTGCTAACAAAAGAGGTGTACCATGTGCATACTTGAAACTAACCGCAAAAGACACAATATGGACATCATTCATCTTCCAAATTATGTTCTTCCAGCTCAGGATAAGTATTTTCACCCTCTGAAATATCACCATCAGATTTTGTAGAGTTGTTGGTCTTCTCCTGACTTGCAGCAATAAATGCCTTGATTTTTGTGAATAGATTTTCATCATCATTACGTAAATCTAATCGAGCTCTCAATTGTTCATTCTCATGTTGCAATTTGAGGAAATCGTCTGACAAAAGTTTGATCTGAGATCTCATATCAATTAACTCGGAACTTAATGCCATAGAAGAAATGCAACCAGAGGTATCCGTACGAGGAAAAACACCTACACCATTAACTGATTTTCCCTTCCTCCCAAGGTTTTCAACCATGATTCCAAACTCATCATCCAATGGCACGTGTACGGAATATGATGGTGTACTTTCAGGTGCTTCTTAGATCAACTTTGCCTTTATTTCATCCTTCCTTTTCTTCATGTTATCCTTTCATAATTAAATAGAAACAATTTAGTTACTTTCATTCCAAACATGTCAGCTGTAAAATGCTTAAGAAAACACAACTTGATCACTTGTATGTTATCCTTATCTGATGCATAAGCAAATCACCGTGCAAAACCTGTATGTAAACACGATTTGTAGTTTCTACTTGACTATGGATTAAATTGGACTAGGCACATATAATGTTTTCCTCAACAAGTAACGGATGCAAAGTTAGCATAAGATATATTGGTGGGACAAACAATTAGTATCGTGTCAATTTTGCATGTTCATTTCAACTGTGTTTCTTAAGTTGTATCTTGTCAATTGTAAAATTTTAATCTCCAATGCATTTGAAATGACAAAAAATGAGTGGCCCATGAATGACTTACATATTGTTCTCGAGCAACATCTGATCCACTAGCCGTTCTTGTCTTTGTGAAGAGCACCCCAATTGTCAATCACTGCTAATGAATCTCCTTTCTGTTTAATAATGAAGATACAAACGTGAGAGTGCATAATGAGTATTATAAGTACTTTAGTTTCATTACCTTGTGAGCTGTCCTAGCATGTTGGATGAATGGTCTTGCTTCTCCCTTGTGGTGATACTTCAGTTTCTTCCTATTATTACCATTTTGCTTTGAAAGCTCCTACATTACACAAGTGGTTAATAACAAGCAAAAGAAGAGTTAGTATTGTAAAGGTGTACAATTTGGGAAGCTCCTACCTCCTAGACTTATACATATTCATATATTTGAGTTGTACATATTTGTTCGAATGCAATAGAATACCACTATCTAACATCTTCTGCGATCAATTAGAATCTAATTTTCATAAGCACTATATCCAATGATTTTTGCTCTCGTTCTCTTTTAGACGTTCTCAAATTTTACCAACCTGAAATGTAGAACTAAAAGCAATGAATAGCCTAATAAATGCAAACAAGCTATGCATTTGATTATGCCTAATACCAATAAAATACATGTAAAAGCTTGTGAAGAAGCAGAGCTTATTTATCAATAACATACATGTACAAACTCTTCATTATATATATATTATAAGCTCACCAGTGAAGAAGCATAGCTTATTTATCACAAGCCCTACATTCGATTATTCATCACAAGCTTATATATATTAATACTAACAAATACATGGAAAAGTTAATATATGCTTATATATTAACTTTTAGTATAAAAAAATTAATAGTAATAAAAAATAAAAATAAAAACACTGTTCTATGCTGATTCCATTTATTACAAATCAACTTGTGATAAAAAAAAAAAAATTTGTTCAACAATATAAGAAAAAGTTGGCATCTAACTTGGACATATATTAGAAAATGATGTATAGAATGCAAACCAAAAAGTGGGTAGTGGTGTAAACATTATCGCATAGCCAGTCCCAGTGACTCTTAGGTCTCCCATTCCATATCCAATCATTTGGCAGATTAGCTCGTCCTCTTGTAGGTGTTCCACATGACAAGTAGTACTTATACAACCAGTGGCTAAAGAAAAAGTACAACTTCGCCATCTTCTTATCAACATATTCAATTATCTTTGGATGAGATAAGTCCACCACAAATAATACCTATATTATCAAACATAAACTAAATTATTATGAATAAACTAAATTAAAATCAAATCAAACTCACAAGCAACTTATTTTGCAGTGTCCTCTTTTCTGAAGATGGGACCTTCATCCATTTCTTGTGGCAAACTAGCAAGTGAGTCCGAACAATATTCCCTATCTTGGTAGTGAAAAAGCCTGATACTACCAAATCACTTGGAACTTGAAGTTTGAAATCAAATATGGCTGACATCTTCTTCCCATTATTTGCCTCCAAAATATCGTGGAGGCCTTTCCCACATGACTTTCCACATGTCCTTTCCCACATGACTTTCCACATGTCATCTTTTTGGTATTAAAGTTAAAATATGTCTCTAAAAATTAAAAAAGAATATATGTGTTTGATTAATTTTATAACTTGTTTAAAACAACATTAAAAGATCAACTCCTAAATAAAAATGTTGAAAGAATTAAAAGATCAACTCCTAAATAAAAATGTTGAAAGAATTGTAAGTAGCCTTTCTCAAATACCTAAGTTCATGTCTGTTGGCTCTTCCGGTGAAGAAGCAGGTGGTGGAGGAGATGGTGGCGGCGGAGGTGGTAGTTGTGAAGGTGGCGGAGGAGGTGGTGGTGGCGGAGGCGGAGGTGGGGCATCCCTCACCTGTTTCACCCATTTTCCTCGTTGAGTAGGAGTTGTCATCTAATAAATTAAAAAAAAAAATAATATGTAACAAACTAACATCATAGATAAATCATTACAATCCTATAATAATAAACATTAATTTGTTATAAATAATATGACTATTAGTAAATATATAAGCAAATAGACTATTGGAGAATATAAATATTGATTTATAATGTACAGATCTCACCATAATCATCAATCACTATTTGTGTCACAAGTTACAACCCTTTCCTCCGTCTCCTCCTCCTCCTCATCCTCCTCTTCATCCTCCTCCCCCTCCTCCTCCTCCCCCTCATTCTCTAGCCCTAACATTCTTCGCACCTCTTTGTCATTAGTATCAAAAGATTCAGAATCAACATCATCTCTAGATAATTCAATATTAACTTCATCATCCTCATTCAGGATTGGTCTCATGAAAATTTCATTTTCATCTACATAATCATCATCATTTTCATCATTATCATGATCCACACTATCATCATCTTTCTCAGGGACATCCCAAACGTACCTATGTTGAATCTTCTGCATAACTTTCCAAGGATGGCCTAACTTTAAGTCATTAATGTAAAATACTTGATGTGCTTGTCTAGCTAGCACATATGGATCACTATCGTACCACCGATTATTTACATTGACTGATGTAAGATGATAATCCCGAATAAATCTTTTTTCTCTGGTATCTATATTGTACCATTGACATTTGAAAAGAATCACCTTATAACCTCTTATAAATTGTACTTTAATGACATTAATTAATTTGCCATAGAAGTTACATGGTTCACCATTGTGCGACCCTGGCGTCATTACCCCACAGTTTTGCGTTGTATGATTTTGATCAACTTGTGTGACCAAATAGAGAATGTCGTTCACAATACAACCTGTGTATTGGACAGTACGTTGATCCGAACCTTGGGCTAATGAAAAATTTTCTTCACTCACCAATCTAGGTTCTTGATAATACAATGACGTGGCTCGTTGCCTAAACTATTTAGGAAACAACTGTTTATGTCTCAGTTGTACATTGACATGATTCTCTCTTTCCAAAATCTAGATATGCTCACTGCATACATAATATATATATATATATATATATATAAGTTAAAGTTGTAGAATTATAAATATTTCTATTAGACGATATGGGGTGACTGATGTTGCTAGATTTTATGTTCCCTTTTTTCATGGGATTCTCTATTAAGTCTAATCCCTTAATTTGAGGAAGATTGACATCTAGATGACTTGTTGATAGTTATGTGCTAGCTACTTGTTGCACTCTCTTAATTTAAGAAGTGACAACTTTAGGGTTTACCGGGTTAGTAGAATTTTCCAGGGTAAGGTTGCTTGTAACCTTCTACCTCATTATATATCCGCCCTTGTACATTCAATCAATCTATGAAAAATAAATTCAAACAAACTTAAAATTTCCACAATTTCAATATATGTAAAGCCATTACGATCACATACCTCTTGAAGTCTTCTATTTCTTCCCAATTGTCTAAGATATACCAATATGCCATTTCTATATCTTCCTTCGAAAGTTCAACCAATACATGAGCTCCAAATGGACGTGCTTTTTGTGTTTACACTGAGAACAACACATTGGGATCACCACCGTCATCGTTTCTTTCTGGTCGAGTGAATTGAGTCTCAACATCACACAAATACATTGAGCAAAAAGTTGAGGACTCGTATGCCAAGTGTGCTTCCATAATAGAGCCTTCAGGGCGAGCTTTGTTACGTACAAATTTCTTGTACGAGCCCAACAATCTAGTAAATGAATAATTATCAGTAAGTAGAAAGACACACTTAATGCAATTAAAATAAAACTAATGGCATTTTACCTTTCTACAGGATACATCAATCGGTATCCGACTAGTCCTGCCAATTTTGCTTAATGTGGTAAGTGCACTGTTAAGTGAACCATGGGAACAAAGAATGTAGGCGGGAATATTTTCTCTAGCTTGCACAATATGGGGATAATGTCTTCTTCCAACTTATTAAGATCAGTAACAATCAGTGTCTTTGCACATATTTGTTGGAAGCAACTTGACAGCTCAACAAGTGGGACATATATTGGCTTTTTCAAATGTTTTCTAACTCCCACTAGAAGCACATGTTGCATCAACACATCACAATCATGGCTCTTCAAACCTAACACCTTCTCTTCATCCATACTCACTTTATGGGATATATTTGCTGCATAACCATTTGGAAATTTAATTGATTTCAACCAGTGCAAGAAATCTTTACACTCAGATGGCTTGAATACATACTGAGCCAAAGGCTTATCCAATATATTACATGCATTTAGTTTCAAATGCAAACTTTCCCTGATATTCATGTCTTGTAAATCCATCCTCGCCTTGAGGGTATCCTTTGACTTCCCCGTATTCAGCAATGTCCTGATCAAATAATCAAATATATTCTTCTCAATATACATAACGTCAAGATTATGACTAATCTTTAATTTGGACCAGTATTCCAACTCGAAAAAAATACTCTTTCTTGTCCAATTTAATTCTTCAACATTCCGCTTCCTCTCCCTATCTTTATTGCTATCATGTTTACCAAACTTATGGGGTACAAGGTAATCAAATTGATCAAGTATATCATCGCCTAAGAATTCTCGTGGACGATGTCTCATCTCTCGATGACCATTAAACAGTTGAGTATTTTTGCGCCATGAATGATTCATAGGTAAATAGCGACGATGTCCAATATGACAATACTTACTTCTCAACTTGGTGAACAATCTATCCTCATTGCACACCGGACATGCCAACTTATCGTGAGTGCTCTAACCTAATAAATTTTCATAAGCGGGAAAATCATTAACGGTCCACATAACAGCTCCATGCAAATTAAATGTACTCTCAATCATCTTATCATGAGTTTGAAAGCCATTTTCCCACAATTCCTTAAGCTCATCAACTAATGGGCGCAAATACACATCAATCTCATTTCCAGGTGCTTTTGGCCTAGGAATTAACAAGGTTAAAAAAGAGAATGGGTTTTTCATGCATTTCCAATGGGGCAAATTATATGGAAATATAACAATTGGCCACATACTGTACGTCTTACTTATATATGAAAATGGAGTAACCCGTCACTTGTAAGGCCGAATCTGACATTTCGTGGGTCTTGAGCAATATCAGGGTACATTTGGTCAAATTATTTCCATGTGATAGAGTCTGCTGGATGTCTCATTGTGTTCGGATCATTAACTCTTTTTTCCTTGTGCCACCCTATGTCTTCACTCATATGTCTGGACATGAATAACCTTTGTAGCCTGGGTTTAAATGGAAAATATCGAAATACTTTTTTTGGAACCTTTTTTCTTTGCTCATAATGACTATCTTTATACCTTGGCTCATTACAAACTGGACATCTATCTTTCTTTTCATGTTCTTTATAGAACAATACACAATCATAATAGCAAGCATGTATATTCTCACACCCCAATTCAAGACTTTTCAATAACTTCTTGCACTCACGGAACGATTTGGGAACACTGTTTGGTTTGGGACACATCTTCATCATCATTGCTAGCATCTTATCAATGCCCTTGTTTGTCATGTGATTATCAACTTTGTTGTGAATTAACTAACTCCACAACATAAGACAAAATTGTATATTGATTGCATCCAAGGTATAGTTCATTTTGAGCTTCATGAAGCAACATATCATAAGTATCAACATCTACCTTAAGAGCATTGGTCATATCTCCGCCCCACATGGTATCTTGGACCCCCATTGTATCATCATCCCATCATCATGCATTCTTCCAAATGCATCATCCATCATATTAAACATGTTGACATTAGAATTATTGATCGGCTCATTGTTCGTAGACATTGAAGACTCTCCTTGCACTTGATTAATATGCTCACCATGATTTATCCATATATCATAATTCATATCCATACCAGAATTCAATAAATGGAGATGAACATCTTCAACTGAGTGAAAAAATATGTTTTAACAAACTGTACAAGGACAAAGTATCTGATTATTCTGGTTCACATGGTGACAAGCAGCGTCAATGAATGCTTGGACCACTTCTCTATACTCAGAACTAAGGCGATTCTGACAACGAATCCATTGTCTATCCATAACGTCAAATCACTTCAATACTGGTATTAGGCGCAAACTTTGATATATTCTAATAGGTTGCCATAAAAATTTTAAAAAAATTGTTAAGATAGGTATATAATATAGCAAAGATGAATGTCAATAAAACAAAGAAAGCAAAGATAGGCATACAATATAGCAAAGATGAATTTCATATAACTGGAAATTCAAGATCAGGAAGATGCTAAAACAAAGAAAGTAGACCATTAAGCATTCGCACCCATCTAACTACAATTTTTTTTTTTTTAAAGCATGCCATTTAAGTATTCACACCCACATTGTAAACCCTAATTTAGAAATATATATCAACTATAAGACTAAGTCTTGACTCCTCATCCAAAAGAAAATCTTAAGTTGTTACTCGATCAACAATTATATGTTGGATACGTTTTATATTTTTGAATATTTGTTTTTCAAAGATTATTGTGATTAGCTTCCACCGTTTAATCTGGTGGTGATTTTGAATTTTGAATTGTAGCTTGTAAATAGGATTTTCAAAACCCTGATGTAATCTGTATTGAATTATAAATACATGGCACCCTACATTATTAGGGTATGCAAAACCATTGAAGAAAACCTTGTTCATTGTTTTTAGTTTCCTACGAGTTTCTATTTTTATAATCTTCTGTGATTCTCTAGTTCTTTATGGTACTTAGAGCCCTATAAGTCCAACAACAGAAGATAAATTTTTTTTTTCTACCCATCATGTCCCAGATTAACCCCCCACCCACAATCCCCACTGCAAAAATGTCTTCATACATGATTACTATTGTGAACATCAAACTAGATAGGACTAACTTCCACTGTGGTTAGCCCAGATTCTAGTCGTGATCCTATGGGTTACGTTGATGGCATCATCCTAAAATTTAATTAAACAACAAAAATAGAAAAATCTTCTACCCCAATAACACGAGTGAGATTTCTATTGCTGGATTTCTCTGCACATACTCAGAATGCTCTATTCCACCAAAAAACATTCCTTACCAAAGGTGGCCACTAGCCGATAAACCCAAATCCGAACAAGCTGGTTGTACCTACTCTTCTCCAGTTGATCTTTAACTCTTCATCTTCACCCTGTACACGAAGACAAAAAAGTTAGTCTATTATCATGGGAAGCTAATTAACAACATATTTGATAGCAACGTCTTGCAGGCATGCATTTGATCATTTAATATAAAACAAAATGTTGAGAAATTCCAAAACTTCTACGTTATATTCTCTCATATATGTAGCCTAAAATTGGGGACTCTGCATAAGGTGTTATGCTTAACAGCTTTTTTAGAAAGTGTTTGGTACATTTACAATAGAAAAATCATTTAAAAACATTACCAAAACATGTCATGTTTCTCTAAACTAAGAAAAATAAACACTATGAACAAGTAGTTTAATATCCTCTCCAAAATATTTGATCCTCCAAATCATGAGATAAAGAAAATGCAGCTACCAAACCTTTTACCTAAACATGGAGAAAGACTTAAATGGAACGAGTTCAATGCCACTTACACATGGAATTGTATTATTGAACACCATGCAACAGTGAACCTACTCAATGTAAGTTGCTCACAAGGAACCACATCCGCTTGGTGCCACATTGACCCCATTATTAAGTAACAGATTAGACACTTCTTGAAGATTAAAAAAACGACAAGCACAATGAAAGTCTTTCAAAAATCCCATGGCAACAATTCAATAAACAATGACAGATGAAATAAACAAATATAGAGGTCATCCCAAGCAAGAAAGCAATTCCACAAACACAGACACATAAACACAAGAACAAGAGTTAAAGAAGAAAGTAACCATTCTTCGAACAATGAAACGAGATATTTCAAATTTTTTTGCAAGACACAAAAGAAACTAAATTGGTGTTCCCCTGCATTTCTATAAACTGATGATATTTGTGTTTTCACATAATGCTCTTACATATTCTATAAGTTCTACTTGAAAAATACTCCACTCCCATCCCCATATTAACTTTAAAAGACAAATGTGTACTTGTGGAAATTTTAAGTTTGTTTGAATGTATTTTTCATAGATTGATTGAATGTACATATAATGAGGTAGAAGGATACAAGCAACCCTACCTTGGCAAATCCTACTAACCCGGTAAACCCTAAAGCTATCACTCCTTAAATTAAGGGAGTGCAGCAAGTAGCTAACACACAACTATCAAGTCATCTAGATGTCAATCATCCTCAAATTGAGGGATTAGACTTAATAGAGAATCCCATGGAAAGAGGAAACATAAAATATGGCAGCATCAGTCACCCCATATCGTCTAATATCCACATGCAGCATCAGTCACCTTATATCGTCTAATAGTACTAATTAGCCGATATAAATCATGCTCCATTTGCTAAATGCTCTCATAAATATCATTTTACATTTCAAGAACATACCATCAGACTCTTCCCCAACAAAGTTCATCAACTGGTCAATCCCTCTTACTTAAATAGCACTTGAATAAGAAGATTCTTGTCTGTCCCACACTAAGCGAAAAACCTACTCCATAACAATGCAAAAAAAAAAAAAAAAAAAAAACCTCTAAGACAATGCACCTAATATCAAGTAAGGACCTATATATATAGTACTTCTTAAAAATTAAACTTGTGTTGTGCTGATATTTCAAAAATTTGTTCATCGTAACTTGTAAACATAGATAGAGTATCATTATCAACTTAACTAAAAAGCAAATTGATTCAAGAACTACTAAATACATGACCCTATATCACGGAACCTGCTTTGATTGATTCATCCTTAATACCATCTGGCAAAGGCCATCCTAAGCATGAAAGTAATTCCACAAACACAGACACATAAACACAAGAACAAGAGCTAAATTATCAAATGTAGGAGAAAACAAGAGAGACCCATATGGGAAAACAGTGAATAACATAGACCCATTTAAGCAAAATTTCAAATTTTCACAGTTGAGACAAATTTACAAGAGAGAAATCAAGAAAAGTGCAGTAATTTCATGAGATAGAGAGAGATTTGAATACCTTTTGAGAAGAAATTGGGAGAAAGGATAGCTGATAAACTAGGTCTTCTTAAATCAAAGAGAGTAGAGTACAAGAGCAAGCAACTGAGGTTTGAGGAAGACAAAAGCACGATGCAGTCATGGCCACCAACAATCCGTCATCGGCAAAGTTGAGATACTAAGAGACGAAATGGGGTGGAAGTAGAATAGATGAGTTCTAATTGGGGCTTTGTTTTTATGTTTTTTTTTTTTTTTAAATTTTTTCCCTCTGCCTTTAATAAAAAAATGGTGATGAATTGACTTTTCTCACATACCTAGGTCACCTAATCTTAGGTTATGTGAAGAACCCAATCTTTTTGTCACCCGGTGAAAACAATTGGGCGGCAAAATTTGGCGCCAAAAAATTTGTGAGGAATTTAGGCTTGCTATGTGATGAACAACATTCCAAAATTGTTTTGTATCCCGCAGTAGTATGTATGTGACGCTTTTTTTTTAATTCCTCACCTATTGTACTAAAATGTGATGAATTTATAGGCGTCGCATAAAATGTCGTCACCTAATTCATGTTTTCTTGTAGTGTCGGATTATTTCCCAAATTACCAATTGGTCTTATGGTGGAATCTTAACTTTTTCTAATTTATTTAAAACCTTGTGTTAATGCACACAATTTATTCAAACGAACGGTTAGACCAACTATTTTTTTCTAAGTTGAAAACTAGAAATTCGTTTTCTCATCCAATATAAAAACGCAACGGAGATAAATCTAATTTATTGCACATGTTAGAGTTCTAACCTAGTACTCATGAGAAAAAAATAAAGGGATAGTTTAGTTGCGGTCTCGTCCCTAACTGTTATAGGCTCAAACCTTATGCATTTTAGGTTTTAGATGAAGCCCCTCTCCACATAAATAACATAATAATAAAAGAGATGTAATAATATCAATAAAGACTTAAACCACTATCTTACTTGCATTTACACCACCAATTTAATTATTGAAATTTGCTTATGGGTTTCAACAAAAAAAAAAATGCTTATGGGTGCATTCTAGAATTTTTTAAAAATATTTTTTTTATAATATGAGGACATTTATATAATAAAAATTGGGTACATTTTACCTATAAAAAAATTGGTACATTTATACAAAAATGTCACATCCCGGCCCGGGGGGGACCACTTCCCGGGCCCACTCCACCACCGTAACACGATATTGTCCGCTTTGGGCCCCCAGCACACCCTCACGGTTTTGTTTCTGGGAACTCACACGAGAACTTTCCAGTGGGTCACCCATCATGGGATTGCTCTCGCGCGCTACTCGCTTAACTTCGGAGTTCCGATGGAACCCGAAGCTAGTGAGCTCCCAAAAGGTCTCGTGCTAGATAGAGATGAGAATATACATATAAGGATCACTCCCCTGGGCAATGTGGGATGTCACAAAAATGTATATACATTTCACATACAAAAAGTTGGTACATTTTATACAAAAAAAGGGGCACGTTTTATATAAATTAAATGGGTACATTTTATATATAAAAAAAAAAAACAAGAGGTATATTATATATATATATATATATATATATATATATATATATATAAACCAATGGGTACGTTTTAGATTAAAAATAAATAAATAGATTGTTCATTAAAAAATGGGTACATTTTACATAAAAAGAATGGTACTTACAAAACAAAAAAAAAAATGGTAAATTTTGCATGTAACAAAGTGGTAATTTTTAATAAAAATGGATACATTAGAAATAAATTAGAGTGCTACTAGACCCACCCCAGTGTCTTATTTTCCCACCCACATGATAATCCCACCCACCAAAGAAAAATTAAAAAAGTAAAATGTTATTTCCCCACCCACCATTATTCCCAAAATAACCATAATATTTTTTTTTAAAATAACTCTAATATATCTTTGAATAATATTATAAATAAATAAAAAAATAGAAAAAAAAATGAAAGAAAACGCAAGACATAAGACCGAGACATTCATCATCTCCTTCACACCAAATGCCACCCTGCAAAAACCCCAGATCCCCAAACCACTCTTCTTCCTCCTTTTTGTCAAAACCGCAGATCTCACACCCAATTCTCTTTTTTCTCCATTGAAGTTTCTCGCCTTCATTTAGCACACGCCCATTCCTTCCTCCAACCTTTCCATCGATTCTAACCCAAATATTTCTCAACGTCTTTCCACCAAAGATATCACACCCCACCCACCATTATTTAATTTTTTTTTAATTTTTTTTTGTTTTTTCAAAATTTTAGCACTGAATTAAATAGGGGTTTAAGAGTCTTCTTTTAAAATGATAAATATGTTATTAACATTTTCATTAAATGGTGGGTGGGGAAATAAGACACCAGGATGGGAATATTACCACTCATAAATTATGGGTACAAATAAAAGGTTAAAAAATTATGAATACAAATAAAAGGAATGGTACTTACAAAACAAAAAAAAAAATTGGAACATTTTTAAATAAAAATGGATACATTAGAAATAAATTATGGGTATAAATAAAAAGTTTAAAAAAAAAAATATGAATACAAATAAAAGTTTAAAAATATGGGAACAAAAAAAAAATATGGGAACAAATTAAAACTAAAAAGAAAATTGGTACAATTTAAAAAAAAAAGGTTGCAAATTAAAAATGGGTACAAACTAAAAATAAAAATATATGATACAAAGTTTAGCCATTACTATAAATATATCAAAAGTAACATTTCTAACACTAAATGAATATATTTAGAAAACACAATTTAATTGAAAAGAAAAAAAAATTAATTATCTTGACATGTAATTATTTTATAATTAAAATAATTAATGACCTTATTAAAATGTAAGAACCTTGATTAAAAATTAAAAATAAATAAGATCTTAATTAATTGAGTAGAAAAAATAGGAATAGAAACTTAATTTTTCCAAAAATAAAACAAGGGATAAAGATGCAGTAAAATTTAAAACCTAAACCCTTAAACCATATTTATATTGTGTCATGTGGCCTAATTATTCGTCGACGCTGACAGTCTAACACCATGGGGCGTGAACATGTGGTGCAATATTAAACTCAGCATCATGGAAAATGGGACTACGTAGCAAACAAAAGTTTAACGCACGTGATCAAATACGTGTTTACTTTGATATATGGATAGGCATTACAGCATTAGGGACTCACGCAACATATTTTCAGATAAAAAGGAAAAAAAAGAAGACAAATGTATGTGTTTGTGTTGGTTGAAATCATTAGGTTATAAAAGGTGTTCACATGCACTTTGAATCTTCTGCTTTTTTTAAGGTATAAAATCGTCAAATCTTTTACGAAAAAGGGGAAACTGTGAAGCAAAAACATGATCTTATTAGTTACTTAATCTTGGATTAATCGAACTCTCCCGAGATATCTAGATTTTGATGTTTCCTGTATCATTAGGTAGGTACCATCAGTGACGTGAGTAACTGTATGGTTTCCCGAGCAACGTGGTCATTTGTTGTCCTAAGAAACTTTGAACATTATATGTAATTTTTCTAGTGCTTCTTGTTGAGTCCATCTCTTTGTTTCTTCTTTTCTTCGATCTGATCCGTCGGTGTCTAACATGATTTGTTAGGTAAAGAAAAAATTTCAGATTTTTTTCTTAATGTTATTTTAGCGTAAACGTTTAGGTTTCGTGAGAAAAAAGATAGATAAAACATGAAATATAATCGATACAGTGAGTTGTATTGACAGCTAAAATATTTAATATTACTGCTAAAACTAATATATAGGACAATTAATATCTTATGTATAGGTTGAAAAGTCTCAACAAAGTTTTAACCAGGCCAGATCTCACATGTGCGATATTCTTATGTACCTAAATCAAGAAATATCTTAACTCTTTTATAAAGCTACACTTGATAGAAAAAACAAAGTAAATAGCTAGATAATTGGTGATATCCTTGCAAATAGATGCCACAATAACTTTTCAAGGATACAATTTACACAAAACAAGTAAGAAAATGATTAATGCAGTAATACCACTAATATATATATATATATATTAAAAAAAAAACCTGTTAATTACTATCAGTGTTAATCTCCTGTGTCAACTATTTTTTCAATTCATATAAAATTTGGTGTTAACTACAAAAACTCTCACATTTATTCGAACAAACGGTTGAACCAACTATTTTTTCAAGTTGAAAACTAGAAAATCTCTCTTATTTATTTTCTCATCCAATGTTAGAGTTCTAACCTAGGATTCAAGAGGATTCGCATGCACTTCGAATCTTCTTCTTTTTTAAGGTAATAAAATCATTCTTAATTTACGAAAAGGCGAAAAGGTTAATCTTCAACTAATCGAACTGTCCCTCAAGATCTTAGATGTGATGTTTCCTAAATAATATATGCTAAATCTGTGGAGGCAATTAGGTATGGTTTCCTAAGCAACGTGGTCATTTGTTTTCCTCAGAAACTTTGAATATTATATGTAATTTTTCTAGTGCTTTCTATTGAGTCCATCTCTTTGTTTCTTCTTTTCTTCGATCTGATTTGTCGGTGTCTAACGTGATTTTGTTAGGTAAAGAAAATGTCGGGGTTCCATTCTTGAGGTCATCTGAGTGTAAACATTTAGGTTACGTGAATAGAGAGGTAAATATTGATGCGACAAAATAGCTAAGATAATTGGTGATATCCTTGTAAATACTGATGCCACAACAAATATTTCGTGGATACCCTATATTGAAAACAAGTAAGACAATGATTACACAATCTTTTCCCTAAAAGTTATTTATCTATCGCAAGCGGAGAAAAGTAAAGTATTGGACAAATA